>NW_024412419.1:22275925-22282810 GCF_014898765.1 Herpailurus yagouaroundi | reverse complement strand
CGCCGGCCTCAGCCAGCAGGCGCGGCCCCGACGCTGCGCTTCCGCAGGCCGCGGGGCCCGCCACCGCCGCCCCCGCCCCCGCCCCCGCCGCCGGCCCCGCCTCTCGTCAGCCCCAGTTCGACACGAACGCTAGGGCCTCGCGCCCCGCGCCGGCAGAATTCCGGGTCGCCGCCACTCAGGGCAGGCTGGGAGGGCCGGGCAGGGGCCGTGGGGCCGAGGTGGTCCCTCGGCTCCCGCGGGCCGGGCCTGGGCCGCCGACCGAGCAGGGCCGCCTCCAGACACCCGCCGGCCGGGGTCCCAGCGCCCTGCGCCGCGGAGGCCGACCCTTCCGCCTTCTCGCCGAACCCCTCCCTCCCGCTCATTCCCCTTGGTGCTCACCTCCCGACTCCGCTCCCCGCAGCCTGTGCTTCAGCTCCAGCTCGGATTCGGGGCCGCGGACCAGAGACTCCCTCACAGCTGCGCTCCGCAGCGCAACCGAACTGCGGGCCCCGCCCTCGCGGCGTCCCGACCAACAGATGGGCGGTGCCGCACTGCCGTTGGGTTTCCATTGGATAAGGCGGTCACGATGGGCGGTGCCCTGGGGAGACGGTCGCTCGCAGGCAGTCTTCAACACGGTCTCCTCGTCTTCACCGTGTCCGGCCGAGACCTCTTGGAGGCTTCGGTGTGTTGGATCTCAACTGGGGGTGGTCTCTCTGTCCACCCCTCCGTCCAGTCCAGGTGCCTCCGATGATTCTGCTAGGCGAAAGGCCGGCCTTCCCTCTCTTCTTGAAGGCGCCATGACAGTTCTAGTCCGACTAAGAGACAAAAGGAGAGAGAGACGTAGCCTCAATCTGAGAGGAGCGCCCACCCACTTTCATTATTTGGGGGTGAGACTGCGCAGGACATCAATTCTTCAGAAAGCGTAAAAAATTCCCTGAACACATTCTAAAAATTAATAGTTAACGCTTCGTGATTGCATAGCACTGGTATTTGCCCAAACTTTGCAAGAGGTTTTCACAGATAACTCCTTTGATCCTCCTAAGAAATTGAAATTACTAATGCCAATGCTAGTTGACAAATGCAAAACAAACAAACAAACAAAAAAACCTGAATCAGAGGCATAAGCTATTCACTAAAAGTTGATAAGGGCCAGATCTAGCATCCCTAAACAGGAAGATTTATCAAAGACTTGAAAAGATGTTTGGAAAGAATTTGGATTGACTTGAAGTGAAAAGAAAAGAGGATAGATTCTGGGTGAACGCATTCATCTTCGAAAACTAAACGCTGAATCTGAGCGGTAAGAAGTTTAACTCTGCCATTGTACGTACAATATGAAGGGAGGAAGATGAATTAATCATCAGAACTTGGGAATGTCATAATCATGAAATTTCACTGTCCTTAAAGGGAATCTCTAATCTTAATACAAAGAAGAATACTGTATATGGCAAAAGCCTCATTTTCTCATCTCTTCATCTCAAAATACTTTTTTTTTTTTTTTACGTTTATTTATTTTTGAGAGAGAGAAAGAGAGCATGACCGGGCGAGTGGCAGAGAGAGGGAGACAGAAGCCAGCTCCAGGCTCTGAGCTGTCAGCATCGAGCCTGTTGTTGGGCTCGAACTCACAAACTGTGAGATCATGACCTGAGCTGAAGTCAAGCGCTTAACCGACTGAGGCACCCAGGCACCCCTCAAGATAACTTATTTTTAAAACCAATCTTTCATCCTTCTTTGTTTTTGTTTGTTTGTTTGTTTGTTTTTACCTTTGAGAGGGCTCACACACTCTCAGAAATCTGAGGAAAGTTATGAATCTTGTTTTGGTTATTTAAAAAATTATTTTGTCCACCAAATTTAGCATATAATTTCAGGAGAATTGAGGTTAAAATTTTTTGTTCTGATCTTCAGAGGAAAGATGTACCCCCTCCTGTCCAGGTTAGCTTTTTTTCCTTGGGGGTTCAGAATCAATTGGAGCACCTGGTCCACTATAAACTTTCATTAAATATTGATTGATATTATCATTATAGTTTACCATTCTCTTCTGTCTGATCCTTACCATTATCACCTTTGCTTTTCAACTAGCTCTTTCTTTCAAATATGCATAGAGAACCCATTGGCCTCCTCTGGCTTTTATTTTATTTTTAACTTTTCATGTTTGAAATGCTCAAATACTGCATTTTGCAACCTCATTTATTTTTTTTTTCTGCTTTAAAAAAATAAACGTATTTAGCATAACAATATTTATCTAATAGCTTCTATGTGCTATGGTCCACTGTTTGAATTGCCTTAGGCATATTAACTCCTTTAATCCTCACAAGAATCGTATGAAATATTGTGAATTAACAATCGCTATAGAATGTGAAAATCTCGGGGCGCCTGGGTGGCTCAGTCGGTTAAGCGTCTGACTTCGGCTCAGGTCATGATCTCACAGTTTGTGAGTTCGAGCCCCGCATCGGGCTCTGTGCTGACAGCTCGGAGCCTGGAGCCTGCTTAGATTCTGTGTCTCCCTCTCTCTCTGACCCTCCCCCCATTCATGCTCTGTCTCTGTCTCAAAAATAAATAAAAATTAAAAAAAAAAAAAGGAATGTGAAAATCTCTCCTAATCTTACTTCAATAAAATAATTAAGACTTTGATGTATATTTCTCCATTTTTTCTATGCATATATTAATATATGAGTATGTAATTTAAAATGAAAGCAAGCCGATACTTCACAACCTTTTTCAATTTACTTTGTTGCTTTTTTCCATAGTTCATACAGCACTGCTTTAATTTTTTAACCACTATAGAGTATTCCATTATCCAACATTTAATTAATAACTACCAGGAGGCATCAGGATTATTTCCAACATTATTATAAACAAAGCTATAATAAAATCCTGTTGCACACATCTTTGGCTATTTGTGAAAAATACTTTTATACATTCTTAAAAGTGGAATTGCTAAGTCAAGGGCTAAAACCATTTTAACTTGAATAGGTATTGCCAAGTTACTCTTCAAAAATATATCAAATAACAATACTATCAAGAGTATGTTAGGGTTAAAAATAAAAAAGGTATGTTAGGTTTCTGCTTCCCAACAGTCTTACTAACACTGGATATTATCAATCTTTTCAACATTGGTGATACATTAAGAAAAAAAAAGATATTTTAATTTACATTTAGTTAGGAGTAAAGTTAAGACTTTTTAAGAGCAATTGTAGGTTTACAACAAAATTTAGAAAAAGGTATAGAGATTTCCCGTATTATTTACTGCACCCCATATGCATAGCCTCTCCCCCATTATCAACATCACTCACCAGAACTGTATACATTTTATTAAGGATGAGTGTAGAGTGCCCTATCATAATCACCCCAAATCCATAGTTTACCTTAAGGTTTGCTTTTGGTATTTTACATTCTATAGGTTTGGATCGTCATATAATGGCATATATCATATAGAGCATTATATCATACAGAGCATACCCTGAAAATCCTCTGTGCTCTGCCTTCCCATCCCAAGAAACCACTAATATTGTCTCCATAATTTTGCCTTTTCCAGAATGTCATGTAGGTGGAATCCTATAGTATGCAGCCTTTTTAGATTGGCTACTTTAACTTAATGATACATGCATTTAAGAATTCTTCGTATGTTTTCATGACTTGATAGCTCGTTTCTTCTTAGCGCTGAATAATATGCCATGGTCTAGATGTACTACAGTTCATTTTATCTGTTCACCTACCAAAGGACATCTTGGTTGCTTCTAACTTTTGGCAATTATGAATAAAGCTCCCGTAAATATCTGTGTGCAAATTTTTGTGTGGACGTAAGTTTTCAACTCCTTTGGATAAATACCAAGGAGTGAAATTTCTGGATTGTTAAGATTATTTTAGTTTTATAAGAAACTACCTGGCTGAGGGTGCCTGGTTGGCTCTGTTGGTTAAGCATCCGACTGTTGGTTTTGGCTCAGGTCATATGGATCCTTTCTTCCAAGCTTGGCATTTACATTTCTTTAGGACCTCAAATTAAGGACCTCAAAACTAAGCCTAGATTTCTTGATAATTGTGAATTATCTGAGGTACTTTAAAACATACACATTCCCAGGACCTTCCCTGAATCAACTGGATCCAAATTTGGGGGGAGGAGGAGAATTTGGATATCTGTATGTTTAAGAATCTTCCCAGGTGATTCTGATGCAAGTAGCCTGGACTGTCATTAGGCTGGACTGTCATTAGGCTGAAGGGTAAAAACTATCACCATAGCTCAAACCTTATCCCTGTCCAGGAATGATTCCTTGGGTCATTGCCTCATAACTTAGTCCTCTGAACTAATTAAGTAGGAATTATTATTTAACTCTACCTCTATGTCATGTCATAAGAAATTGAATCAACTTCTAAGATAAACATAATGGATTAAGTAGGGGCACTGGGGAATAAAAAACCCAGACATCCCATGTAAATTAATAATTCACCTGAGATTATTTGATTTCCACAATGGTATTCAATTATGCTCAAATCAAATTCATCTGTCATATATTTTGCTCCATGTTTTACTGACCTAAAGGTAATTATCTGCCTTATCTCCCAGGAATGTTGTGAGTTTAAAATAATTATCAAGGGGCACCTGGGTGGCTTGGTCAGTTAAGCGTTGGACTCTTGATTTTGGCTCAGGTTATGATCTCATGGCTCCTGAGTTCAAGCCCCAAATTGGGCTCTGCCTGCTTGGGATTCTGCCTCTGTCTCTCTCTCTGCCCCTCCCACTCACTCTTACAAAACAAATAAAATTTGAAAATAAAATAATTATCAAGTCATTCCATAGTTTTTTCTGGGCTAAAACCCTAATGTAACCTTTTCTGTTTTGTTTTGTTTTATCTTTGTTGTAGTAAAAAAGACACCTCTCTTAAATGTAAACTTATTTCCTGATAAAATATAGATTCAGACTATAAGGAAAGGACTTGACATCCCTTTTAGCGCTGATAGTTTAAGACTCCATTATTTTATAGCTTATAGTTGTACTGCCAGGCTTGAATCTGAGAATAAAATTCAATTTAATTAAATATTTATTTAGTGCTTACTATGTGCCAGGCACCATGCTAGGCAGTAGGATAACAAATGAATAAGACAAAGTTCCAGTCTTCAAAGAGCTCCTATTTATTTGGAAAGATATCTGCATAAACAAAAACGTTCACAACACTTAACCAGAGCAACGACAGAAATATGTATAAAGTTCCACAGGCTGAAGAGAGAAGGACATGACTGACTCCATGGAAGAAAAATACCTGGGAAGATGTGGCAGGCTGAGTAAATAGCCCCCAAAGATATCCACATCCTAATCCCTGGAATTTTCAAATGTTACCTCATATAGCAAAAAGGACTTTGCAGATGTGATTACGGATTTTGAGATGGGAAAATTATCCTGGATTATCAGGATAGGTACTAAATAATCACGAGTGCTCATAAAAGAGGGAGGCAGAAGGAGATGTGACTACAGAACTGAAAGAAATGTAACCACAGAAGCAAGATGTTGGAGTGACACTAAAGAACGGCAGGCAGCCTCCTGAAGTTAGAAAAGGCAAGGAAATGGATTCTTCCTTAGAGTCCCCCGAAGGAACCAGGATTACTGATAGCTTAACTTTAAACTAGTGAAACTGATTTCAGGTATCTGGTCTCCAGAACTGTAAGTAAATTAATTTGTGGTGTTTTAAGTCACCAAGTTTGTGGTAATTTGTTAAGGCAGCCATAGGAAACTAATATAAGTTTTCCCAGAAAATAAGACTAATACCTGTCTGACCTGGGTTTTTTTTTTTTTTTAATAGTCTTTTTTTTCAACGTTTATTTATTTTTGGGACAGAGAGAGACAGAGCATGAACGGGGGAGGAGCAGAGAGAGAGGGAGACACAGAATCGGAAACAGGCTCCAGGCTCTGAGCCATCAGCCCAGAGCCCGACGTGGGGCTCGAACTCACGGACCGCGAGATCGTGACCTGGCTGAAGTCGGACGCTTAACCGACTGCGCCACCCAGGCGCCCCTGACCTGGGTTTTAAAGAAGGAACAGGAGGGGCACCTGGGTGGCTCAGTTGGTTGAGCATCTATCCAACTTAGGCTCAGGTCATGATCTCACAGCTTGCGGGTTTGAGCCCTGCATCAGGCTGTGGGCTGACCGCTTGCTCAGAACCTGGAGCCTGCTTCAGATTCTGTGTCTCCTTCTCTGTCTGCCCCTCCGCGGTCACGCTTTGTCTCACTCTGTTTCTCAAAAATAAATAAATGTAAAAAAAAAAAAAAAAGGAATAGGAGTTGAACTTGGAGTTAAAGGAGGGAAGAATAGTCCAGAGAAGACTGAACTCTCCCTTTCTCTGACTCTCCAGACTCAGAAGATATGAATTAGACCATAAAACCTATGATTTTCCATTCCAAGTTTTGTGACATCTGCCTCACATTTTAGCAGTTATGAGTTGAAGATTTCCAATGTAAGTGTTATTTTTTTTCCCCTTTACCTCACCTCTGGCTTTTCACTTTGAAATTTGACCTTTGTTTTTACAAAGTTTCTTACATCTGGGAAAGAAGAAAAATCTCTCCAGGGAGAACATTCTTAAGAAAGTAAATGAGAAAACTAGAGAGAGAATCTGATAAGGACACTTGTTTATTATTGGAGCATGCTTGGAACAGAGAATGACGAAGCCTTCTCCAAAAACAAGTAAAGGAACTCCTGGCTTGATTTGCTTGGGACTAAAAGAAATAAAATCGTGAAAATAAAAAGAGCTCTAGGGGTGCCTGGGTGGCTCAGTCAGGTAAGCGTCCAACTCTTAATTTTGACTCAGGTCATGGTCTCATGACAGTGACATGGAGCCCAGCATCAGGGTCTGTGCCGGGAATGGAGCTTGCTTATGATTCTCTCTCTCTCTCTCTCTCTCTCTCTCTCTCTCTCTCTCTCTCTCT
>NW_024412419.1:22247979-22275915 GCF_014898765.1 Herpailurus yagouaroundi | reverse complement strand
TCTCTCTCTCTCTCTCTCTCTCTCTCTCTCTCTCTCTCTCTCTCTCTCTCCTTCTTGTGCTATAAATAAATAAATAAATAAATAAATAAATAAATAAAATATTTTAAAAATAAGAGCTCTAAACCAGGTATAACTGAAGACAGAATAAGTTAATTCACTCAGAATATAGTACAAAGACAGATATAATTAAAAGAGGGAGGCTGGATTGAAAGCCCCAACACGTATGATGAGAGTTCTAGAAAAATATAGAAAAATATAATGAGATTGATGGTTAAACAGTGTTTGAAAACATAAGAATTTTTTTTAATGTTTATTTATTTTTGAGAGAGACAGCATGAGCAGGAGAGGGGCAGAAAAAGAGGGAGACAGAGAATCTGAAGCAGGTTCCAAGCTATCAGCTCAGAGCCCAACATGGGACTCAAATCCATGAACCATGAGATCATGACCCGAGCCCAACTCAGACACTTAACCAACTGAGCCACCCAGGTGCCCCTGAAAACATAAATTTTTTTTTAATTAAAAAAAATTTAATGTTTTTATTCATTTTTGAGACAGAGAGAGACAGAGCATGCGCAGGGGAGAGGCAGAGAGAGAGGGAGACACAGAATCCGAAGCAGGCTCCAGGCTCTGAGCTGTCAGCACAGAGCCCGACGCAGGGCTCGAACTCACAGACTGTGAGATCATGACCTGAGCCGAAGTTGGACGCTCAACTGACTAAGCCACCCAGGTGCCCCTTTTATTAATTTTTTTTTAACGTTTATTTATTTATTTATTTTTGAGAGACAGAGCACGAGTGGGGAGCAGAGAGAGAGAGAGAGAGAGAGAGAGAGAGAGAGAGAGAGAATCTGAAGCAGGCTCTAGGCTCTGAGCTGTCAGCACAGAGCCCAACGCAGGGCTGGAACCCACAAACCGTGAGATCATGACCTGAGCCGATATTGGACGCTCAACAAACTGAGCCACCCAGGTGCTCCAGAAAACATAAAAATTTTTAAGTTTTGATGAAAGACATTCGTCCTCAAATTAAAAAAAAAAAAAAAAAGAAAAAACAGGGGCACCTGGGTGGCAAAGTCGGTTAAGCGTCTGACTTCAGCTGGGGTCATGATCTCACAGTCTGCAAGTTTGAACCCCGCGTCGTTGGGCTCTGTGCTGACATCTCAGAGCCTGGAGCCTGTTTGGGATTCTGTGTCTCCCTCTCTCTCTGCCCCTCCCCTGTTCATGCTCTGTCTCTCTCTCTCTCTCTGTCTCAAAAATAAATAAAAACATTTAAAAAAAATTTTTTTTAAAAACAAAAAACAAAACAAAACAAAAAAACCCAAGCTTTTAGTGGCTCCTGGGTGCTCAGTTGGTTAAGTGTCTGACTCTTGATTTCTGCTCAGGTTGTAGTATCACAGTTTGTGAGTTCGAGCCCTGTGTAGGGCTATGTGCTAAGAGTGCAGAGCCTACTTGGGATTCTGTCTCTCTCTTCCCCTCATCTGCCTGTGTGTACGTGCTCCCCCACTCACTCTTTCTCAAAATAAACTCTAAAAGAAAACAAAAAAACCCAACCTTGGGATGCCTGGGTGGTTCAGTTGGTTAAACATCGGACTTGGGCTCAGGCAATGATCTCACAGTTTGTGAGTTTGAGCCCCTCATCAGGTTCTGTGCTGAAAGCTCAGAGCCTGGAGCCTGCTTCAGATTCTGTGTCTCCCTCTCTCTCTGCTCCTCCCCACTCACATCTGTCTCTCTCTCTCTCCTTCAAAAATAAACATAAAAAAAAAAGAGTCAGATGCTTAAAAAAAAAAGCTTTTAGTACAAATAAAATAAACTCACGTGGAGACATATCAGAGGGATATTTACAAAATATCAAGGATACAGAGAAAAATGTAAAAGCTATTAGAAATATGAGAAAGAAACAGATTACCTACAGAACAACAGTAAGGCTGATAAAACACTTCCCTATAAACCTAGAATTTTATCTCCAGCCAAATTGTCATTAAAGAGTGAAGGCAAAATACATTTTGATATGCCAGAAACAGTTAACAGTTAAGGGATTAAAAGAAACCCACACACACAATCTCACTGAAAGACCTATTTTTAAACATGGCCGTGATGGTGTAAGAGGAACCAAATTTATTACTGCCTTAGCGATCTAGAACACTGGATCAAATATATAAAGCAACAGTTTTCAGATATTGGATAACAGGCAGCACAGGATAATAGCCCCTGAGAGAAGGGAAACAAATTAAGTAAATCCTATGAGTACCCCCAGCTTATTACCTAGAAAGAGTTTTCAGGCCACATTGTGGAGAGAGGAAACCCACACAGAGCCTAACAATCTCATTGCATTGAGAAGACAGAGTTGAGAGTTCAGGGAGGCCAAGGTGGTTAACATTTCCAGGGCAGAGAGCCGGAAAGGATGGAGTTACACAGAGAAATAACTACGGAGCTTTGTAGAAGAATCCTCTCAAGATTTTGTCTGTGAACGGAGCTAAACATACATGAGGAAACTCTCGGGGTTGAGGAAACAACCATTTGGGAGGAGTAGGCAGACCAGTGGAAAGAAAGCCATTTTGGTGGACATGATAGGATTCCAGCTGGCAGGTTTCCTATTACTGCTGTCTGTCCCTAGCAGACTGTAGAGCCGAGGGATTACAAATGTGAGGTCATTCATTTCTTTGCATGTGAGCCTCAGTTAAGAATGTTTGCCCCCATGGTGACTGCAAGAAGCAGCAGGGTTTTTCTAAGTAACATTGTGGTTTTCACGTGCCAATTTGTCAGACTCAACTTGTGTCCTCCATTCTCAATAGCCAATATAGCTAAGGAGATCTTTTACTAAAGGATTTTGAGGAATCCCTAAGGAATGGGTAAGTGTGCCACAGATCTTCTCTGGAAATTACTTTTGCCAGCTGTCCCTGCTCCCAACCACTGCTGCTCTTGAACTTTGCCACCACCTCCTTTGGGCTCTCCACGTGGTTCCACCCACTGGACCGAAGATCTCTTCACTTTATTCCCTAAAGTTTAGCTCAGTCCAAACTATGTAACAAGACACAGAGTCAGACATTAGAAACAAAGAGGAGCCCTCAGCTGCCACTAGAAGTGGCTGTTCTTCAGATTCCTGATAAGACAGAGCCAGCTCAGCTGGCCCATTTCCCCTTGCAGTTATCTCCAGGCTATGCCACTTCCTAGAATCCTAATGCCAGCAACAGGGATGGGTCCAAAGAGAATCATTCTTTTCCACTTTAAGGCCTGCATATTTCCACTCTAGAATATTTGACTGAGGGACTATCCTTTTCCTTAGGGGGAAAAAGCTCAATGCTGGCCTGCTTAACACAATTCCAGGAGCCACTGACATTTTCCAGACTTTGGATAATCTGGGTATATATAACATAATTTTTTGATATGCCAGTGGTTCAGTCCAGCCTGTCCTCTTATATGAGGTGCAGAGGTAAGATTTGTATACTCCTCAGAGTGGCTCCAGTTTTGTGATCATCTATGAGCAAACAGTTGGACAAAAACATGCATAGGTCTCCAAAGAACAAGTAAGGATTTTAAGAGACATTCCAGTCCATATTCTTATTTAGGGGAAAAATAATCTCTTTTTCTCTGTAAGGGCATAGTCCTGCAAAACATTTTATATTACTAATAAATAAATTAACTCCAGCATCTCAGTCTGAAACATCTGAATTTTGGTTAATGTCATTACAGGATTTTCTTTAGGATAAGGTATTTCCTTTATGCATGTGTAGAGGGCTCATTGTGGTGATTTCCCTGAGTAAAGGTAGACAGCTGCAAGATGAACTTATGTCTGGCCTTCTAGAAATATAAGACTCCAACTTAAAATATAACACTTCTTTGACATTAAAAAATGCATTTATTGGGCAGCTTTTTATTTTTTATTTTAGAGAGAGACAGTGCAAGCAAGGGAAAGGGAGAGAGAGAGAGAGAGAGAGAGAGAGAGAGAGAAAGAGAGAGAGATAATCTTAAGTAGGCTCCATGCTGAGCATGAGCTGGATCCCACAACCCTTGGATCATGACCTGAGCCGAAATCAGAGTTGTCCCCTCAACTGACTGAGCCACTCACACACCCCATTGGGCACCTTTTAAAACAATACAAAGAGGACTATGGGTTGGCCCAGAACCTCAGAAAAGGACTCTTTCCCCTCTTTTTTCTAATAACTTCAAAATATCTTCATTCCTTCTTTCATAGCTCTAAATCTTGGCCCACACTTTTTTTTTTTCTTCCCTTGGATCATTCTTCTAGCTTTAATCACACATGGGAAAGAATGTATCAAAACTTCTGAGGGGCACCTGGGTGGCTCAGTTGGTTAAGTGTCTGACTTTGGCTCAGGTCCTGGTCTCATGGTTCATGGGTTCAAGCCCCACATCAGGGTCTGTGCTGCCAGCTCAGAGCCTGGAGCCTGCTTCAGATTCTGTGTCTCCCTCTCTGCCCCTCCCCCACTCACACTCTGTCTCTCAAAAATAAATAAAAACATTTAAAAGTTAAAAAAAAAAAAAACAAACCTGCTGAGCTTCTGGGATGACTGGCTGGCTCAGCTGGTATAGCATGCAACTCTTGATCTTGGGTTTGCAAGCCCCACGTTCGTTGTGGAGAGGACTTAAAAATAAAATCCTACATCAAAACTGCTGAGCTTCTAAAGACAATATCTTATGAATAGTAAAATATAATCAGAAACAGGATTTGAAGGAAGTACATAAAGAGTCAAAAACAGAGTTAGGAGCTCCTGGGAAGGGCAGGGAAGCCCGGGAAGACCTACTTCCCAACTTCTCACCCTTCTCTCATTCTCTCATTTAACATCCTCCATATGCAGGTTGAGTTTCTCAGCCTGTGGTCTGCTACCCTCTGGGGGTCTTGTATTTCCAAGGCACTATGCATTTTTAAAACTTTGCGCATTTTAAAGCTTTGTGCTTTTAGTTTTGTAATATAAGCATGTTAAACCTATTTGGGATTATCTGGATTAACATTTTATATTTTGAGTGATCGTGAGTTTATGTTTAACAATTGAACTGGTGTCACATTATACTCTGAAGTTAGCCTTTTAATTTTAAGGCAACGTTGCCTGGCCTTGGACAAGGGAGGGCAGGGGTGGTCCCTTGAATCCCTTGGGACCTGCAGAAGTATGTCTCAGTGGTTCACAATTTCTCATGTTTGAAAAACACTGGCTTAAACCACCTTCTCCTCTTCTTTCTCTCATGAGAGGTAACTGGAAAGAGGCTGAGAGGCTAAAAGAAACAAAAACTTTAAAAAATGACTAGTATTTGTTTATCTTCAATGCTTGACCAATTTGAGAGATAATACAAGGAATCTAGTGATTTTTTAAATAAAGCAAAGGTGGGGCATCTGGCTGGCCCAGTCAGAAGAGCCTGTGACTCTTGATCTTGGGGTCATGGGTTCAAGCCCCTAGAGATTACTAAAATAAACTTAAAAAAAAAAAAAGCAAAGATGATACTGGGACATATAATAGTGAATATGTGTAGGAATTACCAAATACTTAGAGTTTTTTTCTATCCACAGCAAATCAATCCCATGCCTTTATCCCTTGTTGTTGAATAAACTTGATATATATTTCAGAGACAGTTTTTATCATTCAGTCCAGCCATTAAAGTACATCTTCAGCTCTTCTGTTTTTATGTTTGATTGGTCACATTTCTTTCTTTTTTTATTTAATTTTTTTTAAACATTTATTTTCAAGAGACAGAGGGCTGGTGGGGGAGGAGCAGAGAGAGAGGGAAACACAGAATCCAAAGCAGGCTCCAGGCTTCCAGTTGTCAGTGCAGAGCCTGAAGCGGGGCTCCAACTCACTAACCGTGAGATCATGACCTGAGCTGAGGTCTGACGCTTAACTGACTGAGCAACCCAGGCGCCCCGATTAGTCACATTTCTGAAGCTCATAGGTTAGAGACTCAGGAAGATCAATCTACTAATATAACATTTGGGTGGAATTTTTAGTTAAAACCATTTTTTCCTCTCCCTATTAGAGCACAAAATCTTTGTGTCTTTCTTAGTGTACTTTAGTGGTTTGGGGGGATATGGGGATGGAATAGGGAGAAGATGATCTTCATATTGTTTTCCCAGGTCTTTCCATGAGACCCTTTACGATCTCCATTTCCCCTAAGACACCACCACCTTCCCAGTACCTTGATTTTTCCTTCAGTCATATTTTTTCCACTTTTTTCCTTGTCTGTTATTCATTTTGTTTCAGATCATTTTTAACCCAAATAAAAAATAGTTTCAAATAACTTAATGTCATTTGCATCACATATTTAGCATGTGCATATGGATACTTAATAAATGTAGTCTGGGGGCACCTGGGTGGCGCAGTCGGTTAAGCCTCCGACTTCAGCCAGGTCACGATCTCACGGTCCATGAGTTCGAGCCCCGTGTCGGGCTCTGGGCTGATGGCTCAGAGCCTGGAGCCTGTTTCCGATTCTGTGTCTCCCTCTCTCTCTGCCCCTCCCCTGTTCATGCTCTGTCTCTCTCTGTCCCAAAAATAAATAAACGTTGAATAAATGTAGTCTGTGGTTGAATAATACAGCATTTATGCAAACTCAGCACTTTGTATTCAGCTCCTCTTATCCTTAAAGCAATCTGAAAAAGTAGATATTGTATGTTTTCCTTGAAGAACTGAGCCTGAGAGAGAATAACAACTTGTGAAAGACCACATAGGTTAATATATTTCAAAACTCATTTTCCCCCCCTCAATGTCACATTCCATTCTTAGGGGGGAAAAAAGAGGCTGAGCAATTTCGTGTTCCTGTTACACTGCCTTGTACAGAGATCTCATTAGGTTCACTATGACCTATGGGCCTAGTTAACACCCTCTACCCTCATAGTCCAACTTCAATGTTTTCAATGTTTAGATATCTAGTTGTCCCCTTAAACTGAACCCACCATTTTCTCCCCAAACTAGCACACACCCACCCATGCCACACCATTTTCTATTAATGGCTCCACCAATTTTTGTCATTCAGGGTCGAAACCTTGGTGTTATTCAACAAAAATATTGAACAAATACAAGAATTGTGCTAGAGATGCTGGGGTATACAATGGTTAGGTTTGATGAGGTTTCTGCCTTTACGAAGGGAGAAACAAATGGGGAACCCATGCTAATATATGGATATTAGAGAAGACGTCTTGGAGGAGGATGAAGATGGGTGGGTGCGGAGGTGTGTTTCACAGGTAAAGGCATAGGAGGAGAAAGCATGGCTTTGGAGGAACACAAAGATGTACTACTGAGGCTTTGAGCAGTAGTGGAAATGGAGAGAAAGTGGGACAGATATGCCAGTTCAAGCATGAAGGGTCTGGTAAACTATGTTAAGGAATTTGGACTACCTGAAGAGCAGAAAGAAGCATAATTAGTTTTGTATTTTAAAAGAACCAATCTGCTCATAGTTTGGCCAATTTCCCCTTTCTCTTTCATCCTCTGAACCCAATCTATTAATAAATCCTGATTTCTTATTGTCTCATTTGTTCATCTCTATTACCACTGCCACCACCTTAGTTCCAGCCCTTCTCATCTCATCCTTAGATTAAGAGCCCTTTAACCAGTTAGTCTCCAGACTTCCTTCCTCCAATCCACACTGCACACAAAGACTACACCAAAAGTCCTAAAATGCTATGCCAGAATAGCAGTAAAGCCCAAATCACCCATCTTGGCGCTTACGACCATCTCTACTCTATGTAACATTACTACTTAAAACCCCTTTCCAAAGAGACCAGTCAGCTTCCTCAAAAATCCTCCCAAATGCAGTTTACATTCTTTTCTCACCCCTGCAATCTTGTAACATTATTCTCTTCTCCCCCGCATAATGCACTCCTGGGGCATCCTGAGGACGTCAAGCAACAGCTCGGTCTCCTCTCCTTCGGTTTCTTCTCACCCTGCAGACTGTGCCAAACATTTCTGCATTGTATTAACTCGAATGGTGTTACAAATCGAGGTTTTCATTGTCTTTTGTCACAAAAGACTCTCATAAGGCCGGGTCAGGTACTTCAAGCGCTCAGAGCAAATGCTAGTAAACTTTAATTGAGCCCAATCCGGCAGGTTTGCGGAGTCTGAGCCCGCGATGGGGAGAGGGAGCTGACACACTGGAGGATGGATCCGGAGCGCCGGGTCCGACACAAAAGAGCTTCAGACAAACACGCGACAGACCAGGGTAGGGCAGCGAAGGTGGGGCGGGGATAGCGGGAGACAGCAGGGGACAGCTCCGGGGGGCCAAATTCTGGCGAAACCGCGGGTGGCAGGCTGAGCCACCGTTGGTAGGCGTGACCGCGCCAGTCTCGCGGGAGCGGCCGTTGGGCGGGCCGTTGTCCCCGCGGGCGGGGCGAGTTGCTAAGGAAATGACTTCCCGCAGCGCCGCGCCGTGCCGCGCCGCGCCGGCCGGGCGGGGTCTGGAGCGGCGCCGTTTCCGCTTCCGCTCCGTCTCTGCTCCCGTCCCGTTACCGCCTCCTGGCCGGCCTCGCGCCTTTCACCGGCACCTTGTGTCGGCCGTACTGCCGGGCCCGCTCCTGCCACGCGTGCCCCCGGGGCTCCGGCGCCGGCACGGGTCGCGTCCCGCTCGCCTGCTCCTGAGGCCGCTGGCCAGCAGCCGCCATGGGTGCCTACCTCTCCCAACCCAACACGGTGAAGTGCTCTGGGGACGGGGTCGGCGCCTCGCGCCTGCCGCTGCCCTACGGTTTCTCGGCCATGCAAGGCTGGCGCGTCTCCATGGAGGTGAGGCGGGAGAGGCCCAGAGGCGGGCCGCTGCAGGGCGGGAACCTGACGGAGAAAGGGAGCGGGGGGATGGGGTCATCCCCAGGGAAGGGTCCTTATCGGGAGCGTGCAGTTTTGGCTGCGGCGGCAGTTTGACGGGCGGCAGCGAGAGGGGGCCCGGGGCCGAGAGGGAACTGCCGGTGCTTGGGGACCGTGTGCCGGTGGCCAGTTTGGCGGCGAGAGCTCGGCCATGTGGGGAGAGGCACCTTCCGCCCACTGACCGCCCTCTCCTCGTGCCTTCGCGCCATCCTATTCTGCCAGCCCAGCCCTCCAGGCTCATAAACAGTGTGAGGTGTAGTGTGGGAGTTAAGATGAAAAGAGGGACGATTTATTCATTTACTTTTGCGAGGACGAAGAGAATAGACGGGAATGACTACTGGGCCCCCCCCCCCCGCCTTAAATATGTGATGTGAGAGGCCTTTTTAGACGAGGAGTTTGACAGTGAAAGGAAGCCTAGGCAAGTAGTCTGTTTGAAATTCTCAACACCTAGTTACTTGGCTCTGGGCACCGAATGTTAATTTCAGAAGCTCGTCCTGACCCCTAAGAATTGTCACTCGTTTGTATTCTCTTCAGGGCCTTTTACGACCTTTGGAAAACTTGAGTTTTGTCATTCGGTATCATTACTTTTTTATTATGCTTGATATTTTTTTCCTCGGGATTTTTCTGAAACTTACTCTGTAATTGTCATTTGCCTGTGCTGACTGTAGTTTATAGTTTCCTTGATTTGTAATCATTTCATCATAATCTATAAAGAACTTTAACCTGTAAAGAACTGACTTTTCTTTTCTAGAAAATTTCTTCTGGATAAAAGGGAAAGGTGGAAATTTTCTGGATAAAAAGGAGTAATATTGGGCAAAATGGATGTGACACTACAAGGAGAACAGGAAAAACCATGGTAGAAAGGAAAGGTAGAAAGACATGTGTAAGACATGTCTTTGTGAAGAGTGTTGTGAGAGCTAGGCAGAAGGGCCAGGGAAATGCTCTAATTATTTCTGGGATTAAGGGTTTATCCACTTACTAGGTGGGCTTCAGTTTAACAGCCTAATAGTGTCTCCCTCGGGAATGTCTTCAAATCCCTCGCTCCTCCCTGTGGTTAGCTCTGGAATGACAGTATAAACTTAAATGGTTTGTTCTCAGACTCCACTTTCATACCCACAGCAGACTTTAAACAATTCTGTCAGTAGCTATAACATTTCAAGAAGGAAGGGGATCCTATGGTTCAGCTCATCTAATTTGGCTCCCGCATTTTACAGCTCAGAAACTGAGGCCCAGAAAAGTTAGGACATTTATTTCTTGGTGGAAAGAATCTGTGGGATGAAACTGTTCAAGACACTTTATTGGACACTGTTATCGTCTGTGTCAACCGGAAGCATAGCGTTCATATTCCAGTGTGGTGCTCAGCATTGAGCTTACTGGGTCCTTGGTGAATGTAATTGTCTGAGTGTTAGAAATATTTGGATATAGCTTCAAAAGGAAAACCTTAATGTAAGGTTGGGGTTTGGGTTAGTTGCTAGTCTGGAGGTCCCATTTCTATGGCATTTTCTGTTACTATTGTAAGATTTGAGGTGACTTTCTTCTCATGTTACTGTGAAAAGGCTTTTCTGGCAGGTTTCTCAGTCCTTGTTTTCCACTCTCTGCTGCAGTTTTTCTGTTTTGGGGGTACCCTTTTTTCTAGTTTTCTTTACAAACTGAGTTGTTTGGATATTTAGTTTTCGAAGTTGTTTGCTCAGTGGTTCTGTGCTGTTTGTTTCTCTGCAGGGTATTTCCCTTTATTTTTGGTTTCTCTTCTGGTAATTAGAAAAGGACTTTTTCC
This sequence comes from Herpailurus yagouaroundi, assembly GCF_014898765.1. Taxonomy (NCBI): domain Eukaryota; kingdom Metazoa; phylum Chordata; class Mammalia; order Carnivora; family Felidae; genus Herpailurus; species Herpailurus yagouaroundi. The sequence goes on along the minus strand of NW_024412419.1, from coordinate 22,265,355 downwards.
ATCACCAGCTGTTTGGTTTGTAGAGATCTTGTTAGACTATTCCTTAGATCCTAGTCTTCCTGAGAGGTAACCAGTTCGGGTTTTAAAATCTTCCTATTAAGCTATTTCTGAATTTACCTTCGTTTGAATGGTTAAATATACTTAACTAGACCCTCTTGAAGCCCTGCGTGGGGCTATATCAAGTAGTTTTGTGCTACATCAGTAGTTTTCCTTCTGACTTTGATTCCTTTCTGTCCAAACTATAACATAGTTTCTTTGCTATGGCAAGAAAATAACTATGACCTGTAGCCTCTTAGTGAATCTTATCTTTTCAGAAAGTGTACACACCTGTTCCTCTTAAGCTTTAGGACTCAATTCCACCAGTTTATTAAGTATGTTGACCTTAATTGCTTGGTCCTAATGATTCCTTTGAGGTAAGTTTTTCATGCCAATACACATTACAAGAGGTTGCTCAAATCCTGATTGACGAATAGATTCAGTCTTAGTACTGTTTTACCCCTTCTCTTGAGGCAAGGATGGCAACTATCAATAGCTGGCATTTTATACTTTCTGCCTCTCTCCAGCCCCTCTTGCTGTGGAACCAGGGTGTTTTGAGGAGGGGTAAACAAAATACCACAGTTGATGTTCCCTTCCCTTCTTCCTTCTCCATGGTTTGGAGGGATCCTCAAGCTGGTTGAGGTATGTATTTTGGGGGTTAACAGGTAGGTTGTGGAAGGGTGCCTGAGAAATATATTTGGAAAGGCTCTGAGTTTTTGGTGGCTAATGAGAAATCAAATCTGAAAATAGTTTGAGTTGATGTAGTTTTAAGGGACATGGATACTTTTGGGTTGTGAGGTTCTCTGGAAGTGACAAAACTGCTTTCTATGGGGAGTTAAATTTTTTTCTTTTTAATTCTGTGAAATATATTTGCCTTCTTTAAAAGGCACTATCAATACCTAGGATACACTTTTGAGTAGACTAGCTGTTTATTGCCATATAGAAACTGGCTTATTAGTGGTCATACAGGGGTCACCTAGAATTGAATGTAGAGCGTGTTAAGCAGAAAATTCTTAAGATACCTACATGACTGTTTCAACAATTGTATTAATGGGGCAAAATATAAAATGGGATACCACAAGAATGCTGTGGGGTTCCACTTAAGAGAGGGTATCTGAGGCTGAAGAACATGTATTGTTTGATTCTTAGATTAGGGCCTCATCTCTGTATCTTAAAGCACTTTTTATTTATTGAACCAGATCAGAATTCCTTTGTCTAGGATGCAGTTAAGCAACTTTTATAAAAGGGCATTTGATTAGCATGTCGTAACTATTCTTCACAATTCAGAGATAGTATGACATGAAATCAAATACATATCCACGCATATGGAGAAATTGTTTTCTACTATATGATTCCTTTGTAAGTTCTTAAGCAACAGGAAGTTACAATCAGATTTTATTCCTCAAGATTTCAAGAATATTTTACATAAGTTATTTCTATCGCCCAATCACATAGCAGATGTTACTACTGCTTCTCCACCCTGATCCTCTATTGGGTTATCATCTTGGAATTGTACTTTGAGAGGTAAGGTAAGGAACTGTGCTTTGAATTCGAGTGTGGAAGTTTAATAGATCTGGTCAGTAGTTCTTGCCATTGTGAGCTGTTATTTAAAATTGTGCTGTCTGGAAGCATAAACCTTTAGAACTGAACTTGAAGCATCACTGATGTGTAATGACATGCTTTAAACGGAGTACTGATTTCAATGGAGTTTTTGGTTTCCCTTTAGATCCTGTTCAAAGATGCAGTCTATCAACTTTTAATCATATATAGTACTTGAAAATGTATATATGGGTGTCTGGGTGGCACAGTTGGTTAAGCATTCGACTTTGGCTTAGGTCATGATCTCACAGTGTGTGAGTTTGAGCCCCACATTGGGGCTCCACGCTGACAGTGTGGAGAATCCTGCTTGGGATTCTCTTTCCCTCTCTCTGCCCTTCCTCCACTTGCACACGCACGCTCTCTCAAAATAAATAAACTTTAAAAAATTATATGCAGACTTCTTTTTTAAGAATCTTATTGGGATGTAATTCACATGCCATATCCATTTAAAGTGTACATTTCAATGGTTAATATATTCAGAGTTGTACAACCATTACCACTATCAATCTTAGAACAGTTTTATCACCCCAAGAAGAAACAATTTAACTATTACCAGTCACTCCGTATCTCCCTTCCTTTAATCCCTAGCAACCACTAATTTACATGATATTCTATATATTTATCTATTTTTAACATTTCACATAAATGGAATTAGGCATATGTCTCCTTTTATGTCTGCCTTCTTTTACTAAACAATATTTCTAAGAGTCATCCATGTTGTATCATGAATCGGTACTTCATTCTTTTTACTGAATAATATTCCATTGTGTGGACATTTTGTTTATCCATTCATCAGTTGATGGATATTTGTATTTTCATATTTTGGCTATGATGAATAATGATGGTATGAACTTACATTTACAATTTTTTTGCGTGGAAATAAGTTTTTATTTCTCTTGAATATATACTAGGAGTGGAATTGCTGCATCATACAGTAACTCCATGTTTAACATTTTGAGGAGATGCCTACCTAACTCTTTGGCAAAGTGGTTGCACCCTTTTACGTTTTTACCAGCAATCTAGGAAGGAGGGTGTCAATTTCTCTACATCCTCCCTACACTTGTTATCATCTTTTTTATTATAGCCATTTTAGTGGGTGTGAAATGGTATCTCATTGTGGTTGTTATTGTATTTCCCTGGTAGCTTATTATGTTTGAGCATCTTTTCTTGTCTTAATTGCCACTTATATATCTTTTGAGAAATGTTTATTCAGATCCTTTTGTCTATTTTTATTGGGTTGTCTTTTTATTGAGATGTAAGAGTTCTTTATATATTTTAGATACAATTTCCTTATCAGATATGATTTTCTCCTGTGGGGTGCCTTTTTGCTTTCTTGTTAGTGTCCTTTGAAGCACGATAACTTTCAATTTTGATGAAGTCCAGTTTCTCTATTAAGAGTTTTATAATTTTAGCTCTTACATCCATTTTAGATTAATTTTTGTGAATGGTGTAAAGAAGAGGTCCAGTTTCATGCTTTTGCATATGGATATATACTTGTCCCAGCATCATTTGTTAAAAAGGTCATTCTTTTGGGTGCCGGGGTGGTCCAGTCGGTTAAGCGGCCCACTTTGGCTCAGGTCATGATTCCATGGTTTGTGAGTTCAAGCCTTTGTTGGATTCAGCACAGAGCCTACTTCAGATTCTGTGTCTTCCCCTCTCTATCTGCCCCTGCCTGCTCCCCCCACTCTTCAAAAACAAATAAACATAAACTATTTTTTAAAAGTCATTCTTTTCCCTCATTAAATTATCTTGGCATCATTGTTAAGATCATTTGACTACAAATAATGGGAATTTATTTCTGGACTCTTAATTCTGTTTCATTGATCTATCTACTTATTATGCCAGTACCACACTCTCTTGGTTACCATTGCTTTGTGTTAAGTTTTGAAGTTAGGAAAGTTAAGGAGTGTGAGTTTTCCAACTTTGTTCTTTTTATCGTTTCTTCTTTTCTGGGTCCCTTGTATTTCTGTATGAATTTAGGATCAGCTTGTCAGTTTCTGTGCAAAAGGCACTTGGAATTTTGATTGGGCTCGTGCTGAATCTGTAGAATCAGTTGAGTATTGCTACGTTTTACGATATTAAGTCTGTAGTTTTCTTGTAATGTCTGTGTGGCTTTGGTATCGGGATAACACTGGCCTTATAGAATGAGTTGGGAAGTGTTGCCTCCTTTTCTATACATTGGAAGAGTTTGTGAAGAGTTGGTATCATTCTTTTAAAAATAGCTGGTAGAGGGGCGCCTGGGTGGCGCAGTCGGTTAAGCGTCCGACTTCAGCCAGGTCACGATCTCGCGGTCCGTGAGTTCGAGCCCCGCGTCGGGCTCTGGGCTGATGGCTCAGAGCCTGGAGCCTGTTTCCGATTCTGTGCCTCACTCTCTCTCTGCCCCTCCCCCGTTCATGCTCTGTCTCTCTCTGTCCCAAAAATAAATAAACGTTGAAAAAAAAAATTAAAAAAAAAAATAGCTGGTAGAATTTACCAGTGAAGCCATCTGAGACTGGGCTTTTCTTTGTGGGAAGTTTGTGTGTGTGTGTGTGTGTGTGTGTGTGTGTGTGTGTTTAATTATTTTATGTTAAGTTGTGATAAAATAAACAACAAAATTTATTATCTTAACCATTTAAAAATTGTACAGTTCAGTAGTGTTAAGTGTATTCACACTGTTGGGCAACCAGTCTCCAGAAGTGTTTTCATCTTGCAAAACTGAAACTCTATACCAGTTAAACAGCTCCCCATTCCCCTTGCCACCAGCTCCTGGCAACCATTCTACTTCCGGTTTCTATGAATTTGACTATCCTAGGTACCTCATAGAAAGACACATTTGTTATTTTGTGACTGGTTTGTTTCACTTAGCATAATGTCCTCAAGGTTCATCCATGTTATAGCATGTGTCAAAATGTCCTTCCTTTTTAGGGCCGAATAGTATCCATTGTATGAGTATACCACATTTTCTTTATCCATTCATCTGTTGGTGGACACTTAGGTTGTTTCTACCTTTTAGCTGTTAGGGATAAAGCTGCTGTGAACATGGATATACAAACACATCTTCAAGATCCTGCTGCAAAATCCAAGACTAAGGTGTCTGCTGAGGACCCACTTTCAGGTTCCTAGATAGCTGCCTTCTAGATGTATTTTCAAGGCAAGGGAGCTCTCTGGGGTCTCTTTATAAGGGCACTAATCTCATTCATGAGGGCTCCTCCCTCATGACCTAATTACCTCCCAAACACTCCACCTCCAGACAGCATCACATTGGGGATTACATTTCAACATAGGAATTGTAGGGAGACACAAAACATTCATTCTGTAGCACTGAAGTAATATATGCATATAATTTTAAAAGTCAGATAGTAATACTTGACTTTTTAAAACCAAAAATGTAGTTCCCAACCACCTTCAACCTTTTAATCTTAGTTTGTAAAGATTTAGATAAATTTATGCATCATAAATCTAAATGGCTGGTCATCCATGAAAACAGGAACTTTTGTGGATGTATTTATAACCTTAGGAGATTGACATCAGGCAGGATAACCAGGCTTTTATTCATACAGATCCATTGGTTGTCTAGAAGGTCAAAAGGTTCTGTGTGATACATGATTTAAGTAAGGCAAGGCCTAAGAGTCCTGACTCAGGTGACCTGTGTGTTCTGAGTCATTTCCTCCAGACTATCAGTGGTTATTGTTTTATGATACATCTCTGGGTTTAGAGTAGGAAATGAAGGAGGAGGCATCCATAAGGTATTTGTCCTGAGGCAACTGGGGACTCACTGTCAAAAACAGACATGGAAGTCCTATGATGTTGCAGAACCTACTTTTAGGCCCAAAAGCTGTAAAGACTTTATTTATTTATTTATTTTTAAGCTATAAAAACATTTAAGACCATCCTTGCTTTCATGCTGGTTTACAATCTAGTTTGGGACCTAAGAGTCTCTTTTCCCCCATGGAATGCTGGATAATAATACAAGATGGTATATTCTGAGTTTAGAGAGGGGAATGATCAGAGTATTGGTGTGACTGAGAAAGATTTCTTAGAGCTGGTAAGACTAACTGGACCTTACGGAGAGTTTATAAAATGGGACAAAAGGAAAGGAGGAAAGTGGAAGGAGAAGAAGAAGGATATTAGAAAGAGGGAAGACTGAGGCATGCTTGCTACCTTGCTAAGTTGGGGTGATCAGTTCAAGAGTGGAATAGTTTCTTTTGGGGAATGGTATGAAAGGTAAGAGATTAGGTTATAGAGATGGGTAGGAATGATGAGGAGTTAAAGGAGTGCCTTTAACTGCTTGTAAGTTATGTGGAATTAATCTGATATGCAGTAGAATCCACTGAAGCTTCTAGCAGTAAAATATTGGGAAGTATAATCTGGTATCTGGATGTATGTAGGTTGGACTACAGGGGCAGAGAGTAGAGGCAGGAGAGAAGATAAAATGCTATTAAGAGTAAAGTAATTCATGAACAAAGTCATGAAGGAAAACTTAGTAGGACTTGGTGATGGATGGTGGAAGAGAGCCAGGAAGTCAAGGAGGTCTGGTATTAAGTGTTGCCTAGGAAAGATTCCATGAACAGAAATAAGACCTGTAGGGGAAGTTCTGAGTGTTTGAAGACTACTGAGGTTCTGTTTATATATGTTAAGTTTGAAGTGGAGAAAGGCATCCTATAGAAACAGGTAACTGGAACTTCACAGAACCCACGAGAACTTTCAAGAAAGCTGACACGGTTTTTACTATTTAATTATATACAATAGTTGGGAAAAATGAAGCCTGCAAAATAGCTATTTGGGTTGCTGTTATGGTTATTGCCTGCTCTGTGTAGTAAGATCTTGAAGGAAAAGGTTTTGAGATCAGGAGTTTAAGCATGTAAATCTAAAAAGATCATTTAAAAAAAATAAATACATAAATAAAAAATAAGAAGAGAGATCATTTTAACCAGTTTCCAATAAATGGTTTAATGGATGCTTTGTTGAATTAAAAAAAAGGGGGGGAGAAGCACTGCTTTGGAGGCAGAAGTGAAGGAGAGGTTAAGTAAAGCTGTAGAAAATTTTGAGGTAGAATAGAGATGATGAAGTAGTTCTTGATATGTGACCTTGATCTAAGTAAAGCAAGAGGTTAGCTCATCTGCTAAGAGTGAAAGAAGAGCATTGAGAACTTGAACAGTGTGGGAAAGGTTTATGACTGGCTGCAGTCAATATATTTAAGTGTCAATGCAAAACACTAAAAAAATGCTGAATGATGGAAGTAGGTGCACAAACAACCAACATGATTTCATGACATTTTATGACTAGCAATACTTAGTGGCTCTGATTTCAGGTGTAAAGAAAGCAGTTGGTCGGGTTATACGAGGTTGGATGAGTTTTTCTAGATTGTTAAGAGACAGTGTTGAAATACTTGGCTCTGGCTCAGAAAGGGTCAGAGAGAAAGAAAAGCAAGGCTAGGTGAAGGTATGGAGGCAATGAACAGAGATGCAAAAGGGGAAATGAAAGTGCTTAGAGAAGGTAGTTCCAGGTGATAATATAGATCCAAAGACTCACCAGGCAGTAGAAGGGAAGGTAATGTGGAGTAGTTCTAGGAACTGACACCTCAAGGTATAAGGTGAATCTATGTTGGGCATCATCTATGGATGATTCCTCTATCATTGAAGAGAAAATGGAGGCACACCAAGAGATAACTGGCCAGTGATCATGTGGCAATTCAGCAGCGTGGCAATTTAGAAGACAGTTCATAGGTTCGTTTTACTGTCATAAGCATTCAAACTGGAATAATATGGCATATTGTACAAAAATTTTAAATGTAGAAAAGCAGAATAATTATTACCCAACTCTTACCCTCCATGCAGTTTGATACATAATGTGGTCTTCCAGATTTCTAGCATATGTGTGGTTTTTTTCCTGTCTTTTTGTCACTTAGTATATTGTGGAATTATTTCTAAATTAACGCATATTTATTTATTTCTAACGTTTATTTATTTTTGAGACAATGCAAGAGACAGAGTGCAAGCAGTAGAGGGGCAGACAGGGAGACACAGAATCCGAAGTGGGCTCCAGGCTTTGAGCTGTCAGCCCAGAGCCAGACGTGGGGCTCGAACTCACAAACCGTGAGATCATGACCTGAGCTGAAGTCGGATGCTTAACCGACTGAGCCACTCAGGCACCCCAACGCATATTTGTTTCTAATAACTGCATGTATTCTTTTGGAAGGATGTACTACTTGTAATCTAATCTCTTCATGGATATTTCGATGTTTATAGTTGTTCTTTACTATAAATAATGCTGTAATGAACATTATTATACATATTCTTGTACCCTTGTCTTATTACTTCCATAAAATAAACTTTTAGAAGTCCAATTACTGTATCAAAGGGCATGCACATTTGAAATTTTGATACATATTACCAAATTGTGCTCCAGGAAGGCTGTACTATTTATATTCTTGCTGATCAGGATATGAGAATGTGTTTTTATTTAACTCTTTTTTTTTTTTTTTAATGTTTATTTTTGAGAGAGAGAGAGAGACAGAGCGTGAGCAGGGGAGGGGCAGAGAGAAAGGGAGACACAGAATCCGAAGCAGGCTCCAGGCTCTGAGCTGTCAGCACAGAGCCCGATGCGAGGCTTGAACTCACAGACTGTGAGATCGTGACCTGAGCTGAAGTCGGACGCTCAACCAGCTGAGCCACCCAGGCTCCCCTACTTCACTCTTATTACCACTGGTTATTATTAATCTTTTCCATTATTTTAATTTGCACAAAAGGATATTTCCTTGTTTTTAATGTTCATTTCTTTGCTGTTGAGGTTAAGTATTTTTTCATATGTTCACTGAGATTAGATCTACTTCAATGCTTTTGTGAGAAGTAGATGAGGAAGTGAAAAAGGTAATTTGAATAGAGTTGTGGGTTCAAAAGAGATGGTGCAGCTTTGACTTAGAGTGGCATTGCAGGACAGAGAAAGACCGATTGATTGTCCTATTCCACTGGGAAGCAGTGGACAAGAAGACTGCTCTTCCCTCCCCTATCAAAAAAGTGGAATTAGTTGGACTAATTTCTCAAATTTCAGTGAAATATTGAGTCTCCTAAAAATATTTAATTTACTTTTGAAAAAGCTAACCATTCCCATGGCTCAGTCTTGCTCCCATCCCACAGTTAACCTGCTTTTCTTAGTTTTCTGTATATCCGTATGGTATTACAGTGTGAGAAGACAAATATCTATTCCATGCTCCCTCTTCTTACACAAAAGCAGTTTACTAAATATAGCATTCTGTACTTGCTTTCCTTCTGCACTTTGTTTTCTTTATTTAACAAAATATCTTGGAGATCTTCCATGAATTTTTTTTTTTTTTTTTTTTTTTTTAAGGAAAGCAATACTTGTGGAACTCCAGATTTCACTAAAACAATTTTAATTTAATGTTACCTAAATGTGTACAAACAGAACTGGGCATAACTTCCATGCCAACAAACCATACTACAAAATCATCAGAATTAAAGTCAACGTCAATATGACACAACTGTTTTGCCAAAACTCATTAGATACTCACAGCACGACTTAGGTAGTGACTGCTGAGGTATAGTTTCTTATGGCTTTAGCAAGCCTTTACACACTCATGCCTTTGCCAATTCAGTTCTCCCGTCACTTTTCTATAATCCAACCCGGTCCTCCTCCGTTCTGCCTTTTCTTTATTCCATAGCACCATCCTCTTTCTGTAAGTGTTATATCGTAATGCTATATGATTTACCTATTATTGTGTTTATGTGTATTTCCCTCATGAGAATGTAAGGTTTTTTATGAAGTGCAGATCTTCATTTTATTCACTGATATATTCCAAATACCCAGAACTGATCCTGGGACATAGCGGATAGTCAGATATTTGGTGAAGAAATGAGTGAATGAACAAATGAAGTCTGAGAACCACTGGTGGAGGATGTTGGAGCAATAGATAGTCATATAGGTCAAAAGATGGAGAGAAGAAGTAGGTTCAGTAAGGTCTAACCCTGGCTTAGACGGAAGGGAGGGCAGTGTGGCTGGTGGTGGAGTGGTTGGGAGAGGGTGAAGATGATGTGTGGTTGGTAGTGCTCTCTGGATCCTGGGGATGAGACTCAGAGGCAGTTATTGACAACCTTAGATAGGCCATTGTGTGCCCTCCATGGCAGCCCGTTAGATTCTGGGACACTTTTTCCTGGAATCAATGAGAGGGAAATACAAAATAGCTATTTTTCCATTCTCTCATTTACTACCTTAAAAATAGCTTTTATTTTTAGGGTGCCTGGGTGGCTCAGTCGGTTAAGTGTCCGACTCTTGATTTCGGCTCAGGTCATGATCTCACGGTTTGGGAGTTTGAGCTCCCGCATCAGGCTCTGTGCTGACAGCGCAGAGCCTGCTTGGGATTCTCTCTCTGCCCCTCTCCTACGCATGCCCTCTCTCTCTCTCTCTCTCAAAATAAATAAACTTAAGAACAATAGCTTTTATTTTCTAGGTTTGTATAACGAAGGCATAGTCTTATTTCAGGGACAACAGAAGAACCACTGCACTGATTTCCTAAGTATTGATACAACTAGAAAAATTTTAAATGCCAGAAAGAGGAGGAGAACCATTGACTTACACAGGGATAATCAATCAAAGTAAATAGCTGATTGCATTCTTTTTGTTTGTAGAAAGTACCTAAAAGAGAGGTGGGGTTGTTTTCCCAGATGGGGCAGAGTAAGCTGCAGCACATGCTCACCTAGGTTCAGTGGTCTTGGCTTGAACTATGGCACAGACTAGAATATTTGTTTAGGGTGGCAGAGTTTTGTGATTAGAAGAATTTGATCAGTTCCAGCCTTCCAACCATGATGTTGTTGCAGCAGGGCCATTGCAGACTTCTCTTCAGGTGTACTATGCCATCAGTGTTGAATGATATGTCATTTCCATCTGGGGGTAGGAGGTGGGAAGGCTGATCATATGGGATATTGTACATTTTAGTTAACAAAATCTAAGCACAGTATAGTTTTAAGAATATTATTTATTGGGAAGATTCTTTTGTAAATATATCCTCTGCCTAGCCTGAGGGCAACTTCATGAGTGAGTTAAACTTAGAAGAGGGAATAATTTATTTAGATGGTGCTTTGGGAAAGTGGCAGTATAAGTGTATATAGTTTTACAAATTCCTAGTGCTTTCTCTTAGGCTGTTTTAGGATTCTCCCAGAAACTTTTCAGATTGGTAATGCCCTCAGGTCTCTTTTTGCTATCTTCCCTAGGATTTTCTTCCTTGAAGTTCACGGATTCATAGAATGGGTCTGGAAGAGACTTTAAAGCCTTTATTCTGGTTCTTCCCATAGTTGCCGCAAACCAAACGGGTCAGGTCTAGAGTTCCAACAGTCAAACATTCTGCCATCTGGACTCCGAGATCTCCTAGGCTGAGGCTGCTAGACTGCAGAGAAAGTGAACTGATTCATTTCTCTCCCTTCCTTTCCTCCTCTGCTTCCCTCCCTTGCCTTGCTTCCTTTCTCCCTCCCCTGTATTTCTTTTCTTATTTTATCATCCCATTTCCTTTCTTATTTCTAGGCCATGTAGTTCAGCCAGGGAAGGGTTAGTGAGATTAAGGTGTGAAGGAAATCCTCATGACCTGAGTGAGGTGGCACAAGGAAGAACATCCTTTGATCTTGAGAAATGCTAATTATACTCTCTTTTTCCTAGGATGCTCACAACTGTATTCCTGAGCTGGACAGTGAGACAGCAATGTTTTCTGTCTATGATGGACATGGAGGTAATGGTAGCAGATCATATTGGTGACATTCTTGAACCCTAGTTCTAGACTTTAGAGGGCAAGAACAGGTCCTTTGTTCTTTTCCTTTCCAAGGTTCTGGTTGTAAGATATCGTTTCCATTCCTAGTGCTGTTTTTCTCTATTCTGTCATTCTACCTTCCTAACTGGATATTGTATTGGTTTATAATCTCACCAGACCTTGTTTTAATCCGAAAAGCCTCTTCCTATATTACAAGTTATCTTTTTTCCACTGAGAATTAAGTATGCAGGTAAGAAAAGACAAAAAGTATATTAACATAGCCCTGAGAGAGTTGATGGTGAAATCCATTTTCTGGATCAGAACTTCCTAAACAGTTGTCTTTCAAATTGTATAAGTTAAAAGTGTAAGTTGTCTTTCAGTTGTATAAGATATTCATTTCTTCAACCCTTGGGATTCAGTCCAGTATGGCATGTAAATATTATATAACTTTATATGTGGGAAGCAGTGCTCTGGGTGACCTTACCTGTTTCCTAGGGGAGGAAGTTGCCTTGTACTGTGCCAAATATCTTCCTGATATCATCAAAGATCAGAAGGCCTACAAAGAAGGCAAGCTACAAAAGGTCTGTCTTATTGTAATGCTCCTTCTCTACTTCTGTAGGATCTCCCTTATTTTCCAGTCCTGTGGTTTTTCCTTTCTTGTTGCCGGTAAGCTGCTGCTTACTGCATTTCTTTTTTTTTTTTTTTTTAACGTTTATTTATTTTTGAGACAGAGACAGAGCATGAACGGGGGAGGGTCAGAGAGAGGGAGACACAGAATCTGAAACAGGCTCCAGGCTCTGAGCTGTCAGCACAGAGTCCGACGCGGGGCTCGAACTCACGGACCGCGAGATCATGACCTGAGCCGAAGTCAGCCGCCAACCGACTGAGCCACCCAGGCGCCCCTGCTTACTGCATTTCTTAAAGAATTCTATGCCCCAAACAAGCTTATCCTCACTTGAGCCTTCTTAGAGTTGCCTCATTATTCCCAGGTCTCTGAACTGGTTTTTATTTATATGTGAGTGTCTCCTCATGTGGCAGATCACCCTGTAACTTGCATGCCATTTTTGTACCCAGATTGTATATAGGCAATTTATTTTGTACCTCCTGTACTTTTTCTGACACTTGCCTTATACTCTTTTGCTTACATCCAGGCATTAGAAGATGCCTTCTTGGCTATTGATGCCAAACTGACCACTGAGGAAGTCATAAAGGAGTTGGCACAGATTGCAGGGCGACCCACTGAGGATGAGGATGAAAAAGAAAAAGTAGCTGATGAAGATGATGGTGAGTGTTGCTGGCATCCCTTGTTTGAGAGGAAATCTGCATTTTAAAGAACTCTTCTTTAATATATATTATTTCAGTGTCAATTCTAAGAGAGGGTGACTTCATAGGGACTTGGGGAGTCCCCACATTAGAGAACCTTATGTTCTGCTACACTACATGAGGTTATGAAGGGAGAAAAAATTAACCTGTGTGCCTAGTGTCCATAGTTGTAAGCATTTTATATATATTTTGTCATTGTGGTAGGGTCTCTCTGGTTCCTGTTAATGTTTATATGACCTTTTTTTTCTAGACAGGAGTTGTCATTAGCCTCAGCAGCCAGTCCTTAAGCCTGGGCTGTAGGCCTAAGACTAGCATTGTGGGCTTCCTGGGTCCTCAGCCATAATGACATTTCTACTTATCACTCAAAAATAAGAGGTGATAAGAGAACTATAGTAACTAGTGTTCCTTTGACTAAGAAGAGGGTGAAACTCAAAGACTAAAGGAAGTCTATGCAGGCAGACGTTATCTGAGAAGAAACCAAAGGGGTCTTCTGAGACCCCAGGGAGTGGGGAAGTTGGAACTCAGGCCTCCAAAGGCTGGGAGGCAGGAAAAAGGACTGGTCCTATGAAGAGTCTGGTGTGGGGGTACTGATTCAGCCTCTTCCCTGCAGTGGACAATGAGGAAGCTGCGCTGCTGCATGAAGAGGCTACCATGACTATTGAAGAGCTGCTCACGCGCTACGGGCAGAACTGTCACAAGGGTGCTCCCCACAGCAAATCTGGAGCTGGGACAGGCGAGGAACCAGGGTCCCAGGGCCTCAATGGGGAAGCCGGACCTGAGGACCCATCTAGGGAAACTTCTTCAGAGGAAAATGGCCCCACAGCCAAGGCCCACACAGGCCTTTCCTCCAACTCAGAACGTGGGACTGAGGCAGGCCAAGGTGGCGAACCTGGCACTCCCACTGGTGAGGCTGGGCCTTCCTGCTCTTCAGCCTCTGACAAGCTGCCTCGAATTGCTAAGTCCAAGTTCTTTGAGGACAGTGAGGATGAGTCAGATGAGGCAGAGGAGGAAGAGGAAGACAGTGAGGTAAGGGCCAGTGGGAGCAGACAGATACTGAATTTGCAGAAAAGGCCTGTTTGGTTACCATACATAGCTTTCAACTCCTTTCCTTCTCTCTCTCTCTCTCTTTTTTTTTTTAAGTAATTGCTACACCCACCGTGGGGCTTAAACTCAAAACCCCAAGATCAAGAGTTGCATGCTCTACTAAGCTTGGTGCCCACCATCTTCTCCTATTTTTACAGCAACCCCCAAGGCCTATATTCCAGGTTTTTCTTGAATTCATTATCTCCACCAACATAGGAACCATTAGCCCTCTAACCTCTTCCTTTGTCGATACTATAACATACAGATCTAGTTCTAGCTTTTCAGAGTCTGTCTTTTATTATATTATTATTTTTTTTTAATGTTTATTTTTGAGAGAGAGAGAGATAGTGTGAGCAGAGGAAGGGTGGAGAGAGAGGGAGACACAGAATCTGAAGCAGGCTCCAGGCTCTGAGCTGTCAGCAAAGAGCTCAGTGCAGGGCTCAAACTCACGAACCGTGAGATCATGACCTGAGCTGAAGTCAGATGCTTAACCGACTGAGCCACCCCAGGCGCCCCAGAGTCTGTCTCCAAGAGAGAACAGGAAGGTAGGGATTGTTACTTTAGATATTTGGATATTTCCTTCTCTGAGCCACTTATTTTCTGGCCATGTTGCCTGAAAGGTGCTTTTGGCTGAGAGCCCTGGCCTTTTGCAGGACTTACTATTCGTGACTTCCGAACCCAGTTTAGGATATCAGTTATACCCATCTGGCCCTCTCCCCTCCCCTGGATTTTTCTATCATGATCATATAGTTGTATCTTTCATTGTTCTCAGAATCCGTGTTCAGGCCGGGCTCTTGGTTCTGAGTACAAGTTGGGGGGAGGGGGGCAGGGGGTCATCCCAGTCTCAGCAGCCTGGGATCATCCCTCTGGCAGGAATGCAGTGAGGAAGAGGATGGCTACAGCAGTGAAGAAGCAGAGAATGAGGAAGATGAGGATGACACTGAGGAGGCTGAAGAAGACGAGGAAGAAGAGGAGATGATGGTGCCTGGCATGGAAGGCAAAGAGGAGGTGTGTAGGGAAGGGGAGCAATGAGTCTGGAAAAGCCAAGAGGCAAATGTAATTCCCCTGATTGTTATTTGGTGACAGGGGATCTCCTTGCTGCCTTAGTACTGAAGTCCTGGTGATGCAGGGATTTATGCTACAAGTGGAACTAGGTCTTCAGGGTAAAATTAGCTCAGAAAAGAAAGAGCATGCTCTCGTCTTTGGAAAGATTATAAGTTCATGCCTCTCCTGTTTGTTAAAGCTCTCTTGGTGGTCCCAGTGAGAGAAGAAAGCATAAGTGAATGGTTGGGGAGCACCAATGAGGAGCTTGTGTCCAGAAGCTCCCATGATGCTTCCTTTCTTCCTCTTAAGCCTGGCTCTGACAGCGGCACAACAGCGGTGGTGGCCCTGATACGAGGGAAGCAGTTGATTGTAGCCAATGCGGGAGACTCTCGTTGTGTGGTGTCTGAGGCTGGCAAAGCTTTAGACATGTCCTATGACCACAAACCAGAGGATGAAGTGGAGCTAGCACGCATCAAGAATGCTGGTGGCAAGGTCACCATGGATGGGCGAGTCAACGGGGGCCTCAACCTCTCCAGAGCCATTGGTAAGGGCCAGGAAAGCATGGGA
This sequence comes from Herpailurus yagouaroundi, assembly GCF_014898765.1. NCBI lineage: Eukaryota > Metazoa > Chordata > Mammalia > Carnivora > Felidae > Herpailurus > Herpailurus yagouaroundi. The sequence goes on along the minus strand of NW_024412419.1, from coordinate 22,249,973 downwards.
AAGACTTCTGGGGTCTTACTCTCTCTTTCAGACTACCTAGTAGCAAACTTTAATCTTAATAGGCCCATGTACCTTGCCAAGTACTTTGGTATCTATTATTACCTCTGTCCTTAAAACATCTCCGTGAGATAGGTAAGATAGCTGTCATTTTTGGATGATGAAAAAGGTGAGTGGCCTACCTAAGGTTTAGCAGCCTGAAAATAGGGCTGCAACTAGAAAAACTGGAACACAGTTTTTCGTTCACTTAGATTATGGAACTTTGCCAAGAAGGGAAATGAATGGCAAGGCTTGACCAGCCCTAAGTACAGGTCTGTGGGGAGTGCCTAAACTACTCATCAACCAGCCATTCCTTTACTTCAGGAGACCACTTCTACAAGAGAAATAAGAACTTGCCACCTGAGGAACAGATGATTTCAGCCCTTCCTGACATCAAGGTGCTGACTCTCACTGACGACCACGAATTCATGGTCATTGCCTGTGATGGCATATGGTGAGCACCAGCGGAATGCCCTAAAATTCCCTCTTTTATGCAGCATTACTTCTCTTACAGGTCTCTGAGCTGGTTTGGTTTTATCATCCCTCTAATGGCTGCATTCAGCACCTTTTCTCAAGCTGCTCTAGAATTAGAGTCTAGGCAGACACCTTGGTGTCAAAACCCCCAAGCCTAAGGCAGAGCTAAAGATATCTTTGTAGGTATTTGCATTGGTCCTGGGGGGCTATCACCTCTCTCTACACTCCTCTATTCTGCTTTGTTGGGACTAAAGAAGAGTATTGTTTTTGACCCCAGGAATGTGATGAGCAGCCAGGAAGTTATAGACTTTATTCAATCAAAGATCAGTCAGCGTGATGAAAATGGGGAGCTTCGGTTATTGTCATCCATTGTGGAAGAGGTGAGTGCCAGGGTGGAGGAGAAGAGGGTGTCTGGTCTGCATAGCCAAGGTTTTGTCTTTGGACCAGAGCTAAGACCAGAGCTGGGAAGTATCCTTAATTACCGACTGATGCCAAACCCTAACTAGAAAGTTCCACCTTCCTTCATTTTCCTAACATATCCTCATGCCTCTTAAGCTAGCAAGTGGCCTGTTTTGGGACATCTGTTGCCTGTTCCCCTCCTTCTGCCACCCTGTCTCAGCACAGTCAGCCCTCTTGTGGGGGCTTAGGTTCCTAGGAGGGTATTCAAACCCTGAAGCTGAGCTGCCCTGTCCCTTTTGTAGCTGCTGGATCAGTGCCTGGCACCAGATACTTCTGGGGACGGTACAGGGTGTGACAACATGACCTGCATCATCATTTGCTTCAAGCCCCGAAACACAGCAGAACTTCAGCCAGAGAGTGGCAAGCGGAAACTGGAGGAGGTGCTCTCTTCTGAGGGGGCTGAAGAAAATGGCAACAGTGACAATAAGAAGAAAGCCAAGCGGGACTAACGGTTGTCCAGACCCCTGCCCACCTAGACTGTTTTCTGAGCCCTCTGGACCTGAGACTGAGTTTTGTCTTTTTCCTTTAGCCTTAGCAGTGGTTATGAGGTGTGCAGGGGGAGCTGGGTGGCTTTACTCAGCCCATTCCAAAGAGGGCTCTCCCTCCACACAGCAGCCTGGGAGCCTCTGCTGTCTTCCCTGGCCTTCTCCTTGCTCCTTGGGGCTCATCACCGGTTCTGTGCCTGTGCTCTGTTGTGTTGGAGGGAAGACTGGCGGTTCTGGTTTTTACTCTGTGAACTTTATTTAAGGACATTCTTTTTTATTGGCGGCTCCATGGCCCCCAGCCGCTTGCACCCGCTCTCTGTTGTACACTTTCAATCAACACTTTTTCAGACTAAAGGCCAAAACCTAATTGTGCCCGTGGTGTCCTTTTTTCAATACTGCTGTTCTGTCCGGCCCACCCAGAGTTCCCTGGCCCCAGACTCGACCTCATTGATGGCTCTACCAAGCCCCTCTGCGTATTCGTGTGTGTGCGCGCGCCCTCCACAGTGCATGTGCCCCACGTCCGTGTGTGTGTGTGTGTGT
>NW_024412419.1:22148761-22247969 GCF_014898765.1 Herpailurus yagouaroundi | reverse complement strand
GTGTGTGTGTGTGTGTGTGTGTGTGTGTGTGTGTGTGTCCGTCCGTCCGTCCGTCCCAAGAATATGGGGCAGAGGGGGCCCAGGTATTGCAGGTATTGCAACTCCCTGAGCTGCTGGCAGGCTGGCGTAGCGTCATGGCTCATCCTCACCCCCTCCTGGTGTCAGGAATAGTTTACTAGCTACTGCAGGGGGTGGTTAGGATAAGCCAGGCGGCAACTAAGACTGAAAGCAAGGCCGAGGCTTCTCCTGCCCTCCTCACCGGCCTGCTTTCTATCTGATCTGTGATTGGCTCGGCCGCTTTCTGTCGTCACAATCACTTCCTGGTCACGCTATGGACGTTTTCGCCGCTTCTGCTTTCCACGGACTACGCGTCCCGTGTGACTCTGCGGCAGCGGAAGCGGAAGCGAGGACGGAGGTACCAGCTGGTCTCCGTAGGGGGGGGGGGGCGGGAACGCCATGAAGGGACGCGGCGGCGGCGGCGGGAGCGGCCTGAGCTGGGCGCCGGGGCCAGGGCCGGGGGCTGCCCGGGGCCCGCGCCGCTGCATGGGGGCGGCCCGCGGGCCCTGAAAGGAAGGGCGGGCGGGCCGGACTGGGAGGGGCGGGGCCGGGCGGCCGCAGGCCGGAGGCGCGTCGGGCTGGAGCCGGTCACGATGCCCCGAAGGAAGCAGAGCCACCCGCAGCCCGTGAAATGCGAGGGGGTCAAAGGTCAGGGGTCAGGGGCCGCAAGGGGGGGAGGAACGGGGGTGGGGTCAGTGGAGTGGGTTCAGGTCGGGGTAGAGGGGGACTCCTGAGGGATGGGGTGGGCGATCTGGACTCCTAGCTTCTACTAAGAACCCGAGAGGGTCTGAGAGTACGGGAAGTACGGGCTGCCAGGGCTAGCTCCCGGGGTGCGGATGATGGGCACGGTTCCTGAGGGAGAATCTACAAGCCCCCTCCCCTCTTCAGTGGATACCGAAGACTCCCTCGACGAAGGACCCGGGGCCCTGGTATTGGAGAGTGACTTACTACTAGGCCAAGATCTGGAGTTTGAGGAGGAAGAGGAAGAGGAAGAGGAGGAAGGTGACGGCAACAGCGACCAGCTCATGGGCTTCGAGAGAGACTCTGAAGGTGGGTTTGAGGGACTTGATTAAAGATTAGTGACCGCTGGAACCTCGGCCCTTCAGGATCCAGGTTAGGATTTAGTGCCAGTGAGCTAAACTCGAAACAGTGCCACAACCCAGGGATGATTTAGTTTAGATTTGAGCTGGATTTCATTTGCCCAGTTGTTCGATGAGCTCCATCACTTTGTTGAGGTGAAGTTTTGCGGCCTGGTCCAAAGGCGGCATGAATAGCACAGTGGATGACAGAGCAACTGGTTAAAGTTAATGCCCTTTTAATAACCTTGTCCTTCTGCCTAGCACATTCCTTATGTGAAGTTCACTTGAAAAGGTTCAGCAAAACAACTTATTTCAAATTAAGTTATGTCTAATCTAACTCCTTTCACCTGCAGCATAAACCTTTTGTATTGAGGTTTTGGTCTCTGTCTTCAAGTATTCTTGCACATTCCTTTCCCCTGTGATGTTAACATCACTCCACCCTAATTTGCTGCACCACTTACCCACTTAATGCTACCTATACTAAGGATGTTTCTGAACGTCATTGAGGGGAATCCATGTAAAAAATAATTCATCCTTTAGGGACATTACTTTGTTTTCACTTCTCTCCAGATTTTGCTTCACTCTTGAGTTTTTATTTTATAATCAGCTCTGTACTAAAACGGACCTTACTAAAACAGAGCTTAGAATAAGATGTCAGGCCTCTGCCTTGTGTACTTTTACTTTTTTTTTTATCCCAAGAATCACCTAATTACATTCTTCATTTCAGTCTGTGGTCCACTGTGAGCCTTTGATCCTTTTCCATGCAGTGGAATTAGGTACAGCTGTCATCACTAGGTTAGTCCAGGCTCAGAAGCAGATCATGCACATTGAATTTTCAGGATCACTGAAGTGAAGAGTGGGGCCAAACAAGTGGGGAGACACCAGTGAGAAAGCAAGTTTGGAGCCTGATTGTACTCCATGGTGATGTTTCTTCTCACGTTTGTCTTACCAGGAGACTCTCTGGGGGCCAGGCCTGGGCTTCCCTATGGGCTGAGCGATGACGAGTCTGGGGGCGGCCGGCCACTAAGTGCTGAGAGTGAAGTTGAGGAGCCAGCCAGGGGTCCAGGGGAGGCCAGGGGTGAGAGGCCAGGCCCAGCCTGCCAGCTGTGTGGGGGGCCGACAGGTGAGGGGCCGTGTTGTGGGGCAGGAGGGCCGGGTGGGGGGCCCCCGCTGCCCCCACGGCTATTATACTCATGCCGCCTCTGCGCCTTCGTGTCCCACTACTCGAGCCACCTGAAGCGGCACATGCAGACACACAGCGGGGAGAAGCCGTTCCGCTGTGGCCGCTGCCCCTACGCCTCAGCCCAGCTCGTCAACCTGACGCGACATACCCGCACCCACACTGGCGAGAAGCCCTACCGCTGTCCCCACTGCCCCTTTGCCTGCAGCAGCCTGGGCAACCTGAGGCGGCATCAGCGCACCCACGCGGGGCCCCCCACTCCTCCCTGCCCGACCTGTGGCTTCCGCTGCTGTGCTCCACGTCCAACCCGGCCTCCCAGTCCCACAGAGCAGGAGGGGGCAGTGCCCCGGCGACCTGAAGGTAAAAAGCCAGAGACCAAAAGAACCTGGGACATGGGTGGGTGGCTTTAGGGATACTTGGTGGGATTCATACACCAGGCCTCATTGTCCCCACAGATGCTCTGCTGCTTCCAGATTTGAGCCTCCATGTGCCACCAGGTGGTGCCAGTTTCCTGCCAGACTGTGGGCAGCTGCGGGGTGAAGGAGAGGGTCTTTGTGGGACTGGATCAGAACCACTGCCAGAGCTGCTGTTCCCTTGGACCTGCCGGAACTGTGGACGAGAGCTGGAGGAGGGGGAGGGTGGTCGGCTGGGAGCTGCCATGTGTGGGCGCTGCATGCGAGGAGAGGCTGGAGGGGGTGCCAGTGGGGGGCCCCAGGGCCCCAGTGACAAAGGCTTTGCCTGTAGCCTCTGCCCCTTTGCCACTCATTATCCCAACCACCTGGCCCGGCATATGAAGACGCACAGTGGCGAGAAGCCCTTTCGCTGTGCCCGCTGTCCCTATGCCTCTGCTCATCTGGATAATCTGAAACGGCACCAGCGCGTCCACACGGGAGAGAAGCCCTACAAGTGCCCCCTCTGCCCTTATGCCTGTGGCAACCTGGCCAACCTCAAGCGTCACGGTCGCATCCACTCTGGGGACAAACCTTTTCGGTGTAGCCTTTGCAACTACAGCTGCAATCAGAGCATGAACCTCAAACGCCACATGCTGCGGCACACAGGCGAGAAGCCCTTCCGCTGTGCCACCTGCGCCTACACCACAGGCCACTGGGACAACTACAAACGCCACCAGAAGGTGCATGGCCATGGTGGGGCAGGAGGGCCTGGCCTCTCTGCCTCTGAGGGCTGGGCCCCACCGCACAGCCCCTCCTCTGTGTTGAGCCCTCGGGGTCCGACAGCTTTGAGTGCCGCTGGTAGCCGGGCTCTCCATACAGACTCACCCTGAACCAGGTCCTTCTCCCTCAGGGCCCTACGGATTAGCCCTGACTGTCCTGTACGTTTTATACAGATGGACCAGAAGCCACCTTCTACTTCCTCCCCCGCTGGCCAGGGGCTCCACAGACTAACCTAGGCGCTATATGGACCAGCCCAAACCCTGTGGGCGGGGGGCCCATATGGACCAGGGGGCCTTGCCTTGACTGATGCACTTCATGAGCTCAGTGATAAGGGCCCTGTATTCACCTCCACTGCTCCCAGGGGCAGTAGAGGAACTGGCTGGGGGACTGCCCAGCCTCCCACCTGTTTATTTAACTTATTTCAGTGCTTTATAATAAAGGAAACACTAACAAAGCCATGTCTATGCTGAGTTGGCAGTGGCAAGCACAGCTCCGCCTCACCCTTAGCACAGCAGTCTGTGCTGTGATGGGGGAGCAGGGGCAGTGAAGGGAAACAGAGGTAGGCAGCAATCAGGCTGAGTTTAATGATGGGGAGCTGGGCCAGATGATACACAGACCTCTGCCCATCCCCTTGGCCCATGGCCCCGAGAAGCCAGAAGCAGCCCCAGGGGAAGATGTAGTTCTTCCCCAAGGCAGGTAGCCATGGTCCCTTGGACTTTGTGCAAAATACTAAATGCTAATTTGGCATTAAGGGCCGGCTTTGAAAAGAGAGAACAATCCTTTGTGCAGCCAGCCCGGGGAGTGGAAAGGAAGGTGGGTTAGGAAGCCCCTGGCCGAGAGAAGGGAAGGAAGGAAGAGACCCCCTGGCTTGGGGGATACAGGCACAGGGCAAGTTTCTGAACATTCCTCCGGGGCAGAGGGCAGACATCTGAGCACTGGAGATCACAGATCCTCATCTCCAATGCCCTCGAAGGCAAAATTGCCGTGGACATCACTGGCACTGGCATCTGTGCTGGGACTGCCAATCCCCCGCAAGCTCACGGCACTCAGCTTGCTCTGTAACAAAGGCAGGGTTGGCGTCAGAGGGCTCAAGCCTCCCTGAGGTTCCCCTACCAACACCAACCTCACCAACCCTCATGGGAAACTCACTGAGAGTTTGACCATGGACTCCCGGCTGGCATCGGGTGACTCCTGGGGAAGAGGAGGCAGAGGTGTCAGAGAGCTCACTGGGGAGGTATGGCAAGGCTAGGAGGTGGGGTACTGATCAGAAAGTGATACTTACAAGCAGGGGTGGGGACTTCACTGCTTGCTGGCTGTCTGAGCGTCTCAGGGTGCCCCCTACTCGCCGACGCAGCATCTGGGGATGGAGACGCTGATAAGGGCAGAATCCCTTCGGAATCCCCATCACTTCCCCTCCCTCCCACCTAGGACAAAAGGCAGGGAGAGCACAACCACTCAGCTGCTTGGTCCACACCTCTCGCTTACCTTCCTGATGCTGCCACCAGATTTCTTCACCATCAGTTCATCTACCATAGACTGCAAGCAGATACTCATCATGATAGCCTGAGGGCAAGAAGAGAGCTCAGCCTGACTAGAGTGGTCATCCTGAGCCCAGCACCCGTAAGACAAGGGCTCCCACTCACATGGAGTCCTGGAAGCCCTAGACTTGGGTATTTAAGAGAGCGGTGCAATGGGCTCCAGAGGAGGCATGAGGGTGGGCTCACACCTGGGGGCTGGTGATGGTGACCCACTGTAGCCGGTCCTTGCTCATGAGGTATTCAAAAGCCAGTTCCAGGCGCACCTCACCCCGGCCCCGGCCTGGGCTGCTTGTGCCTCCACTGGGCAGTGGCACCTGGGAGAGAAAGGGGAGTTAGGCTGAGATCATTCTGACCAGTCTGCCTCCGTCCTTGACCCACCCATTCCTGAAGCTCAAGGCTTGCCCGAGCACCATCTCAAAGGCCTACCCCAACTCACAGAGGAGGTGACCCGCCAGCACCGCATGCGGGTGACCCGGAAGGAGCCTTCTCGGAGTTGCTGGCCAGGCAGGCGGAGCTGGAGGCTAAGCTCACTGTTGCCTGCACTCACTACCACGGGACAGTCCTTCTCTGGGAAGTCAGCCACACAGGCATCGAAGCGTAAGTAGCCATAGTGCCGCAGTGTCTGAGCCAGCCGCAGGAACTGAAACCCAGTCACCACAGGGGGCAGGTCAGGAAGGGAAGTGGGGTGAGTCAGAAAACAACCCCCCTTGAAATAAAACAGGGAAGCAGGCTTACCTCCTTCTTGGAGACCTTCTCTTGCAGAGATTTGAGCTGCCGGTGCTGCTCCTTGGTGACCAGGATCCACCCACGCTCAATGTCTGATACCGTCTATAGTAGAGACAAGGGGTGGGGGGGTTCGGGGCTCCCAATCAGAGGTCCAAGGAAAGTGTCCAATTACTTCTGTCCATCCTGACCCTTAGCAGTGACCTCTTTGCAGTGAGTCCTTGACTATATCAGCTTACAAAATAAGGAGACTAGATTGTGCCAGGTGCCCTGATAGTATTCTAGGAACTTCCCTGTGAACTGGGAGTAAAGACACGGAGTTTTCTTGGCAGAATGAGACACCAGTATTCATTTCGGGGGAAGGGTTCTGAGGCAGCTCCAAGCTCACCTGAGCATAAAGCAGGTTCAGGCCAACCCGGTTCTCCATGACATCGTCGTCATAGGCAGAGTCCCAGTAACTGTGAGGCCAAGGGGTGGAGAGGGGATAATGGGGCTAAGCTGGGGTAAGGCAAGAGAGGTAGAATAGAAAACAGGAGCAATCTGGAATTTGTGGGCAAATGGTGGTACGATGGGAGGAAGCTAGGAAGGCCTGGTAGAAAACACCCAACGCTACTCCCTTGTCCAGGTTATTCTATCTCAGTACATGGCCCAGTAATCTAATCCAGCACCCTTCCCCCTCCTCCAAACCCAGCCCTGACCTCTTCCTTAGCACAATCTTATACTCTTGACTCCGAAGACTGGTGACAGATACATAAGGCAGCTCAAACTCTTGCAACTTCCGTACGACTGTGGGTTTAAAAAAAAAAAAAAAAAGGAAAATGCCATGAGACTCAAGGGGAGAAAAGCCAAGAGAGAAACCGTAAGGAAATGTTACATTCTGGGAGGAATTAGGGGGGCAAATTCACTACTAGATGCACAGGGAAGCAGTCAACTCCACAGAAACTCACAAGAAAAGGTTCCATCCTCTTTCTCTCGAACTAGAAAGAGACTGAAGTATCCGATCAAGTCATCTGGAAGATCCAGCTTTGCAGCCACAGCCTTGGGAGAGGGAAGGAAGTACAGCTCATCATACTGGCTGGTTCCAATCACCCCGAAACCTGGGACCCTGAGGTGCCAGGGAGGAGGGGCAGCACAAGTGCCTCACCTCTAGGACATCTTCAGTCTGATCTGAAGTTAGCACATTGACGAGAACTTTCTGCCCGTTGCTGAGCAGCACTTCCAAGGAAACTTCCTCTGTGGGGACCTGCTGTGTCTCCTGGTCGTGAATATACATGAGAATGGAGGCACTGCCGTTAATACCTGCCCAGTGTCTAGCTCTGACCCATCCTAAACTCTCTATTTCTAGATCCTTCTAGCATCTTTATTCTCAGTTGCTTAATTACAGGCTGAGTTTCCTTGATTTCATTAGTACAGTAGAAGCCCTACCTCATAAAAAAAGGTGCCTGGATGACTCTTGTAGCCACTGCCTTAAAATGACATGGCCCTACAGAAAAGTCCTTCCCTTAAATCTTGGTGGCACCCAGAGCCTCACCTGTTGTGCCCGACGCAGAAAGCTATTGAAGGTCTCACTGCTCCCAAGCAGCGGGTCTTGCCGAACTGTGGGGACAAGAAGACAATGTTGCAGTAACTTTGGGCTCCCTCTTGACTCCCCCCACTTCTTTTTTTGGTAGGTTTCCCCCCTACCCCATTTCCTGGGCTGGTGATGGCCTGTCACATCCCCCAGCTGGCCTCACCTCACTCACTGTTTGCATAAATTCTTCACCTGCCCCACCCTTGGCTGCCATCTAGTTGAGTCCAGTCTATAGAACTAGGGAAATAACAATGATGTTAATCTAAAGCACGTCAGATACAAATTAAGCTCTCCCCACCAATCTGAACTGCTTTAAGACTATTTAACATTATGTTAGTATTTCCAAACTGTATTAATATATTGACCAAATTGCTTTGTTAATACCTACAACATCCTTGTATGCTATTTACTTTTCTTTTTTTTTTTTTTATTTTTAAAAAAATTTTTTTTTTCAACGTTTATTTATTTTTGGGATAGAGAGAGACAGAGCATGAACGGGGGAGGCGCAGAGAGAGAGGGAGACACAGAATGGGAAACAGGCTCCAGGCTCTGAGCCATCAGCCCAGAGCCTGACGCGGGGCTCGAACTCACGGACCGCGAGATCGTGACCTGGCTGAAGTCGGATGCTTAACCGACTGCGCCAACCAGGCGCCCCCTATTTACTTTTCTTAATTAAGTAACAGATGAAACAAAAGGCTCCCCAGATCCAGAAAGTAATTCAGGACAGTCTACAGAACCAGCTGTTTTGGGTCTCTTCCCATAGTTCTCAACTGTTAGCTTAAAGTTCCCTCCAACCACTCACCGGCTTGCATGTACTTCTCTAACTGCTCTCTCCTCTGTTCTACCTCAGCAGGTGTCAGAGAGAAAAGCTTCTTTGGGGGAAATGCAGGAAGAACATTGGCCCCATACTCTTTCCGAAGCTATTTGGAGAAAGAGATACAAGCCTTCACATAAACACAGCAAATGAGAAGAGGTAATCCACACTCACAATGTTCTCTTGGTCTCCCTTCCCTTCCCTTAGTCCCTGCTCCCCCATTTAGCCTGGTCATCCAAGAAAGAATTCCTGTGGTGAAGGTAGCATACCAACAGAGCTGTGTTCCTCTGTTCTAAATATAAGTTGTGTCCTATCTTGCTATGTACAAGTCAGCCCCTTCACAGAGTGGGTGCGGTTTGTATAGGTCTGGGGCCTGGGGAGCCCCCTACTTATTTAGCAAGACTGTTCATTGAACCCTCACAAGAAGCAAAGGGCTTTACAAGGAAAATTTATGTGCCTGGTTAAATATAGCCAAATACGCACACAAAATGTCTTAGAACTTAAAGGGACTTTGCAGAGCAACAACTCCATTTTTCAGTCTTAGAAACTAAGGCCCAAAGAAATTAGGTAACTTAGTCAGGGTTGCACAGTTAGTTATCAGTGGAATCAGGACTCTGTACTGAGTTGAAAAGAGCTTGCAATCTGGTGAGGAGAACATAGAAACATTGCGTCACAGATACATAAGGATAACTGAACAGCTAGGCCCACTGAAAGTTGTTAAAGAGCACAGGAGGTATTGGTGAATGGTTTGTATGAGCAGGGAAGAGAATTTCAAGTTGCAGCTCAGATGACGGAAGGAATGTGCTTCAGCAGCAGAGAGGGAGGTCGGTTTTTCCATGCACAGGCAAAGGCTGAAGTAAGACGGGGCACAAGGAAGCAAAAAGGCGGATGTGAGTATAAGGAGGAGCAGTTAGAGTAACAGACAGTAAGCTTCTTAGGGAGTTCCCCGGAAATGTCAATCGATAAGATGAAACACCAGATCCTCCCCAGTGGCAGTAGTTAAAGGGGAACTACACGGCCTAGAGGAAGCGACGAGGGGGGAAAAACGGAGACACTGATGCCCAATTGTAGGAAAGGGCTTGAAAGCTGCCTCAAGGCAGGGGTGCTGGTCCCACCTGCTCGTGCAGCCCCAGGAGCTGGCTGTAGCGCACCCGGCAATGAAGGACTCCATTCACGTGGATATTATAGGCCTGAGGACACAAAAGCAGGCAAGCATTTTAGGGTCGCAGTCTGGGCGACCCCCTTGAAAACCCTGGCCAGAAGTTGCCTGGCATAACTCCGCCTGAGTAACGCACCGAGATCTTCCGAGGGCTTATTCGTCTGTTCTCCCCAGGGCCAGGTCCCAAAGCAGAAGGACCAGCCCGAGGGCAACTGGGGCGCTGGTGCCGCAGTCTCCCTCCCCAAGAGGCCAGTGACGCCCACCAGAGCAGTCGCGGCCCAGCCAGCGGGGAGGCGACGCAGGCGAACAAAAGACCTGAAGGAGCTGGGGCGACCTTTGGACGAATCTGAGACGGGATATAAGCTCCCAGCGAGGCCGTCAGGAGTCGGCTGCCTGGGAACAGGCCCCAAGGGTGGCGGCCAGGCCTCAGAGGCCGCTCGGAGAGGGCTCCGGCCCGTTATCCCCGCCCCTGCCCGGCCCGGCTCCGGCCGCTCCTCACCACGTAGGCGGAGCCGCCGCTGTCCCCGCTGCGGGACTCGGTTTCAGGAATGGAAAAGTGCATGTTCCCTGCGGCAGGGCCCAGCCGGGCTCCGGACTGACAGGGCTGCAGCGGCTTTACACGCTCGCCTCCGCCGCTCAGCGCGTCCCCGCTGTCTCACTCGCCATTTTGGGGGGGGGGGGGGGGCGGGGATCGGAGGTGGAAGGGTGGTGGGACGTCCGCTCTAGGGCGCGGCACCCCCGGCATGCTGGGAACTGTAGTCTAAAGAGCAAGAGCCGACTGCCAGGACTGGGCGCCCCGAGGTGAGAGGGCCCTCATCGGTGCCCGTAGCCCGGGGCGGAGCTCCAGTGCACGTTGGAGATTGTAGTCCGCTGGGAGCTGCGCGCCGCGGGTGTCGGCCCAGGTGGCGCTATAGGCCTAGGGACCGCGGCGGGCGGAGCCTAGAACGGAGGGTGATGGCTGCCGTGGCTGTGGCTGTTCGCGAGGGTGAGTGAAGGGCGGGGGCGCACTAACAGGTACGCGAGCCTCCGGGCGCTGGACGCCCGCGACTGAGCCCTGAGTCCCTCTGGGTCCTGTCGTTCCGTTCCGGCGCCTCTCCGGGCCCTGGTGCGCGCTGCCTGGGGCGCATTCCCGCGCCGCGCACCGGCTGGCTCTGGCGAGAAGGGTAGGGGCCCCTCCCGGCCGCCTCCCCCGCCTTCCTTTTGATCCTGCCGCGCACTGCGTCCCCACGCGGATCCCTGGCTAGCCTCCCGCCTGGCGGCGGAGCCTTGCTCATGCCGACCCAGCAGCCAGCCGCGCCGAGTACGGGTCCCCCCAAACCCTCCCGGACCCTCTCTGGCTCACTTTGTGACCTGTTTTCTGATGCAGACTCGGGGTCTAGGATGAAGGCGGAGCTTTCTACTCGACCTGGGGTAAGTGAGAGTGCCCTTCCAAAACCCCTGTCAAGCGCTACGCAGCAGGCTGTGTCAGCTTCATTCTAACCCAGCTTCCGTCCGCGTTTCACTCTATTTCTCGGGAAAGCCAGATTTTACAGAATTCTTCAACCCCTAACAGTATGAGACTGTGATCCTGAAGGAGAAGCTTCGATCCCTATGGGATGAAAACTTGTAACAGCTAGCTGGTTAGAGTTAGGATTAGGGGCTTTACTTTATGGGAATCTTGGAAGACTCCAGTAGTGTTTTTTCATCTTTGGAATTGTTGGGGAAGAGCAATATTCTATGTCTGTGTCTCAGGCAGGAGGAAGGGAGATGACCCAAGAAGAGAAGTTGCAGCTTCGGAAGGAAAAGAAACAGCAGAAGAAGAAACGGAAGGAGGAAAAGGGGGCAGAACCAGAAACTGGCTCTGCTGTACCTGCAGCCCAGTGTCAAGGTGCCAAAGCTTGTTTAAAGGGCTGGGGTGTGGAACTGGTAGAGGGATGTGTGGGAGACAAGAGGGGGAGATAAGACAAAGTTGGTTTGAGCAAGTGAAGAGCGAAAAAGTTTGGATAAACAGGAGCTTTGACTGGGTGCGGCATAGATAGATACTACCTGCCTGGGGCTTGGGCACCTTTTCATTCTATCTTTAGTAGGCCCGACCAAAGAACCCGCAGGACCTGGCAGTCAGCAGGCCACTGCTGGGGGGAAAGTTCCAACTGGTCGAAGTAAAGCCGAACTTCGTGCTGAACGGCGGGCTAAGCAGGAGGCGGATCGGGCCCTGAAACAGGCAAGGAAAGGCGAACAAGGAGGGCCACCTCCCAGGGCCTGCCCCAGTACAGCTGGAGAAACCCTCCCAGGTACCTTCCCTTCATTTCAGGACCTTTGTTGATGCAAATTCTTATGTTAGCTCAGGCTTCCCCATGGTAAGACAGCTCTCCTCTCCCATTCTTTGCCTTGGGGCCAAGAGCTCAAAAATTTCCTCTCAACCTCATCCTGTCTCTATTTCATCTATCCTTTTGTCCCATTTTTCCCCTCCGCCTGTCCAGTTTTTCTTGATGTGCCTCATACCTTAAAAGCAGATTTCTCGTTACCACGTACAGCATCTTGAAGACATAATCATTATCTTTTAGGAGTGAAGCGTCTCCCTGAGCACACTCAGGTTGATGACCTCACACTTCTGAGAAGGCTTGCTAAAAAACCAGAGCAACAACAGGTAGGAAGTGGTCTCGGTGTGTGGCCAGGAATTGCCTAAGGAAGATGGGAAAGAGGGGGAAAAGGTCCTCAGGTGGAAGTGAGACCCTGGGGAAGAATGGATATTTGGGTCAAGGTAGCCTCACTGTTTACTTTTTTTCCGCTGTCCTGTTCCCCTATTTTGTCAAGGTTCCTACACGAAATGATTATGGATCCAAAGTCAGTCTCTTCTCTCATCTACCCCAGTATAGCAGACAGAATTCTTTGACTCAGTATATGAGGTAAGATCCTGTGAAATTGTCACAACTTTTAAGTTCTAGGAATTTTGGTAACTTAGGATTGAAAGTGACTGAAACTTTGGGATGGGGGGTCTGTGGGAGGAAGTGTGCACACAAGGCAAAATTCTCGAGGAAATGGGGATGTCTGTGCTAGTGAAGGAAGTTCCTTTTTATCAGGGGCAGGTGGGCAGTAGGTGCTCAGGCTCCCTTGCAAAGTGTGTGACACCGCCATCCCATCAGCATCCCATCCTCTGTGATCCACCCAGCCATGGTGCGACTCGGCCTGCAGTACTCCCAGGGCCTGGTCAGTGGCTCCAATGCCCGGTGTATTGCCCTGCTTCGTGCCTTGCAGCAGGTATGTTGTCCTGTCCCCTCTAGGACCCAATCCCACCTTCCCCAACACTGTGTTCGCTTCTGTCACCCAAAGTAATCTCTGGGGGACAGAGGGGATGACTGCATCCTCAGAACACTTTCCCCAGTGAAGCTTGCCCTCCCCTCCTGCCCCTCCTTCAGAGACCTTTATTAGGGGACGTTTTGCTGATCACCCTGTGTACCCTGTAGGTGATCCAGGATTATACAACACCTCCCAATGAAGAACTCTCAAGGGACCTAGTGAATAAGCTAAAGCCCTACTTCAGGTAAGAAGGACCACTATAAGCCCACTCCCATGTCATCAAGTCCTCTTCTTGTACCTTTTCTCTTGCTCTTTTACCTCGTTTCATTTTTCTGTCCAACCTTTATTTTGTAAAGTAAATCGCAAAGGGAATGTTATAAACCAAATAAATTGTGGGATTTTGACATAAGACCTCTGTTAACATACAGAAGAAAAAACATACTACATAAAGTGACACTTTGGTCTCTGAACTATAGTAGTCTAATGTTCTGAGTGTTTTGTCAAAGCTGTATATCGTAAATAGTAATCACAGATCTGAGATGTTTTAGGTCAATTCTTATTTCTGACACTGTGCCCATAGTCTCCTAAGCATATACAATTGTAATAAGTGAGCCATGTGTCCTGATATTATTATTTTTCATCCAAAAGCCTCTTGACAAAGCCCTTTTCTTTTATTGCTTTTTTTCTTTTATTGCTTTTTTTCTTTTATACCTTCTCTTGTTCTCTTTCTTTTCTTTTTTTCTTTCTGTAGTTTATTTTTTTATAATTTACATCCAAGTTAGCACATGGTGCAAGGAGTAGATTCCTTAAGCCCCTTACCCATTTAGCCCACTCTCCCTCCCCACACAACCCCTCCAGCAACCTTCTGTTTGTTCTCTGTATCTAAGTGTCTCTTATGATAATTTTGTTCCCCTTCCTGTTTTTGTATTATTTTTTGCTTTCCTTGTGTTCATCTGTTTTGTATGTTAAAAGTCCTCATATGAGTGAAGTGATATGATATTTGTCTTTCTCTAATTTTGCTTAGGGTAATACTCTCTAGTTCCATCTACGTAGTTGGAAATGGCAAGATTTCATTCTTTTTGATTGCCCAGTAATACTCCATTGAATTTATGTAACACATCTTCTTTATCCATTCATCCTACCAGTGGACATGTGGGCTTTTTGGCTATTGTGGATAGTGCTGCTATAAACATTGGGGAGCATGTATCCCTTCCAAACAGCATACCTGTATCCCTTGGATAAATACCTAGTAGTGCAATTACTGGGTCTATTTTTAATTTTTTGAGGAACCTCCACACTGTTTTCTAGAGTAGCTGCCCCAGTTTGCATTCCTATTTCTGTCTTCTTTTTAAACGTGAATGTAAGGTGTAAAAAGTCACATAAACGTGAGGTATTGTCTTTGTAGCTTCCTGACTCAGTGCCGTCCCCTGTCAGCAAGCATGTACAACGCCATCAAGTTCCTGAACAAGGAGATCACGGGTGTGAGCAGCTCTAAGCGGGAAGAGGAGGTGATGAATATGAGGAATGAGCAAGGCATGCACCTGAGGGTCCAGCTGAGAAAGACATTCAGGACTCCCAGGAGGAACAGTGCTGTCATTCTGCCCTGGTCAAGGGTTAAGGAAGTGGTTGGGTTGTCTGACTTGGGCTCCCTTGGAACCCATCATTATACACATATTCAAGCATCTAGCACAATGATCAGAGGAAGAAATATGTCCATTTCTTGTTCCCTAAACATCTTAATCCATGTAGGCCAAGTCAGAACTTCAAGCAGCCATTGACCGGTATGTGCAAGAGAAGATTGTGCTTGCAGCTCAGGCAATTTCCCGCTTTGCTTATGAGAAGATAAATACCGGAGATGTGATCCTTGTGTATGGATGGTATGGTCCAGACCCTATGACTGAGAAAATTGGGGAGTGAAACAGTCTGAACAAGGGAGTGCCCCTTTGCCCTTTAGGAATGAGGTGGTTGGTTGTTAGTGAAATCTGTAACTGAATCCTCCTCTCCATTCACTCCAGCTCATCTCTGGTATCACGAATTCTTCAGGAGGCTTGGGCTAGGGGCCGGCGGTTTCGGGTGGTAGTGGTGGACAGCCGGCCACGGCTGGAGGGAAGGCACACACTACGTTCTCTGGTCCGTGCTGGGGTCCCTGCCTCCTACCTGCTGATTCCTGCAGCCTCCTATGTGCTCCCAGAGGTGAGGGCAGATGAAAGGGACTCCAAAGTTGGAGGTAAAAGGGTGTAGTTGTATAGACATAATCCCATCTTCTTAGGGTGACAATTATTTAAAAATACTAGCCCTGTTTTTATAGCCCTGTTTATATTTAATAGGAAAAACACCTACAGCATGTTAATAGTATAGCTGTTGTAAGAACATTATATTAAACTAGCAGCCACCAAGAAATCAGGACAAAAGTAACTTTGGAGTTTCGTTTTCCTGTGGGAGGTGCATGCCTCAATGGTCAGATGTTTTCCAAGAAGAAACATTACTAAGTTTTGTTACTGACTCAATATTGCTGTCCTGGGCAGGAGTGGGGAACCTTTTTCCGCATTAATCACTTACCGCATTTTCTCCCCCTCTCCACTGTTCAAAACAAATAGGTTTCTAAGGTGCTATTGGGAGCTCATGCACTCCTGGCCAATGGGTCCGTGATGTCACGGGTAGGGACAGCCCAGCTGGCCCTGGTGGCACGAGCCCATAATGTGCCAGTGCTGGTCTGCTGTGAAACATACAAGTTCTGTGAGCGTGTGCAGACTGATGCCTTTGTCTCTAATGAGCTAGGTAAGGAGCCCAGGAGGGCAGGAGAGAAGATTCTAGAGATTTGAGACTTGGGAGGGAGAGGGGGGTTGAACTATGATTTGTTCTCTAAAAAGACATAAATGGATACATCTCCCATTGCAGATGACCCTGACGATCTACTGTGTGAGCGAGGAGAACATGTGGCCCTGGCTAACTGGCAGAACCACCCGTCCCTACGGTTGTTGAATCTAGTCTATGATGTGACCCCCCCAGAACTGGTGGATCTGGTGATCACGGAGCTGGGAATGATTCCTTGCAGTTCTGTACCTGTTGTTCTACGAGTCAAGAGTAGCGACCAGTGAGTGGGGGAACACAGGGTCAATAAATGACATGCTCCCTACATTCAGCAACTTTGCTGCGTTTGTATCTATTTTAGTATCGTCATCACTTAGGTTAGAAGTCCAGGCTCTTCAACCCTTCTTTTATTTTCTTTTATTTATTTATTTTGAGAGAGAAAGAGCATGTGTGTGAGTGGGGGAGGGGCAGAGAGAGAGGGAGACAGAATCCCAGGCAGGCTCCATGCTGTCAGTGCAGAGCCTGACACAGGGCTCAATCCCTTGAACCTTGAGATCATGATTTGAGCCAAAATCAAGAGTTGGACACTTAACCAACTGAACCACGCAGGTGCCGCTGTAACCCCTCTTACGACCTGTACCAATCTCAGACCTTTATGAACCTCTTCAGTAACTAGTTCCAGGTCAGTAGTTTGGGGCCAAAGTGAAGGTCAGTATGGACACCAAAACCGATCTAAGTCATCAACCATTTATCAAGCATGTACATGCCAGACACTGAACTAGATATAAGGAGGAATATAGAGACAGATTAGAGAGTTATCTTTAGTATTTTAGTATGTTTTAAATAATTACATATTAAGTATTTCATATTCTCAGCATTGAGTACTTGTTCTGTGTCAGAAACTGCTCTAATCCTTTATGATCCATTTAGGAAGGTTAAGAGCTCTATGAAGAGAAATTTTACAGGTGAGAAAACTGAGACACAGAGAGGTTACCTGCCTAGGCAATATAGCTAAGGCACAGAGAGGCTAAGTTACTGTCCAGGGTAACACAAAAGCAGCTTGTGATTTCAGGCATTCTGGATGGAGAGACTGCCCCTAACTTTTATGCTGTCTGCCATTGAGGGGCACTCATGGTGGAGGCAGACAGACAATATCTGCAGTGTGACAGAAATGCTACTAGTTGCATGAACAGAGTTTCTAGGAGGCAACCATGGATGACACCCAGAGACCTAATAAGGTTGAAGACTTCACAGGGAGCATCTGACCTGTGAGGGTAGGGAGTTTCCCAGTTGAAAAACAATGGGAAGGCAGATCAGCAAAGGGAATAGCTTGAACACAAAAACAGAATAGGCTTTAAAATGCGTGGCCAAGGGGTGCCAGGGTGGCTCAGTGGGTTGGGCTTCTGACTTGCGCTCAGGTCATGATCTCCTGGCTTGTGAATTTGAGCCCCGCGTCAGGTTCTGTGCTGACAGCTCGGAGCCTGGAGTCTGCTTCAGATTCTGTGTCTCCCTCTCTCTCTGCCCCTCCCCTGCTTGCACTCTGTCTCTCTGTCTCCCAAGAAATAAATACTAAAAAAAAAAATTTTAAATGCGTGGCCAATTCCAATGTGTCAGGTGGTGTGGTGAGGCTAGACCTGAGGTTTATGTGGAGAGTGAATGATAAAGCTGCAAAGGAGGTTGGGTTAGGGCCAGATTGTGAGCCTAACCATTGTGGTTAGCCTAAAAAAATGGAGAGTCACCCATTTTGTGTGTACATGTGTTTTATTGAGAAATTTCAGATAGCTCCGCAATAGAGTAAACCATACTAAGAATCCCCGTCCCAGATACAATTACCAAGATTTGCCACATTTGCTTTCTTTTTCCTTTTTTATCCTTGCTGAAGTTCCCAGATATTGTATCTGGGATTCACTCCTACAAACCTCAGTATGTGTCTCTAAAAAAAATATGGAAGTTTACCATGGTATTGTTACACTTACTGAATTATTTAGTATTGTCCAGTCTATAATCAGATTTCCTTGATTGTCTCAAAAACTGGATTTTTTACAGTTGGTTTGTTTGAATCAGGATCCAAACAAATCTACACATTACATTTGGTTATTATGTCTTCAATTTCTTGTAATCAAAAGCAGTCTCTTCAACCTCCCTTCTTAGGACATTGACTTGTTCAGATATCAGATCATCTTATAAAACATTCCCTACTCTGGATTTGACTATTGGTTTCCATGTGGTGTCATTTAATTCATTCCTCTAACCCCTCAATTTCCATTCAACTTTTTGGGCAAGAATACTTAAGTGGTTCTGTGTTTCATACTGCCTCACATCAGGAGGCAAATAGCTGTTCCATGTTCAGTGATGAGTAGGTCCAGTTTTAGTCTTTTTTTTTTTTCCCTTTAAGTTTATTTTGTGAGAGAGAGAGAGAGTGGGGGTGGGGGGAGGGGGGACAGAGGGGAACAGAGGATCCCAAGCGGTCTCTGCACTGACAACAAGAGAGTCTGATGTGGGGCTTGAACTCATGAACCATGAGATCCTGACCTAAGCCAAAGTTGGACGCTTAACTGAGACCCCCCATTTTTAAAGTTTTAAATATTAAAATTTCTCAAGTTTTCACTTAGTGGTTTTATCTACTGGTGGTTATTGCCTGAATTATTTCATTAGGGGCTGCAAAATGACTTTCCCCCCCAATTCTATCCTTCTTTCTATATTTCCTAGCTGGTAATCTAAAAAGAATTCCTTCTCAGTAGTTATCCTGAATTATAGTTCTTCTTGGAAAGACAAATGTTTCTTTCCTTTTATTTGCTTGTTTCAAAAAGTTGATCACTATTTCCAGTGGCATACAATGAGTACTTTTTGGTTAGTTGGCTTTCTCTCCGTCTCCCTCCTCTCCCTTTTTTAAAGGATTATTAACTCGTGGGTTTTTTACTTATTGAACATCTTAATCATTAAAATTAAGCAGAAGATCCATTTTCCTTTTTATAGCTTACTTTACTGTAATACAGTATATAATACATATTAACATACAAAATACACATCAATTGGGGCACCTGGGTGGCTCAGTCGGTTGAGCGTCCGACTTCGGCTCAGGTCATGATCTCACGGTCCGGGAGTTCGAGCCCCGCGTCGGGCTCTGTGCTGACTGCTCAGAGCCTGGAGCCTGTTTCAGATTCTGTGTCTCCCTCTCTCTCTGACCCTCCCCCGTTCATGATCTGTCTCTCTCTGTCTCAAAAATAAACATTAAAAAAAAAAATAAAAAAAAATAAAAACAAAATACACGTTAATTGATGGTGTATGGACTTCCAGTCAACAGTAGGCTATTTAGTAGTTAAGTTTTGGGGGGAGAAAAAGGTAACATGTAGATTTTTCCACCACTACACTGGTGTTGGCACCCCTAACCACTGTGTTCAAGGTCAATGATATACTACATTCATATCATTACTAAGCAGTCATGATAAAGAATGAGGAAGGTTTTATGTACAGAAATGAAACAATCTCCAAAGTATACTAAGTTAAGAGAAGCCAGATACAGGACAGTGTGTAATTGCTGTTTGAATTAAAAGGGGAAAGATATATATGCATTTGCATATGTGCATGAATATATAAAATATTTTGAATCTGTAACAAGGAACTGCTTGTGTGGATGTAGAGACAGGTGGAGGCCTTCACTTTACACCCTATGTATCCTTTGAATTTTGAGCCATGCGAATATCTTACTCCGAAAATGAATACAACTAATATAAAAGATTTTGCAGTAAAGTCAAATATAGCCTAACTGAGGCAACAGGAGTGGAGAGACCTTCGTTGATTACAGAAGTGTTGAGCTGAGAGCTGTCCATCCGACAAGCATTTCAGATGTAATTTACTCGGGGAACCTGTAGCCTTGGCTGCACCCAATTTTGCGTTCTCATAAAGTTAGTCCTAAGCCACAGAGCAGCCTTACTTTGCCTTTAGGATGCTAAGAGGGTTGGGATAGGAGTCCCTGTACTCCTGCTTTTAAATCTTAGCTAGCTCCTCCCACGTTTTTCTTAAATGTTTTGTGTAACCAAGGGAATGTAATAGGTGAGATTTTGGGGGAAGAGAAAGGCTGGTTTACTCCACCTCTTCTGGTCCCTATTTATAAATCTTGAATTCTCCCAGTTGATAGGTGGAGACCTGTTAAGTTTATATGGCTTTAAAGGTCTCAGGAAAGGGCAGAAATGTGTTACCTTTTTTTCTTTGTCCACCAGCATCCCACCTCCCCCATTTTTGTTTTTTTTAAGGTGTATTTTTGAGAGAGAAAGCATGATGGGGGGGTGGGGGGGAGGTGTTCTGAAGCCAACTCTGCTGACAGCAGAAAGCGTCTTTCGGGCCTTGAACTCACAAACCTGAGATCATGACCTGAACCGAAGAGCGGCGCTTTACCAGCATCCCACATCCCGGGAATGCGGCAAGGCCTATGCCCAACCAAGGCCAAGGTCCAAGCCTGAGGCTGAGGCGAGAGCAGCGTCCCCACGCCAGACTTTTCTACTGGCTCCCCTTCCCTGTCCTTTGCCCAGTCCCCCTTAATGTGTTTTAGTAGGGCCCATCCTTGACTTCACAAGTGGCTGCCCTTCGCGTAGGCCCCAGTCATCCTCTGGCAGGCCGCGGCAGGGATTCCTCATCTCTCAGTCTGTGTCTTCGTCTGGGACTGCGCCGCATAGTTACTTTCACTCCAGTCTGGCCCAGCTCGCCACGCGGCAGGCAGCCTTGACCGTTAGGCAGGCTTCCAGTGCTCAGGAACGGCAACCAGGCCTGGGCGCGCCGCACACTCGAGGCTCTAGTACGGGCCCCTTGGGAATCCGCGGGGCGCGACGACCATCACCGCGCAGGCGTCAATCTTCCTTTCTTGACACTGCAATTCCCAGAAGGCCACGCAGCGTCCCCTGCGCGGCTAAAGCCCAGGAGCTTCAACCGCTCCGAAAGGGCGCGGGACTCTCGCCGCACTGCATTGTGGAATACATAGTCTGAGAAAACGTCTTCGGGCACAAAGTCCCCACCAAGCTCACGTGTTTACCTTGTGCACTGGCGGCCGGAGGGGCGGAGGCGGGGGGAGGGGGAGGGGAAGGGGGGGAACAATAAAGAGTAGCTACCAGATTTCGTCATAAAACCGCGACCAGACAGGCGGCGCCATCTTCGAACTTGGACTTCCGGAAGGACTTTGGTGAGGGTGAGTGTACCGCAGCGGGGTGTGCGGGGCCCCCACGATTCCTCCTCCTCCTCCTTTTCCCATAGCACTAAGATAATGGGAACCAGCTCCCGGCTCCTCTCTTCCCTCTGCACAGCATCGCGATTTCCAGCCCCCGCGCTGCTGCAGAAACCATCACGCTCCCCACCTCCTTCCCTGTAGTGCAACCGGACATCCCTTATCCCTGCTAACCATGGCTCTTGCCTTCTTTCTCGACGCGGTGCGGGTAACACGGCATCCTGTGCTCTGGCCGCGTCGTTGGTAACATTGCATTCCTCGGACTCAGCAAACCTACAGTAGTCCTCGGCCTCAGAAAACTCAGGGCTCGCCCCCAGCCCAGGCTAGGGATGGAAGCTGCCTTCACGCCCATGACTGAGGAAGGGCAGACGGTCACCCCTAGAGTGGTAGCGGGTCATTCTCATTCGGCTGTGTCTCATCTTCCTCGATGAGGCTCTTTTAACCCCGGGGTTGTGCCCCGCGCGCTGCAACCCCATTGGCGCAGCCAAGGGCCAGTTATGTTTCCCTTCTAGTCCTTTTATCCCGCAGCAAGTTGGCTGACTGCTGGGGAGGGCAGAGGTGGCGACTTCAGCCCCACCCTAGTAACTCACTTTGTTAGAGAGGTGTAGTGTTTGGCGAAGCCTCTTCGCCCTAGTGGCATATCGTTACACACACTTCAGCCATTCCTGTGCCTTGGTTACTTTTTGCCACCCCTTCTTATCAAATGTATTGTTTTCTTAGTAGTTTTTTAAAATTGGCTTATTTTTAAAATTTAAGTGCTTTAGTCTCAATCTAAGCAAGAAAGATGAAACCATGGGTTTCATGGACTAGAGTTTTTTATACAAGTTAAAAACACAATCAAAATAAAACTCATTTTTGTATCATTAAAATAATCTTGCATACCACCAGCTGTACCATAGGAACACTTTGGTATTAGACCAAACAGTGTGTTTAAAGTAATTCCATAGTTGAGGAACTGTGTTAACTAATCATTTTCCTTGATTAGGGAAATCCTGGCAGCCTTGAAGCAGCATTCCAAACAAGTTGAGGTGCAAATGTAAACTTTTATAAACTCTAGCAAAATTTATTAAACATCCCTTCCTTTACTTATGTCTAGGATTTGTATTATAAAATCATAAATGGAAATTAACCACCATACCCTACTGCTGCCTTCTAGAGAAATGAATTCTTGAAGGGATTTTTGCACCTTGAGAAGGTGGTCATTCAATTAACAAAGTTTAATTATTGCACTTACCATGTACCAGGTTCTGGATTCAGTAGTGAATCAGGCAAGATCCTTATGAAACTTTCAGGGAAGATACATATGGAGTAAGTGAATACCCATACCTCTTATTATCATAAGAAAATACCACATGGACTAAAGAGCTACATTTAAGATTCAAAACTAGAAAAAGTATTAGAAGAACATAAAATAAGGTATGTTTATATCAGTGGGGTAGGAGGTGCCTTTTTAAGACACAAACAAGTCATAAAGGAAAAGTCATAAAGAAAAAAATTAACTCAGTAAATATAATTTCAGTTTAGCAAGAAACACTATAAACAAAGGTTTTTTTAAAAATATTTTATGGGGCACCTGGGTGGCTCAGTTGGTTAAGCGGCCGACTTCGCCTCAGGTCATAATTTAAGGGTTCGTGGGTTTGAGCCCACGTCGGGCTCTGTGCTGGCAGCTCAGAGCCTGGAACCTGTTTTGGATTCTATGTCTCTCTGTCTCCAACCTGCCACCTCTCGTGCTCTGTCTCTCTCAAAAATAAATAAACATTTTAAGAATATATTTTATTTTTATTTTACTTATTTTATTTTAAGTAGGCTTCACATCCAGTGTGGGGCTTGAACTCACAACCCTGAGATCAAGATTTTCACTCTCCACCAACCGAGCCACCCAGGTGCCCCTAAACAAAGTTTTTTTTAAAAAGTAGAGACACAGTATTTGCAACATAAATAATTTCACAGATCAATAAGGAAAAGATTGCTTTGTACTGTAGAAATATGGGCAAATTATAAGTACAGCAATTCATAAAAAAAAAAATAGATGTCCAATATATAAAAAGAAGTTGCTAACCTCAATCATTATCAGGACAATGCAAATAAATACAATAGGGAAGAATTCTTTCATCCATCAGATTGGCAAGGGTGTGGCAAAATGGGTACTGATATATGGTTAGTGGGATTACAAATTGACTTTTGTTTTGGTGAGCTGTTTGCAGTATCTATTAAATTTTGAAATGTGTATATCCTTTAATCCAGTACAATAATTCCACTTCATATCATTATTCTGGAAAATAATTTCTCATTAACGAAGAGATCTGTACTTAGATATTTATTGCAGTATTGTCTGTAATAGTGTTGTGATTCAGTTGTGCATCAAATGGGGAGTATCCGAATGAACTATAATTCTATGGAACACTGGATAGTAACTAAGAAGAATGAGATAGGTATTTGTGCACTGATGTGGAAATTCTTTAAGACATGCATAGAAGTTCTCTTAACTGATACCTATTTTTTTTAATTTTTTTTTAACGTTTATTTATTTATTTTTTTGAGACAGAGAGAGACAGAGCATGAACGGGGGAGGGTCAGAGAGAGGGAGACACAGAATCTGAAACAGGTTCCAGGCTCTGAGCTGTCAGCACAGAGCCCGACGCGGGGCTCGAACTCGCAGACCCCGAGATCATGACCTGAGCTGAAGTCGGCCGCTTAACCGACTGAGCCACCCAGGTGCCCCAACTGATACCTATTTAACTAGCTCCCTGTGTTAACTGACATTCCCCATTTCCTCTGTAAAGCATACAAACTGATGTTCATGGCACTCTGCATACCTGAAGCCTATAGGCTTTTCTCCTATAGGCCTGGTCACTGTTCTCACTGGTGGAGTTGAATGCTTGCCAAGAGTCATTGTGATGGTCCTCAACATTTTTTATGTCAGTTAATTTGTCATTATATTTATATAATTGTGATATATGTTTAAATTTTAAAGATTTTTAGTATGAAAGAATTACTGTTTCTATTAAAACTAAGTTGTAATGTGGCAGATAAACAGGTGCTTTATTGTTATTCTTTATATTCTACACATATTTACAAGTATTCTACTTCAACTAAAAGTATTGTAAAGACAACTCAGAAAAGAAAGGAAACTAAGTTGATCCCTTGGGAAAGGCAAAAGAGGTACATTTGCAAAGAAACAAAGAAGCGTATGGGTGTGGGTGAGACAACTCTAAAAGACTGAGGAAATTTTGTAAAGATCTGAAACTTTATTGCACTTGAATTGCTTCTCAGGAAAAGACAATGTTTCAAGAAAGGAGTGATCAGTAGCATCAGTGCTGCTAAGAGATCAAGTTAAAGGAAACAGAAGTGTCCACTGAATTAGTTGACAGCAGTTATTGGAGGCTTTAGCTTCAGTGATGAGTTGGAAGGCAAAATCCTAGTCAGAATGAAGCAGGGTAATTAAAACATCACGTGCAGAGAACTCTTTAAAAGTTTGACTGTGAGAGGGAGGAGGAATATGGGTTAAAGGGTAGTTGTATGTGTGTTAAGATGAGAATTATTGACATTACTTTTTTTAATGTTTATTTTTGAGAGAGAGAGTGCACATGGGCAAGTGGGGTAGGGACAGAGAGAGAGGGAGACACAGAATCAGAAACAGGCTCCAGGCTCTGAGCTGTCAGCACAGAGTCCAATGTGGGGCTCAAACTCACGAACTGTGAGATCAGGACCTGAGCCGAAGTCAGACACTTAACTAACTGAGCCACCCAGGCATCCCAGTAATTACAGACATTTAAATGCAGTTGGGGAGGCACCTGGCTGTTTCAGTGGGGCATGTGACTCTTGTTTTCAGGGTTGTGAGTTTGAGCCCCATGTTGGGTGTAGAGATTACTTAAAATCTTTATAAATAAATGAAGGAAGGAAGCAACCAACTGGACAATAGCCAGTGGAAAGGAAAATGATAAACAATTCCAGTGTCCCTAGGAGGTAGGGTGATGGAACTAGAACACAGGTGGAAGGTTGGGCTTAGAAAGTAGATAAAGGGTTCAGATGGAGAGAGTAGGCTTCTTGACCAGACATTGAAGTATTTCCCACATAGTGACTTTCTGGGTTTTGTTTTGGGAATCAGAGACAAAATACCTGCTGAGAACCAGGGCATCAGATATTGGGGGAGAGGTAATGTGGGGGCTGACTAGAGAGAACGTGTAAGTGGTAGCACTCGGCACCTTAGATGCACACATGGAAAAGAAGGATGGTTGGTTCATCCAGGGCTTAAATTTTGCCAATTTTGCAGAACAAAAAGATAAGAAAGGAACTTCACAATATCAACAAGAATCTGATTCAAATAAAGGAATCTAAGCTAGATAGGATGTGGCCAACACAGGGAGAAATTGGAGAGATCAATAGATAGCGACTTGATATGGTTGGAGAATAGATATAGATTGTAGTTGAGCAGTCTGGCTATAAAGATAGGAGGTTGTGATCAGATAGTGGGATGTCTTTGTGATTTTGGAGGTTAAAAGGTTTTGTGTGATGACAGGGTCCATTGTGAGACAGCAAGTGAGTAGCAATGGTTTAGCTGAATGTTCTGAGCTTCAAGAACAGTTTTTACAAGACAGGGAGAACTCTTCGTCTAGAAGTGGCATTGGAGACGAATTGACAAGACGCTGATCCCATTTTCTACTATGGGGTAAGTGGGACATGAGAGAAGGAAAAACCTCCACTGAGAGCCTGGAAAGCTAGAAATTTCACTTCCTGGAATTTTTTTCCATCCAAGATTTTGAATATGATTTAGGTCTTGCCAATTAAATGTGCTCTTGAAGAACTCAAATTTGAACTTCAGTTTAGAGAGGAGAGAGCCAGGCTAGGAGGCAATACATATTATTGGTTCAGATTGTGGCAGTGGTATGATTCTGGATCTGGGAGCCAGAGAAGGGTCTTTCCTGTTCAGTTAGGTCACTTTCTGATCATTGCAGAGGCAATTCATGGAGCCATCAGCTGTGGCAGGAGCTTTGTGATTTGTGGGTGCCTCCTCGTAATCTGAAGGGCTTTGTGAAGACGCAAAGTGCTGGCCCCATCCCAGAGTTTCTGATTCAATAGGTCTGGGATAGGACTGGAAATCTGCACTCTAACAAATTTCCAAGTGATGTTGATGCTGCCTGGACCACCACAATTTAGGAACCACTGGTGTGAACCATGTAATACCCTATAATGAATTCCTTTTAGCTGAACTGGCTAGAGAGGATTCTGTTCTGTGCAGCTGAAGCAGGACCGATAGAGAGGTCAAATAATCATTTTATTCATGTCTTCCTGTCCTTATCTACTTGATCTGTCAATGGTTAAAAGAAGTAGTTCTTGTATTTCCTGAAGATTTTGCTTTATTTTAATGCTGTCATTTGACGTCTAACAGTTCATGACATTTATCTTTTATATAATTTGAAGTTTTATGACAAAGTATTCCCTCTTTGTCTCATTTAATACTTTCCCCCTGAACTCAACTCTGCTATTACCAAAACTCCTATTTTCTTTGTGCTTACATTTGCCCTATATATTTTAATGTATCTTTTGACTTACAGCTCTTTTGAGTTCCTTTGTATTAGACATCTTTTTTTGTTAAGTTTATTTATTTATTTTGAGAGAGAGAAAGAGAGAGCAAGTGGGGGAGGGACAGAGAGAAAGGAGAGAGAGAGAATCCCAAGCAGTCTTCGCACTGTCCGCGTAGACCCCAGTGCGGGTCTGGAACTCACAAACTGCAAGAACATGACCTGAGCTGAAATCAAGAGTTGAATGCTTAACTGACTGAGCCACTCAGGTGGCCCTGTGTTAGACACTCCTTCAAAGCATATAGTTTGACTTTTTAAAATCAATCCAAATCTTTATTCTTTTTTTTTTTTTTTAAATGAATGGATTGATTTTTGGTCATCGTTATACGTATCTTTATCTTCTTTGTAGGTTTTTTTTTTCTTTTCTTTTTTGTGTTTCTTTTATTTTCAATCTCTTATTGTACAGCCTTTAAAACAATTTTTTTTTCTGGTTTCTGTGGTCTGCTGGGTATTTTGGAAGCAACAGAGTATACTGCCTTTAGTTCTGTTAAATATCTAAATGGTATTAATAGCCCTTTACTTCTCCAGTTACCGATCTTACAAGCAAAAGCAGGATACTTCTTTGTCTTGGTCTACTACAGTCAGAAAATTCTTATTTTTACATTGCAGGGCCTTTCAAAATTTTAAATTAGAGTCTGTTTTATAGTGGTAGTTACCACAGTTGTTTAAACTCAATGTGTCACTGGGTTAAATGCTTACTGCAATCTTTATACCACAGCTTCTCCATCAGAAAGTTGTTGTGTTGCCTGGGTAGCTCAGTTGGTTAAGCATTTGACTCTTGATTTCGGCTCAGGTCATGATCTCACGGTTGGTGAAATTGAGCCCTGCCTCTAAGCATGGAGCCTGCTTGCGATTCTCTGTCCCTCTCTGCTGTTCTCCCCCACTTGTGTTCTCTCTCTCAAATAAATAAACTTAAATAAAAATTTTAAAACCTTAGAAAGTTCTTTGTATTGATTTGTCTTTCATTGGCTGAAGTAGGTCTTCAAGTTGATTTTTTTAAAACTATAATTCCTAGAGACTTGCATATTGAGAATACCATCCTGTTGCCTTTATGTGAATGATGTCTCAGTTAAGTAAAGAATTCTCTTGACCCCCTTTGTGTTTCTTTATCTTCTGGCATCAAATGTTTCCGAGAACTCTGAGGCTGACCTGATGTTTACTTTTCTCTTTGTGGGAGAAATTTAGTATCTTCACTCAAGTATTTCTTGGTCTTGATGATTCTTTATTGACTTTTACTTGCCTTTTACACCTTAGCTCTTCTGATTGATAGACCAGGGTCTTCATTTATTTCAGGAAAGTATTCTATTTTTTATTTCAGGAAATTTTCTTCTGTTAAGTGGTTTTTTTTTTTTTTTTTCCTTTTCTTTCTTTCTTTTTTTAATACTTCTGTTCGCCTTTCCTTCTCTCTTGTTTAGGAACATCAGTTATTCATGTGTTGACTCCCTCCATCCTCTTTTTCATCTATATCATCTCACTAATCACTTTTATCTCTTTATAGCAGTACAGTTTTCAACATTTTGCTTCTCCCCTGGTTTTCATTTCATTTCATGATGATCTTATCCATTTTACTCACTTTCTTTCCTTATGACTGCTCAGTCTCCACCTCCCCATTGTCTTCTTTTATCTCTTCTTGGATTCCACAGTATCTTTTTTTTTTTTTTTAAGTATTATACAGACATTTTTTGTTGCAAATTTTCTTCTGTTTTCTGGAGGCTTTCTTCGAAAGGATACTTTCCATCTTTTTTCATTTGTTTGTGTCCTTTTGATTCTTTCTGTAGTATCTATGCATAGATTTCATGTGGATCCTTTTTATTACTAATTTTGAATGGAGTAGTTCTCTCAGGGCTTGCTATTTACTAAAGAACAGGGTAGATGGATTCTTATTGACCTCTATTTACGTTGGCGATATAACACTGTGTCTTTAGCACAGTGTTCCTTAGCACCTGAGTTAGAGGATTGGCTATTTCTAATATGTTTCTAATATGTTTAGACTGTAGCTTCTTTAAGAGAGACAATTGGGAAGTTTAATTTGTATATTTCCTATGGTCTTTGTATTAACACACTTTTCAGCTGAGGCCAATGAATTATTTATTCTTAAGGCACGTACAGACCTATGGGGGGGTTCCTCCTGGGATTTGAGGTATTTCTCCCTTTTTGTCATAAAAAGGTATGTTATTCTAACCAAAACCTGGGCCCTTGCAGAGTTCTGTGTTGCTCAGCTTTTTGGTTTGGTGGTCAATGCTTTGTTTATCTCTGTCAGTTTACTTTGGTCCATGGTTACACAATTGATTTTCTGAGTTTGAAAAAAATGAAGATTTGTGACAATTATTTAGTTCATTCTTTTTTTTTTTTTTTAAGATTTTATTCTTAAATAATCTCTACACCCAACATAGGGCTCGAACTCACAACCCCTGAGAGCAAGAGTCACATGCTCTTACCTACTGAGCCAGCCAGGAGCACCTTTAGCCCATTCTTCAATGTGGGAAAGGTCTCTTAATATAGTAGGATGTTCCTTAATTGTCTCATAGCCATCCGCCTCCCCTATTCAGGTGAAAGATTGATGGCAGGCCACTAGATAACTCTTACTTATAAAATAAATTTGTTCCTTAACTAGTATTCACAAACATGGATTAGCTCTGGGCATCCTCCTTCAATGTGGTCTAAATTTTATGTATTTGGCAACTATTCTTTATAGTCTGTTTTAGGAAGTTGTGGCCCTTCCCTGGATTCATAACAGGTGATTTCTTTTTCTTTCTTTCTTTCTTTCTTTCTTTCTTTCTTTCTTTCTTTCTTTCTTTCTTTTTTTAATTTTTTGACGGGAAAGGGGTGATTTATTTCATTGGGCTTTAGGGAAAGGAGTTGGATAATTGTTCATTCACTGTATTATCCTTACAAGAAAATGTAAGAGCTTTAAGTTGGCTAAGCAATATAGTGCTTGGCACATAGTAAGCATTTAATAAATAAATGGTAACTTTCTTATTATCCGTTCATTGCCAGCTCCACTAGTGTGTAGGTTCCATGAGAGCAGGGCCCTTAGCTGTCTTGCTTATTGTCATACTCCCAATTCCTAGAATAGTGCCTAACACAGAAGATGTTTAGTAATTATTATTAAATAGTTCCCCCGGGGAAGTGGGAGGCGGTGGGTGGGATGGGAAGAGAAAAGACAGGAAAGTAGAAAAATCTGAGCCAGTGCAAATAGCTTTTGCCTTCTCCTCACGTGTATGTCTCTGTGCAGGGACAGCCATTTTAGGGGGTGCTGATGGATACCTGCGGGGTCGGCTGTGTTGCCCTGGGGGAGGCCGGCCCCGTGAGGAACATGACTGTGGTAGACTCTCCTGGACAAGAGGTGCTAAACCAGTTTGATGTCACGGCCTCTTCAGAAATAACCAGTGCTGAGGCTTCCATAGAGATGTCTTTACCTCCACCTTTGCCTGGATTTGAGGATTCTCTTGATGAGAGCAGGCTCCCTCCAGAACAAGAAAGCTTCTCCAGACTTGAACAGCAAGGTATGTACCTTGTCCTTTAATCTTTTAATCTCCCCATGTTTAGCTTCAGATGACAGAGAGCAGGGTGAGCTCACAGGATCTTACCAACCTGGGTATGGTATAATCTCTGCCAAAGAGATTTGAGCTCTGGTCCCGTCTCACAGACCCATATTCTTCTCTACAGATCTTTCTTCAGAGATGTCAAAGGTCTCAAAACCTAGGGCCTCAAAGCCTGGCCGGAAGAGAGGTGGTAGGACACGGAAAGGCCCCAAAAGGCCCCAACAACCTAATCCTCCGTCAACCCCTCTGGTTCCTGGTCTCTTAGATCAATCCAGCCCTCTATCTGCCCCCATGCCTAAGAAACGAGGTCGAAGGTCCAAGGCAGAGCTGCTACTGCTGAAGTTGTCCAAAGACCTAGATCAGCCAGAGTCTCCACCTCCAAAGAGGCCCCCTGAGGACTTTGAGACCCCTCCTGGGGAACGACCCCGCCGAAGGGCTGCCCAAGTGTAAGGATTGTGGGGCGCAGCTCGGTGGAGGGGGGGGGCCGGGGTGAAGGGAATCAGGGTGGGACAGATGTTGGAGAGCTGAGAGGCTGTGGTGAGGCGTCAGGTAAGCAGGGGTAACGTCTGGGTTCTGGGGACTTGAGCCATCTTCTAGCTCTTACCGCAGCAACTTCTACCTGTTGCTAAGGTTGTCTGTCTAGGAGGTTGCTTTTTGTGCCTTGTATCCTGTCACCTTTTTCAGTTTCCTCCAGGTCTTCGTTGCAATTTTACCGCCCAGTATATATCAGTCTCTCTGTGTCCTTCCATTCTTCCCTTGGCTCTTACTGATCTCTGTGGTAGAGTGAAAGTGCTTTTGGACTTAGAGTTGGCAGATCTGGGTTCACATTCCACAAACATGATCTGAGTCTTACCTTGGCCAAGTCCGTAACTTCCCTGGATCTCTGGTTCTTTATCAAAGGGGAAGGGAAAATTAATAGCTGCTTTGCAGGGGTCCTTGGGAGGATCCAGTGAGATAAGAATCAGCTAAGTATCTGGAAAAGGGGCTCTCAGTTAAGTGTCTGTGAGTATGGCTCTGACTCTGCCCTGTGCCACAGGGCACTTCTGTACCTTCAGGAACTGGCTGAAGAGCTCTCAACAACCCTGCCTGCTCCAGTGCCCCGTCCCGAGAGCCCCAAAGTGAGCAGCCCTGCCCAACCAAATAAAAGCCAGCCACAGGCAGCCTGTCAAGGTGGAGAAGAAGAGAATAACACTGCACGGGATGAAGACTTTGTTCTCCAGGTTGAGGCTGAAGATGGAAATGAAAGCGAGGCTCCAAGCGAGATCTCATCTGACCCCGAGCCTGCGGTGCCTCGGAGCACCCCACGAGGATCCACTTCCGGGGTAACTGAATGAATAAGAAAGTGGGGAAATAGGATTATTAGGGGGTCTGCAGGGTGCCTAGTAACTGATGGCCAAAGTAGGTAAAGGAAGAAAGGGACACCCTCAAAAACATTGGGGCACGGGGGGGCTGCGGGTGTAAGTACATGAGATTACTCATTCAGATACCGAGCATCTACTCTGCACTAGGAAACACATGTGACTGCAACAGCATTCTGCCTAAGTCCACAGTGTGATAGGTGCTTCACCGGGACTGAACACAGTGCTTTGGGCATGTAGAGGAAGGCAGTGAACTACTCAGGCTTCCCAGAGAAGTGATGGTTGGGCTAGGTCTTGAGAGGTGAGTGGCAGTTTGCCAGAGGGATTGTTTTTCCCAGAAATTCCTGGGACAGGACACTAGAGCAGGCAGGGCTATTGAGAGCTCTCAGCAAGTTCCCAAGGGTGCAGAAGTGCCCAGCGGGACCTCGGAGGGTCTAGGGGAGAGTGGTGGGATCAAACTCGGGGGGATGGCCGGACAACCACTGGAGGGAGCCAACACAGGTGTTTGTACGTTTGTTGAATTGTGGTAAAATATACCACATAAAATTTGCCATTTAAAAATGTACGATTGAGTAGTGTTAGCTTGTCCTTGGTGTTGTACAGCCATCACCACCACCCATTTCCCAAATGTTTTCATCATCACACACAGAAAATCTATACAACAAAGGTTTTTAAGTAGAAATATAATTAGTTAGGACAATAGGTCAGTCAGCAGTGGACAATTAGAAGACAGCTTCAGGTATCCAGGTAGTAATAGGGAGCGTCTGAATCAAGCCATGAAGCAAGCGAAGGTGGGGGACGGATACAAGAGACGTTTGAGACAGTTAACAGCACTTGGCAGTCACAGGAAAGGAAGGAGTAGGAGTTTCTAACTTAGATGGTGCTTTCTTGTGCTGGACTTCAGCACAGAGGAGCAGTGGGGGTGGGGGAGGGGGGTGGGGGTGGGGGGTGGGGGAGCAGTGAGGTGATGAGCTCACTTCCTTTTCTTTTGAAATTTATTTTTAAGTTTTCAAAATTTAAGAGAGAGAGAGAAAGAGCGAGCACGAGTTGGGGGAGGGGCAATGAGAGAGGAGAGAGACAGAATCCTAAGCAGGCCCCACACTGCCAGCACAGAGCCCAACATGGGGCTTGAACCCATGAACTGTGAGATCATGACCTGAGCCAAAACCAAAAGTCGGATGCCCAACCAACTAAGCCACCCAGGCATCCCTTAATTTTTAAATTTTATTCAAATCCAAGTTAGTTAACGTATAGTATAATAATGATTTCAGGAGTGGAATTGTGATTCATATTTACATATAACCCCCCATGATGAACTCACTTTCTGACATGTTGAATTGGCCTGTGGGCCATGGGCCATCCTACTAGAGATGTCTGGTAGCCAGTCATGTATGTGGGATCACTGCCTGCCTTGTCTCAAGTGCAACATTTAAGGGAGTCCCAAACCCTCAGTAATCAAGAAAAATATTTTGATGCAACATTTTAAAAAATAAAAATTGAGGGGTGCCTGGGTGGCTCAGTCAGTTAAGCGTCCGACTTCAGCTCAGGTCATGATCTCACAGTCTGAGTTCAAGCCCCGCATCGGGCTCTGTGCTGAAAGCTCAGAGCCTGGAGTCTGCTTCGGATTCTGTGTTTCCCTCTCTCTCTCCCCCTCCCCTGCTCATGCTCTGTCTCTCTCTGTCTCAAAAATAAATAAGAACATTAAAAAAATTTTTTTAATAAAAAAAATAAAAATAAAAATTGATGCAACAGATTTATGATAAACAAAAATATCAAGGCTTTAAAAAGACAGGAACTGTATTACTGATTTTTCCTTTTGCTTTAGGCTCTGTAATATGGCTTGGGATCACTGTAAAAGTCTAGAATTTGTAGAGAAGCTGAAACTGAGTAAAACTTACATTTTCTAAGATATAGACTTGATAATCAGGCATAATGATGGAAGTCAAAGCTATGGGCATGGGGTGAGATTACCTGGAGTATGTGTATGGAGGGTTGAGGAGAAGACAGAGGGACTCGGGGAAATACCATCATCAACTAAACCTGTCAGAGGAGGGAGAGCCTGCAGAGGAATATTAGAAAGGCAGGAAGAAACAAGGAGACACTATTCCATAAGGCAGGAGTTTGAGGAAGCGAATGTGAGTCCTCTGAACCAAATGCCATGGAGATGCTGAGGAAGGTGAACAGAAAATACGTAACGGGTTCCAGGAACCTGGGTGGCTCAGTTGGTTGAGTGGCCCAATTCTTGATTTCGGCTCCAGTCACGATCTCACGGTTTGTGGGGTTGGGCTTCGCGCTGATAGCACAGAGCCTGCTTGGGATTTTCTTTCTCTCCCTCTCTCTCTGCCCCTCCCTCGTGTACACTGGTGCATGCTGTCTCTCCCCCCCACCCCCCACTCTCTCAAAATAAATAAACTTCAAAAAATAAATAAGAAAATACAGGGGCGCCTGGGTGGCGCAGTCGGTTAAGCGTCCGACTTCAGCCAGGTCACGATCTCGCGGTCCGTGAGTTCGAGCCCCGCGTCAGGCTCTGGGCTGATGGCTCAGAGCCTGGAGCCTGTTTCCGATTCTGTGTCTCCCTCTCTCTCTGCCCCTCCCCCGTTCATGCTCTGTCTCTCTCTGTCCCAAAAATAAATAAACGTTGAAAAAAAAATTTTTGAAAATACATAACAGGTTTTGCAGAAGGTGAAGTCCTAGTAATGGTGGAAACATCAATCTTTTAAGACACTGACAGGTCAGAGGCTAGAGAGGAGGTGGTACCAAGAAAAGTAAAAGCTGGGAAAGCTGTCTTCCGGGGACTTTCTCCAGTCTGTAAAGTTCTCTCGCTTATGTTTTTTTTTTTCCATTTGATCCTCAGAAACAGAAGCCACACTGCCGGGGAATGGCTCCCAATGGCTTACCAAATCACATCATGGCTCCAGTTTGGAAGTGCCTCCATCTCACCAAGGACCTGTGAGGCTTGAGGAGGGGGCTGGGGATGCGGGGGTGGTGTTGGCGTGCAGAGGACCTTCTAGAAGTGAGGCCATGGGAAAGAGGGAAGGCACTCACAGGGCAGGACACTGAAGACATTCATAACTAAAAGGTACCGCTCTAAAGGCAAGAGCTCCAGAGCCGTGCTGTCCGACATAAGCCACTAGCTGTGTGTGTGGCCATTTAAATGTAATTTCAAATTAATTAAAATGAAATTAAAAGTCCAGTTTCACAGCTGCACTAGGCACATTTTAATAGCCACTTACAGCTAGCGGCTAATGTATCCGTTGGACAGCACACATAATAGATCCCTCTCATCACTGCACACAGGTTACTGGACAGAGCTGCCCAAGAATTTCTCTCCTCCTTCACTAACGCTGCTTCTGTCCCTCCAGCCGAGAACAGAAGCACTCGTACTGGGAGTTTGCAGAGTGGATTCCGTTAGCCTGGAAGTGGCACTTGTTGTCTGAACTGTAAGTTAGACATTCTGAAGCCGAGGAGGGGGTGACACTCCTGGGATCAGAAGAGGGACAGGGAATCCTGGGGTGGGTGAAAGTCTTCCACATTCATGCTCTTTCCTTTGCCTGCCCCCAGTGAGGCGGCGCCCTACCTGCCCCAGCAGGAGAAGTCTCCACTGTTCTCTGTACAGCGTGAAGGACTTCCTGAAGATGGCACACTCTACCGAATAAACAGGTGAAGATTGCATCTCTTTCTGGTTCTAGGAGATAGAAACAGGACAAATGAGTGTTGAAAGGGATGACATATTGGCCCTCTTCTTCCCCTGATGCTGTTCCAGTTGGTCCCAGGGTGGGAGGCCTTGCTAGACCTGGTCAACCCAGGTAGTTTGCGGTGCTCATCACTGCTGGCCAGACTGAGGGCAGCTACGGAGATGGAAGGTCAAACCCGTTTACAAGGTCACATCTACTCAGATAGACCTGGGCACACTGGCCCTGGAGAGCCCTGTGGTAAACCAGAATGCACAGCCTGTCATCTTTGAAGGTGAACTAGAGCTAGACAGGCTTTGGAAGGAAAGGAGGAAGACAGATGGTGGCTAAGGACTATTGTCACCTGTAGAATGTTCTTGATATTCTGGCCCTTGCTTAAGCTAGTTCATACCAGCTCCAGGTGGAGCTCCCATTCTGTCCTCATTACCTTTTTTTTTTTTTTAAAGGCTTAATTTTTTAGAGCAGTTTTAGGTTCAAAATTGAGAGGAAGGTGCAGAGATCTCCCATATACTCCCCTGCCCCCATACATATACAGCTGCCCCATTATCAACATCCCCCACCAGAGGGTACATTTGTTACGATGAATGAGCCTACATTGACACATCATCACTCAAAGTCCATAGTGTACGTCAGGATTCACTCTTGGTGGTGTACATTCTTTGGGTTTGGACAAATGTATAATGACATGTCTCTGTCATGATGGGATCATACAGAGTAGTTTTGCTGCCCTAAAAATCCTATGTGTTCTAGCTACTCATCCTCCCCTCTAATCCCTGGCTATCACTGATCTTTTGACTGTATAGTTTTGCCTTTTCCAAAATGCTACATAGTTGGGTTCATACAGCGTGTAGCCTTTTTCAGGTGGGTTTCTTTCACTTAAACATGCATTTAAGGTTCCTCCGTGCCTTTTCATTGTTTGATAGCTCATTTATTTTTAGTGCCATATAATATTCCATTGTTTGGATGCTTATCCACTCACCTAATGAAGTCCTTATTACCTTTTATTAATTCCTTTCTTCATCCCATCTTTGACTTTTCTCTAGATTTAGCTCAATCACAGCACACCCAGAGCGCTGGGATGTGTCCTTCTTCACAGGGGGACCCCTCTGGGCTCTGGATTGGTGCCCAGTGCCAGAGGGGGCATCAGCCTCGCAGTATGTGGCCCTTTTCTCCAGCCCTGACATGAATGAGACACACGCACTGAGCCAGCTTCATTCGGGTCCCGGGCTGCTCCAACTCTGGGGCCTCGGGACCTTGCAGCAAGAAAGCTGGTGAGGTGGGGCTGGAACGCTGCTGTGGGAGGGTGGTTGAGGAGGAGAGAAGGATGGGGCTGGGCAGGGGCGCTGGGGCGCTTGGATTGGGTTGAGATGGGGCAGAGCACAGGCTCTGGCAGCCCTAGGCCCCTTCTCCCTACCCATTCTCCCCATATGCTTTCTCTCCTCAGTCCTGGCAACAGGGCCCACTTTGTCTATGGGATTGCTTGTGACCATGGCTGCATCTGGGACCTCAAGTTCTGCCCCAGTGGAGCATGGGAACTTCCAGGCACCCCTCGGAAGGTACCTCCCTGTTGGTTGTGGGATGCTTTAGGACTCAGAGTCAGAACAGAGAGGCCCTGCGAGTTCTCAGAGGGGACAGAGAGCGGTGGATGGAGTTTTCCCGGCAACCCCATATCACTTCCAGGGGCCAAAACCTCAAAAGTTTTCTGAGAGGCTCTGAAGGCAGCAAGCCTCAGCACAGATCTGGGCTCCCCCTCTAGGCTCCTCTTCTGCCCCGATTGGGCCTCTTGGCTCTTGCCTGCTCAGATGGGAAGGTGCTGCTGTTCAGTCTGCCCCATCCGGAGGCCCTGCTGGCTCAACAGCCCCCAGGTGAGTAGTGCAGCAGGTGAGGGGGTGGTGCTGCTGCAGCAGGGTCTGTCCATCTCCCCTGAAGCCCCTCCTGGCCCAGCCTCTAGGACCAAGCCTTACTCGGCATCCTACCCACTCTGACTTCACACCTTTTGTTCTCCACCTGTCTCTTTAGCAGTCTGCAAAAGGGGTACTCTCTCCTGCAGTCTTCTCACTGAGTTCTTTGAGCATACCCCCTTTCTCCCCCTTGCCCGCTGTGTGCCCTCAGGCCCTCCCCTCCTGCTGCCACAGCTTATGTGCTGAGCGTGATCTCCCCTGATCTCCTCTGCCACACTCTTCTCCTTCCCTCAGTCCCGTACTCACCTCTCCTTTCTTCACATAAACGCTTGCCTCTCCGTGTACACATAAACACCCTCTCTTCATTGGGAAGAGAGGGAGAGAATATAGAGCTGAAGATGAGCAAGAAGAGGAAGAGGTTAGGGAAAGACATCTCTTATTTGTCAAACTTGATTTTCAACTGTCCCGAGTATTTAAAGAACAGGGCACCCAGTTTTGAGTGGTTTGGTGGAGGAGTGGGCTGAGGAGGGAATAGGCAGTGAGGAAGTGAAGACAGATGCGTAGACGATTCTTTCAAGTAGGTTGGCCGTGAAGAGGAACACATGGATGAGGGTGATGGCTGGAGGTGAATAAGGGGCAAAGGAAAGGTTTTGTTTGTGTGTTTGTTTTATTGAGTTAGGAGACTATAGTGCATGTTTACGTATGCATATGAGAACGATCCATTAGGGAGAGAAAGCAGATCGCTCAGGAGAAACGAACGATAACCAGATGAGCAAAGTTCTGGAAAAGGTGAGAGAGTGGGGAGAGAGCAGAGTGGAGCAATTAGTCATTCTGATAGGAGGAAGGACACGCTCACTATAAGGGGGTGGGGGAAGGGGATGGGGCCAGATAGAGGTAGATTCATCAATGTGCTGGTGGAGAAATGAGCGTAAGGGAAGGTCATTGTCAGATTAGGGGTGCTGATGTAAGAGCAAGGCAGATCAGGACTTCAGTCCTCTGTTCTCAGAGCATCGCTCTTCTTCCCTCATAGATGCAGTGAAGCCCGCCATCTATAAGGTGAGTGAGGAATCTGCTACCTTAGCCAAGGCTCCATCTTCTCGAGCCTCCCTTACTGATTCCGCAGTGAGTCTCCTTCTGCCACTGAAAAACCCCCATCCTGCTGGATTAAACACTGATTTGAGCCTTTGTGGCAAATGGTAGGTATTCCTAACCCTAGGCCTGGCTCTTCTGTCTCTGCAGGTACAATGTGTGGCGACCCTTCAGGTGGGGTCTATGCAAGCTTCGGACCCCTCTGAGTGTGGTCAGTGCCTTAGCCTGGCCTGGATGCCCACCCGGCCCCACCACCACCTGGCTGCTGGCTACTATAATGGTAACAAAACAAAACAAAACAAAACATAAGGGGATGTTGCTATTTAAAGTTTATATATGCTTGTTGTTTTTTGGTTGTTTCTTTTTTGGTTCAGTGTTGGGCATTATGGTCAAGCAGTGTAAAAAAAATACAAAGAAGGAAGAAGAAAGTCACTAGAAATCTTCTTTTCAAAAAACCATAATTAAGAGTCGGTGAAGATCATTTCATGGAGTTCTGTATGCATATATAAAGATAAAAAGATCAGATGGCGAGAGAAAGAATTCTATGACCGTGGGATCATTCTATGTATTTTAAAAATATTTTTTAATGTTTTTTATATTTGAGAGACAAAGAAAGAGAGCACAAGTGGCAGAGGGGCAGAGAGAGGGAGACAGGATCTGAAGTGAACATGCTGACAGCAGAGATCCCAGTGTGGGTCTTGAGCTCATGAACCATGAGATAATGACCTGAGCTGAAGTCGGACGCTTAACCGACTGAGCCACCCAGGCGCCCCCTATATAAGCTGTTTTAAAGATTTTGTTTTTAAGTAATCTCCACACCCAGTGTGGGGCTCGGACTCACAACCCTGAGAGCAAGAGTCACACACTTTACCCCCTGAGCCAGCCAGGCGCCCCTCTATAAGCTATTTTAAATGAAAATGTATGAAATTTAATTACACTTTAATTTTATAAAAGAAAAAGACTGGAAACTGAAAGATGGGCTAAGCTTCCCATAAATGTTCCTTCACCACAGAGACATCCATTCCTTAGGATCCTCTTGAGGTTAAAAAGAGGGGGAAAGAATGATAAAGAGCAGTCCAGTAGTTGTAGTTATCAGGTGACAATTTCATGGTCAGACCTCATCAGTAGCCTCAGCCTACAGAAGTCAGGAAATTAGCACTCTCACGCTTCTTCCTGGCCCTCTCAGTCTTCTCAGTGTTTCTTTTGGTACTGTGATTTTTCATCATTTGCATGCTGTCATTGTTGATGCTGTTTTGCTGTCTTGATTCCCAGTTATTTAACCTTAATTCTGTATTGAAATGATCATGTGTGTCCACCGTCCGTTCACCTCAGGCTGCCGTTGTTGCCAAATTACTGATACGGCTCGGCTGGAGTTCACTGCCAATGAGCTTTTTCTTTTTAAAAAAAAATTTTTTTTTAACATTTATTTATTTTTGAGACAGGGAGAGACAGAGCATGAACAGGGGAGGGGCAGAGAGAGAGGGAGACACAGAATCTGAAACAGGCTCCAGGCTCTGAGCTGTCAGCACAGAGCCCGACGCGGGGCTCGAACTCACGGACCGTGAGATCATGACCTGAGCCGAAGCCGGACGCTGAACCGAGCCACCCAGGTGCCCCTGCCAATGAGCTTTTTCAAAAAAGGTTCAGAGGTGCTACGTTTCCTGAGTTTTTAGCTACAAATATTTTCCCCAGCTTTTGTTGATTAAATTCTTACTGTTCCTTAATTTCTTTTCTTTTTATCAGAGTTCTACTTTTGATTACCTCCTCCTCCGCCAGCCCTGTCGGGGGCAGCTTTTTGGGTCAGCAGAGTTGGTTTCTATTTCTTCGTTTGTTTTATGTTTCTCCACATTTTGTTGCTTTTGGCTCCTTGCCTATTCTCTTTGTCTTAGAGCAGAGTTGGCAGACATTTCTCTAAAGGTCCAGATAGTGAATATTTTATGTCTTGTGGGCTGTTTGACCATTGTTGGAACTGCTCAACTCTGTCATTGAAAACTGAAGGCAGCCATACATGAGGTAAACGAATGGGTGTGACCGTGTTCCAGTCAGACTTTATTTACCAAAGCAGGCAGCAGGCTGTATTTGGCCCAAGGGCTGTAGTTCGTCAACCCTTGTCCTAGAGGGTTTATGCCTTTTAAAAAGCCCTTTGCTTTTATTTAGTAGGGAGTCCAGGCTTCTGGGTGTATTCAGTCCAGCTTTCAACTGCAAGTGCCACACTAAGCTATTATTTTTTTGTTGATGAGTGTTGGAGCTAAAATATCATGGAGGGAATGTTGCCTAGATCATCATGATCCACATATCCTTTCATAAGGGGGTCACATCTGAGGGTAAAAGGCAAAGGTCCTAGGAACCCAGAGGAAAACATTAGAGCAAAGAAGGGAGAACTTGCCTTTATTACCTACACATTCTATCCCTACCTCAGGCATGGTGGTTTTCTGGAACCTTCCCACCAGCTCACCCCTACAGCGGATACGGCTCTCTGACGGCTCCTTGAAACTCTACCCTTTCCAGTGTTTCCTAGCCCATGACCAGGCTGTGCGTGCCCTTCAGTGGTGCAAAGCTAACAGGTACGGGACAGGAGAGCTGTGGCGTGGGAGGTGAAGCCTGGGCAGGCTGGCGCTCCCAGCCTTGCTCAGATTTGATCTGCTCCCTTTTCTCCCCTCTTTCCACAGTCATTTCCTCGTCTCTGCGGGAAGTGACCGCAAAATCAAATTCTGGGACCTTCGACGACCTTATGAACCCATAAACTCTATCAAGCGCTTCTTGAGTACAGAGCTGGCCTGGCTGCTCCCCTACAATGGTGTCACTGTGGCTCAGGACAACTGCTATGCCTCGTACGGCAGGATACACATAGGGGCTCTGGGACAGGCCCTAAGGGTTGGGGTGCAAAGTGTGCCAGGTTGTTGTGGGGAGAGGGGAGTTCAGAGTTGGGCACTGAAGGAAACACTGAGGTAGTCTGCATTCTGGAAGGAACTGGGGAAGGGAAATGAATCCAATCTTGGAAAAAGGAAAGTGTTTTTTTCTTCCTCTTACAGTTATGGACTCTGTGGAATTCATTATATTGATGCTGGTTACCTTGGTTTCAAGGCCTATTTCACTGCTCCTCGAAAAGGCACTGTCTGGGTGAGCCCCCGTCTTCATTGCACAGGAAAACGATTACTTTACTCACCTGCTGGTGGTCAGGAAGAGGCAGTAGTTTTGGATAGAAAAAGAGAGATGTATGGTAACTGTATCATCAGGGATAAGGGTTATGCATAAGCTCATTTGTATGTGTGTGTGTGCCCACCTCAGACTGTGTGCAGTTGTTACCAGTTCACAGAACTGAAACAATGAGTGAATGAATGAATGAAAGACATCTGTCTCTTCTTATTAGAGTCTTTCAGGATCCGACTGGCTTGGGACAATAGCCGCGGGAGATATATCCGGGGAGCTCATTGCAGCTATATTGCCAGACATGGCACTGAACCCAATAAATGTCAAGCGACCCGTAGAGCGAAGATTCGTACGTATATGAATATTTAATGGCAGCACCATCTGTTGGGTCCTAATCCACGTGATCTCCTAAATTAGAACTATAAATTAACAATAGGGTACAAATTTGTATGAGGTCTCCCAGACCTGAAATTGTCTCTGGAAGTCTTTTTTAATGTTTATTTTTGAGAGAGGTGGGGGGGAGGGGGAGGGAGAGACACAGAATCTGAAGCAGACTCCAGTCTCTGAGCTGTCAGCACAGAGCCTGACGCGGGGCTCGAGCTCACAAGCCGTGAGATCATGACCCGAGCCGAAGTCAGATGCTTAACCGACTCAGCCACCCAGGTGCCTGGTCCCTGGAAATCTCAGCACAGAGTTGTACATAATCTTCTCTACCTTAGTGCATCTGAGCATATGTTCAAACATACTACCTTCTTCCATCTTTTAAGTCTCTCCTACCCAAAATCAATTTTCTCTTTTACTTTTATTCCGTCTTCAGTATTATGGAACCTAATGTCAGGGTCTCCTTTCTAGCCTATATATAAAGCAGATCTGATGCCATATCAGGACAGCCCTGAAGGTCGAGACCGTTCTGCTTCATCGGAGGCCCCCAACCCTCCCAAGGCTCGAACTTATGCTGAAACTGTCAGCCATCACTACTTGCTCTTTCAAGACACAGATTTGGTAAATTGAGGCCAAGAGAATGGGTGTGGCATTTGAAAAAGTAGAAAATGTTAGTCCTGGTATAGTAGGGCTTTCTAAGGAGTTGTAGCCCAAAGATGCAAGACTAAGAAGCCCCTGGCTTTCTCTCTCTTGTTGTACTCCCCTCCCCAGGGTTCCTTCCA
Organism: Herpailurus yagouaroundi; assembly: GCF_014898765.1. Classification (NCBI taxonomy): domain Eukaryota; kingdom Metazoa; phylum Chordata; class Mammalia; order Carnivora; family Felidae; genus Herpailurus; species Herpailurus yagouaroundi. The sequence continues at coordinate 22,205,895 of NW_024412419.1, read as the reverse complement.
TGATCTGCTCCACAGAGAGCCAATGCTGCGCATGCAGGAAGGAGAGGGGCATTCGCAGCTCTGCCTGGACAGGCTGCAGCTGGAGGCTATCCACAAGGTAAAAGCCTGGTCTCCTCTTCTCCACCTTTCTTCACTCTCGTTTCGTCCCAACTCTGGACATAGGATCAATGAAATGGGCAATGAACACATAACAGAGACAGCTGAGAAGGGAAAACAGCTCTGGCGACCTCATTCTGCAAAGCATGATAGACATTCCTCATTTCTACCTCTCTTACCCCATCGTGGTCTTATCCTTTCAGATTGTGGCCCTTTTTTTTTCCTCCTGTTACAGCTACAACTCACCCTAAAGCACCAACTGTGAGCATCTCTCTTTTGTTTTCTGTTCTCTGCACAGGTCCGCTTCAGCCCAAACCTGGATTCCTATGGATGGCTGGTATCTGGGGGACAGTCAGGGCTGGTTCGGATCCATTTTGTCCGTGGACTCACCTCACCACTGGGCCACCGTATGCAGCTTGAAAGCCGAGCCCACTTCACTGCTATGTTCCAGCCGTCCTCCCCTATTAAAGGGCCTGGCTTCCCTCCAACTAGCCATCGCCTTCTGCCCAGTCCCTAGTTGTGGTCCACACAGGACCTTTGGAATGAAATCTGCCAGGAACAAATGGCCCCCAACCACAGGGCCATAGGAACTGGGGTCTTCCTGGATAGTGACGCTGCCAGACCTGGACCTTTAGACCTGCCTTGCCAGGACTCCTTAGATACCTCTCCTTCCACAGACTCTGTCATCACAGGCCCCTGCGGGCAGGGGGGCTCTCCCTCCACAAACTCTCAAGGCTCCTCCACCTAAAACTATGGCTCATGAGAAACACTCAGGCCTGACCTAGGCTTGGGAGTCAAATTGCTCATATTGAGCATATTGTGAAGTGGGTAAAGCTGAGTAAAGGTACTGGGTGTTTTTGAGACCACACGTGAGTGGGTGTTTGGAGAACTGGAAAGGGTATCTGTATGAAGGCTCCTGTCTGACTATATTCCAGGATCCAGTATTACTGCCTTCTCAACTTCCTCTTCAAAGTAACCAACACACAGGCCCATGAGGGGTGACAGTAATTTATTGGATTGAAGCGGCTTATAGTACTTCTTTAACTGAGGAACACCACAAACGCCCTACCAGTAGAACAGTGGCTCAGATCTTACTTGCTCCTGCTTATGAAATATTCCCAATCACTGGTCATCTGACCTTACTCGAACACTCCTAGGCAGTCCTGTTTTAAAAAAAATCTTCCTTTATATCAAGTCAAAGAGTATACTTCTATACATTTCACCATGATTATTAGGAAATCTAGTCATTCTTCCCTGTGATTGCCCTTTTAAATATTTAAAAATAGCTATCATGTGTTTCCCAAGTCTTTTCTTCTTTAGATTAAATATCTTCAGTTACTTTAACCATTCTTTACACGTCATCATTTTTGGTCCTTCATGATCCTGGCACATCGTTGAGTTATTAAACATGTCTAGCTGCTTTTATTTCAACTCTCCAGATAGGAGGTGTTTAGAACCCAAATACAGTAATGTGTTGTTGTATCTCCTCTTGTTAGAATCCTCTTGTGGGATGCTGCAGACTCCTAGGGACTGCAGTACCGCCTCCTAAGCAGAGACAGACCCCAGCAATGAGAAATAGGCAAACCACAGTCTTGGAATGTATAGGAGTACAATCAAGTTTGGGGTGGAGGGGAGGGAGGAGTCAGATGACCTCGGAAGACAGAAAGAAGTACACAGCCAGCTCCAACTGAAGGGAGTGGAGATTAGTTTACCACCTACCTGGAACAAAACCCTCTGGCACTGTAGACTGGTTGGCCAAATATCTGTGAATAGCTTTCTGCTTCTTGGATTTGGGAATTTATTGTATGTCAAGAAGAAGAAAGGAATCAAGCAGTTCCAATTTCCTTCCTGTACAGAAGAGGAAACAAACTGGAGGCAACCAGACTATTAGCAGCAGAGGGACCACAACCCATGTTGGTGCAAAGGAGTCCTTCTACCGTCCCATTGTGATCGGGCTCTGGTTGTGCCACTTTTGTTTTTGAGCTGACAGGGAAATGCCTTCCATTGCAGAGAAGCTTTGTTCATTCTACACAGCAGCCCCTTAACACTGCCTCATGGGATTCCACTTTCAGTGACAGAAAAGATGGGACCTGGGGCCCCTTGCTGTTGAGGCTAGAGGTCGGTGCTGGCAGCCTTGCTCCTCCTGTGGACTCTAGCCTTGGTCTCCACCTCCAAAAGAAAATCAGGAGGTTGCTTTCAGCCCTTGCTGTCTTTCTTCACCATAAACCCTCTTCTCCCCAGGCTGTTCCACTTCAACCTTCCCTCCCAATGTGTACACTTTATACTATCCATGGATGCCTGTGCTTTTCTTTCTTTGTGCGTTTGCTCACACTTCCCTGCTCCAGGAGCATCCTTTTTCATCATCTCCACAAAAACCCTATTCATCCTTCAAGGTCCCAATGCAAATCTCACCTTTCATCAAGGAGTTTCATAGATTTCTCTAGTAAATATTCTCCCTCCCATGTGTTCTCAAGAGGAAAGGAAGAAAAAAGGATAAACAAGTGTTTATTAAGCACTTGGTCTATTTCAGGTATTTTGCATGTTACCTAATCATATGAGGTAGGCACTGCCCCATTTTACTTGCTATTATTGAGAGTTTAAGCAGTCTGAATAAGGTCAGTTTACTAAGTAGTGATGCTGGGATTTGAATGTAGACAGCCTGACTTCAGAGGACAATTGTTTCCAACCTAACCTCATTTGGTCTATTATATTTACCAGTGTAAATGCACTCTAGCACAGTGTTTTGTATATAGGAGCCTTTAGTTAAATATTTGTGACACCCAATTATCTTGCTTCCTCATTGTGTTTCTCCAGTAGCTGTGACAGGATTCTCCCTGCCTTAATCATATAGGAATTGAGTAAACTGGGGCTAGAGCTAGCCAGATAGCCTGAAAGAGTCCCGTATGGCTGCTCCCTGAAGTGTGGGCTCCCTGGATATAGTTAAAGGCTGCCAGCCTGACAAATGTACTGCCAGGGACCTGGTCATAGTTTCCACCACCCTAGAAAGGATGTTTCACTACATTCACAAAATTTTAGAATGTTAGAGCTGGAAAGGGATTAAGAAATCACCGAATCTATTGATTTCCAAACACTTTTAGTTGTGGGCCCCTTTGTTTAAAAATGGCTTTTCCTAGAAATACATTTTAAAAGCTGAGGTAAAGAAGAACCTGTGGTGATATCCCCCAAAACGTCTCCTTATAAACCCCTAAAACTGAGGGGTTTGAAAAACAGTTAAACAGATGAGGAATCTTAAATTCTAATACTGACCAAGGCTGCAGAGACCACTAGTTATGGAACCAGTAAGGACCTTCTGAGGTTCTGGAATCCTGTGCTTTCCAGGGAGGAGTCCTCTTTGCGCAGCTTTTCTTTTTCTTTTTCTTTTTTTTTTTTTAATGTTTATTTTTTATTTTTGAGAGAGAGTGTAGGTGGGGGAGGGGCAGAGAGAAAGGGGACAGATGATCCGCAGAGAGCTTCGCGCTGACAGCAGAGATCCCCATGCAGGGCTGGAACTCACCAACCACTCACCAACCGTGAGATCACAACCTGACCAGAATGACTGAGCCACCCAGGTGCCCCTGCGCGGCATTTCTAAAGGCCCGTCGTGGACAAAGACTGAACTAGGTGCTAAGAGGATGGCAAATACAAACGACGCAGTTTCACCTATTCAGGAGCTCACAATCAAGGCTAGTGAAGAACCCAAGGACACTGAAAAAATAACACACGCACTTAACTATGTTTCCAAACTGATGCCCGAGATTGAGCAAGGCGTCAGCACCTTGGCCAGTTCCGGGGCGCGGGAGCAGTGAGGGTCTACCCAGGTTGAGAAGCCCGGGCCACGGGGAGAGGGGTCAGGAGGAGGCAGAGGTCAGGTGGGAAGCATGGCAGGAGGGGCCCTCACCGAGACCGGGCGCACACTTGGAAAAGGGTTTGCTCACAGACTGAGAGCTGAGCCGTTCTCCACGGGTATTTGTGGCTCAGTCCACTCCCACTCCAGCCCCGGGAGCCGGGTTAAGCTTGGAGGCCAGCCGGGCGGAAGGGCGTGGCTTGAGGCGGAAGTCCCGCCTCCTGTCGGGTCACGTGAGGGGCTGGACGCGAGAGCAGGTGAGTGGCTGGTGAGCCGTCCCGGGCTCAAAGCATCGCGTGCTGAGAGCGCCTAAAGCGCCTGTGACCTCTTCCAGGCCAGGGAATGATAGGCCCTATTTCCGGTTGGACTCAGGAAGGATGCGGGCTGGTTCCAACCGAGAGTGACTCAGGGGACCAACCAAGCTCTGGGTAAAAGCCTGAGCAAACTGTCCTTACGTGTCTCGGTACGGAAGGAGGTCCCCAGGTGGCCTTGCTTCAGGGCGGGGGATGGGGTGGCTGGTAGCTGCCACTGACATTCAGTAGCCGCTTACAGCCCTCCTCTATTACCTGATTGCCTAAGACGATCCCTATAACAGGAAGTTGTCCAGGAAGCATCTCTCCTGAGGCCTCTGCCCCTCTAGGACATATTGGAAGCGGGAGGGGGAGAGGGAGTGGGCACAACGGAAAGTCAAGCGTCTCTTTAATTGTGGGGAGAGGCCATGAGGGTAACCCCCCTCTCCTCTTGGCTTGACAGGAATCATGGCACTCTGGCGGGCATACCAGCGAGCCCTGACTGTTCACCCGTGGAAAGTACAGGTCCTGACAGCTGGTGAGTGAATAGACAGCTGGTGAGTGGAGCCAGAGCAGGCTGATTTGGGAGGCAAAAGCTCGCCCCACCACACCTCCCTCAGTTGCTTCTATTCAGCCCCCTTGAAGAGTTAGCTGTCTGTCATCCCAAGTTGTCCCCAGGCTTTGGGAAGGTGGGTCCCCAAGGCTGTTCTTAAGGAAAGGGTATGCCTGGTTGTAAAGTAGGATCTGAAAGTCCTCAGAAAGCTGAGGAGTCATCCCTTTGGGATAAAGGCTCCTCTAACATCTTACAGTGTGCAAAACACTTTCAAGACACATTTATCTCATAGGGTTGTCACAAAGATCTGAGAGTCTGCATTAAGTCACCTAATAAGTGCTGGGATCAGGACTTTTACCCCAGTTTATTTTCTTTGTGGTATTTTTTTTTTTTTTTTGGTAAAATGTATCTTAGCATACAAAAGAATAGTTAAGACGTGTGTACAGTTTAAATAGTATTAAAATTGATTACTTTTGTGTCAGTACCCAGCTCGAGACCCCTTGAGCACCTATCCCTAACTTGACTTGTATAGCCGAGAGGACCATTTTCATGAGTTTTGTTTATACAACTCTTTTGCTTTTCTTATAGTTTTACTACCTATTTATATATCCCCAAACCATATACTAATCAAGGATTTATGTTTACTCCAAATCCAGTGACTGGATAACAACCTCACAAAGGCAACCCAGTGACTTAACCTGCATTTGTTACCATCTTTATTTTGCACATTAGCTAAGAAATCCAGAGATGGCACAGAGATAAGTAAGTTTTATAGTGGCGGGGGGGGGGGGACTAGAAGGTCTATGACTCTTGGAGCAGTGCAAGAGTGAGCAGGTTAAGATGGGGTCTTGCCTATGTTTAGAGGAAGGGAACAGGATTCTAGTGAGGACCATGGGCTTCTGGAACGAAGACTGTCAGGAGGAATGGCAAGCTATGAAAGCCAGGGAGGAACAGCAGTCTTGTTACTGGAATAGCCCCACATCAGCACTAGAAAGTTCACCGGGTGACTGGCCAAGGGTTGGACGCTTTTGCCCCTCCCCGGGCCCTTCTCCAACCTCTTTGCCCAACCACCCCATGTCCTGTCCTCAGAGTGTCCGTCAGCCTGCATGACTCACCTGGTTGCGCGCGTGGTGACTCATGCTGGACTGTGTGGCTGTGATGGGGACTGACACGCTGGGCCCTTTGCCAGCCTCAGACTCCCTCAGGGCCCTTAACGGCCGGAAGGAAGGTTCCCCCTCCTGGCCATCAAGAATAGAGAGGGAGGGATAGTCCCTGTGTTTCCCTTCCCAAGGGATGTGCAATTGACAAGGGGAGGAGCTAGAGTTCAGAGGGGCCCAAGTGCATATGTGTGACTGGACTGGGGTGCTGGAGCCCTGTATCTCCGTCTGGGTGTGTGGCTCTATACCTGCATCGTCTCCGCACAGCCCTGATGCACCTTGTAGGTAGCACTTTTCTCAGACATCTCCTTCCCTACTGCTAATGTGTTTGGATCAAACTACAAATGAAGGGAAGAGGTGGGTTTAGCTCATCGAGCTGTTTTTAGATCCTTGCACAGTGCTTCCTAAGGTCCCATGGGGTAGCTCATCACACTGGAAGACAGAAGAGAGATTTCAGACTTGGACTTAGAAGACCAGGTTTTGTTTTTGTTTAAAAAAAATTTTTTTTTTTGGTAATGTTTATTTTTGAGAAAGAAAGCGTGAGCAAGGGAGGGGCAGAGAGAGAGAGACACAGAGTCGGAAGCAGGCTCCAGGCTCTGAGCTGTCAGCACAGAGCCCTATGTGGGGCTAGAACCCACAAACTGTGAGATCATGACCTGAGCCAAAGCCAGATGCTTAACCGACTGAGCCACCCAGGCGCCCCAAGACCAGGTTTTGAATCTCAGCCATAGCACTCAGTAACTGCGTGAACCAGGCAAGTAAATCAGTAAACCTCTTGGAGCCTCGGTTTCCTTATTTAGGAATTGAGTTTCGTTATATGACCTCACAGAGTCAGTGTAGGAGTTATCTCTGTGAAAAGGCTTTAGAAATTTGAAGAAAAAAAAAAAAGTTCAATAGACATAAAGCCTCCTGGACTTGGCCCTTTCCATGAGTGTTGTCAACCCTAAATGACAAGCTATTCTTTTTAGAGTGGTTTTTCAGCTGAGTTTGTTCCATTTGCCTTAAATTTGATCATGGGTGACTATCTTACCCTTGGCTCTCCAAATAGCAGAGCCTGGGGTTTTGATGCAGGTACTTCGTAAGGGAGTAGCAATTAATCCTGCAGGGGAAGAGGGAGAGCCAGTACAAAGATCATATTGCATACTGCTTAGGACGTGTGTCTCCTCATCCCTTAAAACGGACCGAGAAGCTCTTTGAAATGCCTCTTAAAACTATATGGGAGAATAGTCTTTTCTGGAGACAAGAAGAATCCTTTACCCACCAGCTCTCACCCCACATTGGTCAAATGTTTGCCACACGGGATGTCAATGCCTGTGTGCCCCCGGATCACATGTGCGTGGTCCCAGGTAAAGCATCAACAGCACAGCCCCAGATATGACTTAGGCCTGAGGCAGGATCGATCAGGTTGAGCCACAGTAGTGGCCGGAGTAAGAGATAAGTGAATCAAGATCTGAAATGGTTCAAAAGAAGTGTCTGATACCCCCCAGCGTTGGCCAAGCCAGAGTCATGAACAGAGCAGCCTGGGAAGCGTGTTGTGCAGAGTCTGAGTCAGCCTTTTCCCGTCCTTTCTGGAGGGCCCTTCCAGTCTCCAGTGGGCCCGGGGCCCAGCTCCATCCAATCTCCGGCCACTCTAGTCCTGCTATGGAGACAGCCAAGCTTCTACAGACCCTGGTTTCCCTAGAATCTGAATTCCACCAGGATGTGAGGGCTCAAAAGGCATTGGAGCATCCAGTCCAGCCCCTGATACCACAGAGCAGGCAGGGGGCAAGGGTGATGTGCACCGAGGTCCCCATGGCCGGTGGTAGAGCTGGCATTGGAACGTAAGGTGCTTCCCAATGCAGTGCTCTGCACTCAAGACCGCTGGGGCCTTAGACTGCGGAGCATAGCCCCAGCTGGTCTGGGCTTCCATACCTGACAAAGCTGCAGAACCCTCCATTTTGTCTCGTTTTCTAGCAGTAGGATGGCTTCGGGCCAGGCGTGGGGAGAGCATTCAGCCCAGTCCCAGAGGACACACTCTCCCCTCTCTCTGCCCAGCTTCAGTTGCCTCTGGGCTCTATCAGACCAAGCCCCTGGCCCAGGCAGCTATTTAATTGTGGAAGATTCTGGGGAGGAGTGAATCTACAGCACCTCGGGCCCCATGCCGGGAGCCCTACCTGCTGCCCCAGGCCTTCTGCACTCAAGGACACGTTTCCTGCTCCTCACTCCAGCTTCCTGCCCCTCACTTAGCCTTCTCATCTTCCATTAGTGCTTTATTTTCTTGCCTCTAAGACCCCATACACAAAGTCAGGAGGGGTACAAAGTGGGGCAAGTGGGGAATTAAGACGAGGGTGTAGAAGTTGGGGCTTTTCCACTAGTGGGCAGGGGGTGGTCCCAAACAGATCTCTGCTCAGAGGCAGCCTCTCCCCAACCCCCTCAGTCCGCTGAATCCGGTGGTGAGTGACGGCATGAGAACTGGCACCTACCCAGGGGCATGATGTCACACCTGCGCCAGCGTCTGCCTGCTGGGCTCAGCGCCCAGCCTGGCATTGGGGCATCACTGCCCAGCAGCCCCTCACCCTGCCCCATCAGGGCTCGGGCTTCACATCTCTGCCCTGACCCTCTGGAAACAAATCCAAGGAAAGGGGAGCCAGAGCACAGAAAGATCTAGATCAACCAAGTATGTCCAGGAGGCCTCCCAGAACCTGGTGGGGGCCTGCTTGGGCTCTGCACTGGGGAAGGTGGAATGAGGAACCTGAATGTCAGCTCTTCTTGCTCAAATTCCCTCGGCCCAGAGACCAGGCCTTGTTCTGTGCTCAGACCAAAGCCTTGCACCTCCCTGGAGTTGCTGCAGGCCCAGAGTCCTTCTGATGTGTGGGCAGAGGAGGAACTGCCGGGCACGGTTTTTTGTCTGAAATGGACAAAGCTGGCACGGGCTACAGAGCTACGTGCCCACTGCCTCTCGCCGCTGCCCTTTGCTCAGGAGTCCCTCGGGTTCCATGAGCGTGGTCTGGGGGCCTGGAAGCCATCTTTCTCAAAGTCCTGCTGGCTCCCAGGACTGTGGTTTTCATTCCTGCTCTGCCGTTAGCTTGTTGGGTGACTGTTGGCAAGCCACGAAGAGTGAAACACACACCTTCATCTCTTTGTGGCTCTTGTGACCCAGGAAGATTGCTGCTTGCCCTCCCCACAAGGGGACAAGGAACAGAGAGGGTCAGCTCCTGGGGAGTAGAAGACAGAAAGGAAGTGCATTAGTCTAGGAAGTCTCTTTGATGTGCAGCCTTTGGGGCCTTGTTTGGGCAGGAACCCCCTGCGAGTAGCAGAGCAGCCGAAGGGGCCTCTTGGCACCCGCTGACCCCTGAGCCCAAGTCTCAGCCCCTGCCGTGATTCCCTGGCTTCCTGCTCCTTCTTGAGAGAAGGCCTGGGTTCAGCCCAACTCCGCTCCTTACCAAATCACCTCAGCTCTCAAAGATGGTAAATGGAGGTGTGAGTCTACATCCCAGACCTTTCGTGAGGATCGAATATGCGAGAGCCGTTTGTAAGTTAAACAGCTTGCCCAAGTAGAAGGTCAGACTGTTACTCTCTTCGTTTAAGAAGTGACTGCCTTCTGTTCCACCCTGTCCGGGGCTTCTCAGGGTCCCCTTCCCTTTCTGCATGGCCACAGCAGCAACCCCTCCCTGGGGGGGTGTGAGCGAGGGCGTAGGGAGATAAGTGCTAACTGCGTGGAGCAGGGAGGGGGGAGCAAGCCTTCAGTTCCACCTGTCTGCACACCTTGAGCCTGACACGTGGTCCTGCCGGCTGGGCTACTCTGGGGAGCACTCACACTTGGAGTTCTTCATGCCTTTCCCAGAGCGGACCTGTTGGTTAGGTGTGGCAGGGGATAAGAGAACAGAGATGTCTAGGATTCTGTCCTTGGCCTCTGGGAGGTTGTGGCTAGCCATGTTCTGGGAAGAGCCTCCACCACTTTGAGAGTTTCTGGGAGAGGTTGCCTTGATGGTTTTGTCAGGGGTCCCAGAGCTGCTCCACGGGCCTGGGAGTGCCGTCACCCGTGGGATGGGGGGGGGGGGGGGGGGGGGGCGGATCACAGCCCCGGCCCTCCGCCTTCTTCAGCTGCCTCTGACGACACTGCTCAGGGGCAGGGCTTTGCAGAGGGTGCAGAGGAAGAGTAGTGAGGGTGCAGCCGGTGTGGACGTCAGAGCCAGCTCTGGACCAAGGAATAGGGTTAAAGGATGTGTTTGCCCAGTGCTGATTGAGGGCACAGAGACAGTGGTAGCCATGGGACTGGAGGGGGGGCCCTCATTACTCAGTGAGATGGACGGGCAAGCTGGAGGTCATACGGTCACTCCCGAGTGACCCTATGTGTGTGTGTTCGCTAGGAACCATCACGCCACCATAACTGACGGGGGCTCTGTAAACAGTGATGATTTCTGTCTCAGTTTCTGGGTGTGGGTGTCTGACTAAGGCTGCTTGGAGCGGGGTGTCTGTGTGAGTGCCGGAAGGGGAAGCAGGTACAAAGGCCTGGGAGAGAAATGGCTATAATATCTATTGTCAGCTCAGTCTGAGGTTGTGAATGCGGGTGCCTGGGTTTACCTGATTGTGCCAGGAGGTAGCCAGGACTCCTCCTTGTGGGCACTCTTACCAGCTCAGCCACTCATCTTCCCGCATGGGACCATTTAAACACTCATGTTTTAGAAAAAGAATTATTTTTGCTGTTATCCATAAGTAGAGACCTCAAGACCCAGGGGACGGACATTGTCCAGGGTCTTGCCTTGGACTGGGGGGAAGAAACCAGGGTTCCTTACCATTCTACACATGATCTCTTCGTATTGTGGAGTCCTGGAAAAATCACTGTCTAGGGCATCAGGCCACCTGGTTCTTGCCTTGGTTCTGCCCCTTACTGGTTATAGGAGGTCCCAGGCCTTCATTTCCATACCTCGTAAAGCAGGAGTTTGGATGGGATTATCTGGAAGGCCTTTCCAATTCTGATCGTCCTTGGTTCTCAGCCCCAAGCACCTTAAATTCTCCTTCCTCTAGCTGCAGTCTCTGACTGGGACTTCCCTTTATTACTCTGTGCAGAGTCCATGGGCCCTGGCCTGATCAAGGCTGCTCGTCCCAGTTTCTAACAGGACACAGGGGAGATGTCACCATCTTTGGGAGAGGAGAGTTTCGAAGCAGCAGTGAAGGACTGGCTCTTTGCCCCAGAATTAGTCTCTTGGGCTCAGAGTGTCAGAGCCTCATTCAGGGACTCACTTCCCTACCTGGAATGGCAGCCCATGTCCAGGAGTGTCCTGACAATACCCGTGTACCCTGCACAGGGTCCCTGATGGGCCTGGGTGACATTATCTCACAGCAGCTGGTGGAGAGGCGAGGTCTGCGGGAACACCAGACTGGCCGGACCCTGACCATGGTCTCTGTGGGCTGTGGCTTTGTGGTAAGTTCTGCCCACAGCCGGGCTGCTGGAGGATCGGACGGTGGCCTTAGTTCCATGTCATTCTTTAGTTTCCCTTGGCCTCTCTCCATCTAAGCCAACCTTGAGTGTGTGCTTCCACTGGAATTTGGTTTCTAATCCTTGAAGAGAGGAGCTTTGTGATGCAAAAGCCAAGTGCTTCCCTCACTGCACACCCTCTCTTCTCCCCGGGGTTCACTTTCAGGGCCCCGTAGTGGGAGGCTGGTACAGGGTTTTGGACCGGCTCGTCCCTGGCACCACCAAGGTAGATGCGCTGAAGAAGATGCTGTTGGATCAGGTGAGCCGAAGGAGAAGGGGCTCAGGAGGGGTGAGCGGTGCTGGGGGAGGGCGGGGGTTGAGGTGCTCACAGACCTTTAATTCTTCTCCCCTAGGGGGGCTTTGCCCCTTGTTTTCTAGGCTGTTTCCTCCCACTGGTAGGAGCACTCAACGGACTGTCAGCCCAGGACAACTGGGCCAAGCTACGGCGGGTGAGCTGGGCAGGTGTGGGGCGGCCTCTGGTCTCTGGCCGGCAGCCCGCCAGTCCCAGGGGAACGAGGCAGGTTTCATGGGGACGAGCCAGGTGCGAGTCCGGGCCGAGTCCCAGGCTCTGGAGAAGAGGAGCTGAGGGGTGTGGCACAGACTTCCTTGAACAGAAGTCAGTGTGGGGTGTGACACGCAGACCAGGAGGCGGGGGCGGCTTGGAAGTAAGTGCCAGGGTCAGTTTGTTCCTTCTTTGTCTCCTCAGGACTATCCTGATGCCCTCATCACCAACTACTATGTAAGCGATGACACCGCCCCTGCCCGTCCTGCTTTCTTGAGTCCAGACGTGCCCGGGATGGGGGTCCTCCTGACATAGAAGCCCCTCCGTTGGGATGAGTGGGCACCACACTCAGGGAAGCACTCACTCAGCTGCTCACCTTGTTCTTGTCTGCAGAAGTCGGAGTGAGACCAGGCAGTGAGTCCGGGGGTCGGGTGATGGAGGCAGCCCCCCAACCTTTACCTTCGTTCTCTTCTAGCTCTGGCCTGCTGTGCAGTTAGCCAACTTCTACCTGGTCCCCCTTCATTACAGGTAAGACAGGTTCTACCCCCACCCATCAAAGAAGATGCATAAGGCGATTCTCCTTTCAACCTCGAATCACGTTAGAGCCTCCCAGAACACTGCCCCAGCCGCAGCGCCTCACACTCTCAAGCATTTTATTCAGAACCTCTTATCCATTCAGAGCCTGTCCCAGCACCTGCCCACTGACCTTCTTTCATCTTCCTGGAGAGGCTCTTGCTCCACAGCCCTGTCTCCGTCCCACCTGAGCTCCCACCTTTGATGGCATATCTGCAGGGACAGTGCCTGGGGTGGGGGTGGGAGGCAACAACCTAGGTTAGACAGAAGGGTAGACGGAAGAGCCAAGTGGGAACCTGGCCAGGTTAGTCCACTGCAGAGTATTACTTTACCCTAGTAATAAAGGTAGTTGCTGAAACCACAGTAAAAATATAGTGGAACTCAAGGTGAGTAGTTGAAACTATTGGGGATGAAGGGATTTGGGGAACAGGGAAAAATATGAACTCTTCAGAGGGGACAGAGTCGACATTGACATGAATAGCATAGCTTAAAGGAAGAATTGGGGAGCAGATTCTCAACATTAGAGTCTTTGCAACACTCTTTGAAACTAGAGGAAGGTAAATTTACAATAAGGAGAAGGAGGTGCCACTTTACATGGCAGGCAGCGCAGTTTTGGAAGATAAAATCGCAGCTGGTGTAAGACAGACAGACACGTGTAGTCAGAAGGAGCCTGGACAGGAGTGAATCAGAGCCACACTTGGCAAGATGAGGGTGTTCAACTTTGAGGCTCTTGTCCAGCAGACAGAGCTCTGGGGCAGTGCCAGACCCCAACCTGCTTGTCCTCCGGTCTGAGCCACACGTCCCTCCAGGGCTGAAGGAAGACCTGAATGTGGACGTTCTCAGAGACAAGCCCTCCTTTTCTGTTGCACTTTCCTAGCTCTCCCCACCCCCTTCCTTGCTCCCCATTCTTCACCATCCTCACGCCGCCCCTCCTGTCCCGTAGACTGGCCGTTGTCCAGTGTGTGGCTGTTCTCTGGAATTCCTACCTGTCCTGGAAGGCTCACCGGCTCTAGGCCCGCCTCACTCCATTGCCTGCACTTGTGGGGATGCCGCTTGACCCTGGAGCCACCAGACAGCCTCCTCAGAGTGGGCACATCAGCTTTCCTGGGGTTCCGTGCCACTCAGAACTTAATGGGCTTTGCTCCTGTCTCCTCTTGAAACCATTAAAACCCTTCTAATGGTTTTGTACAACCACCACCATAAACGTTCGTTGTACTGTATGGTCTTGTCAACCTTCGTTTATACTCATATCCCAGCAGTGCCACTCACCCCCCACTCTTCAGAGACACGTCTGTTCTCTAACCTTCCCAGCCCTACAGTAACTCCAGCTCTTTGGGGGCCACAGACCCTTTATGTGGTGCCTCCAGAAGTATGCTATTAAATATGTAGTCTGAAACCTGCAAAAGCGGTGAGTAGGACGCAGCAGAAACCTATGGGGCAGTGAGAATTTCTAGAGCCGGAAAGAAGTCTAGAGACACCAACCCTGATCTTCTTTTACAGATGAGCACACCAAGGTCCATATAAGTGAGGTGACCTGTCCGTACCAACAACCAGTGGCAGAGTGGAAACTTGAACCCACATGCTATAGGTGAATGTTTGTATCCCCTCCAAAATTCATGTTAAAGACCTAATGCCCAAAGTGATAGCATTAGGTGGTAGGGCCTTTGGGAGGTGATAAGGACATGAGGGATTAATGTCCTTCTAAAGCAGCCCCAGAGAGATCCCTCACCCCTTCCACCATGTGAGGACACAATGAGAAGGTACTTTTTCTGCAGGTCAGCAAGTGGGTTCTCACTAGAGAACCAGCACCGTCAGCTTGGACCTCCCAGCTTCTAGAACTGTGACAAATAAATGTTTGTTTATAAGACGCCGAGTTGATATTTTTGTTGTAGCAATGTGAAGAGACTGAGACAGGTTCCCCGACTTCCTAAGCGATCTTAACTGGAGGTCAAAGGTATAGTAATACTGTGGCTGTGATTCCCAGAATAAAAACTCACATGGCTAAAATACCACTTTGGGGCAAACTCAGTAGATGGACCCACCTTTGTGGTCTGAAAGCACCCAGAGGCCAGAGACCCTCCTTTTAATGGTGCCTCACCTAGACTGCTCTAGAATTTAGACCACGGGGCTGGAATAAGATCAAGAATCCCACCTGCCTTGCTGCCTCTGGGGTGGTAACCAGAGTCCTAGCTGGGAGCCAGCTGTACTCCTGATCGCCTTAGGTTGTGGAGCTGCTAGCCAGGCTAGGGGCTAGGTCTGAGCAGCACAACCTCTCAGTGCCTCCGGCCCCTTCTAGAGGCAAACAGCAGGGTGGGCGCCACTGACAGCCCAGCGGTCCAGCCTCTCTTTTGTGTGTCCGGGGAGACTGGCTACCTGACTGGTCTGATCTGGGGATCGCCCTAGTCCCTGCCGGCAGGTAGGGGTCTCTCTCTCTCTCTCTCTCTCTCTCTCATGGCTCCCAGCGCAGTCGTTAAGCCCCACCGGCTTCTCGCTCTCCTAAATCTGGGGCCGCTTCCAGCCCTGGCGCCAGAACGCAGAGTCTCTGGTTCTGAGGTGCGCCCCTCCGGGTCTCGCAAGCGGCCGGACTCGAGGCTGCGGCCGTCATTGCTTCTACAATCAGTGCATGTTCCTCGCTGACGTCAGTAGGAGCTGTCCGGGAGCTATATAAGGCTGGCGGCGGTCCCGGGACAGACCCCGTGTTCCCCAAGGCGCCCTCAGCCCGCCCGGGGGACAGAGACTGGAGCGCCGTCCTGCAACGTGCAGACGCTCTCCGGCAACCTGTGAGTGGCTCGGAGGAGCATCCGCCCTGACTCCCTCAGCACCCGGACTCGTCGCATAGCTCACCCATCGCGACTCGCTCAGAGGGACGGAGGGAGGACAGGGTGGCGCTGGGCTGGGCTGCGCCTGGAGGGAAGGCTGTGGGCACGGGCGGCAGCCGCAGGGGCCCGGCGGGGGAGCTGGATGAGCGCGGGAAGGGGAGTGGCGCCACCTGCCCCGGGCGCACCTCACCCTGCGCTACGCCTGTGTGTCCAGGGCCGGCGGCACCATGAGGCAGGTGGGACGCGCGGCGCTGCTGGCGGCGCTGCTACTCCTGGCGGCGCTGCGCCCGGGGAGCAGCCAGTGGAGCCCGGAGGCGGCGGTCGCGGGGGTCCGGGACCCGAGTCTGCGCTGGAGCCCTGGGGCGCGGAACCAGGACGGCGGGGCCCGCGCGCTACTCTTGCTGCTGGCCGAGCGCTTCCCGCGCCGCGCGGGGCCGGGAGGATGGGGACCCCGGACTGCGGGAGAGCGGCCGAGACGGGACGACCCTCCGCTATCCATTGACCTCACCTTCCACCTGCTGAGGACCCTGCTGGAGCTGGCGCGGACGCAGAGTCAGCGGGAGCGCGCCGAGCAGAACCGCATTATATTCGAGTCCGTGGGCAAGTGATCTTCGGGGGGGTCTGCGGCCACGAGAACCTCGACCCCCGTCCTCCACCCCCTGGGCCGGGACGTGCGCGACTGGAACTGACCCAGTCCCGCCGGGCTATAGCGGCCCAGGGATGCCCTGAGCACTCTGTGCGTCACCAGTTTTTAATAAAAGTGCTGAAGAGCCTTTGGCCTCGGTTGTGGGGCGCAGGGAGCCACGACAGGATGGGAGCCCGGGGGAAAGTGCGGCCTCCTATGCCGGCGGGAGGGAACCAGATGCTGCATGAGGGCTCCCGCAGAACGGCTTTCAGCCAGGGCCCCACATCCCCAACGCCCCCAGGAACTCAAGTCCTGGTGCCGTCGCACCACCCCGACACTCCTCCCTTGGCACTGGGCTAGCGAACCCGTGCCCTACAGGGGTCATTCCACTTCCGCCCCCCCCCCAAATGATCCCAGATCGGGAGAAGGGCGGGATGATGGTGGGGTCGCCTCCGAAGCCGAGGCTGAGAGTGAGCAGTGAAAGGAGCTGCGGGTTTGGACTCGTTAGCCCTTTATTGAGTCCCTCCCCCGCGGCGGGGCGCCGAGCTGTGTGGCGCGGTGGTCTCTGCGCAGGTCCTCCGCGACCCGAGCGCCAGGCCCCAGGTGCGCGGGCTCCCCAAAGCGGGGGCGGGTCAGTGCCCGCCGGTGCCTGGGAAAGAAAGCTCGGTGGGCAGGCGCTCCGAAGGTACTTGGCGGCTCCGGACCCCAGCTCACCCACTTTCCCCAGTGGGTTTCTCCTCTACCTCCCGACCCAACTCGGTCTTCCCAAGCCCCAGAGTAAAGGCTGGTGGGAAAGTGTACTTCTGCACGCGCGCTAGGGGGCGCGCCCCTCCTGCCGGGGTTGGGAGGCTCCCAGCGATCCCCGTGCCACAGGAAGGCCATCATCGAAGAGGGGACCGGAGCGTAGGGCCAGCCCCGCCAGGCCCTTCAGGCCACACTCACCTTCCGGCCCGTCCGGCCGCTCTTCCTCTGGCCCCGCGCTGCCCTCTTCCCCCTCCAACGCCACCTCCTCATCCTCTTCCTCCCCGGAAGCGCCTGGCCCCAAGGAAAGCGCGGTGAGGTGGGAGTCCCGCTTCTCTGGTCGTGACCCCCCCCCCCACCGCGCCCCTCTGGACCCCCGGTCCCCGCGGCCTGCCGCCCCCTCCCATCCTGTGTCCCTCACCCGCCTGGAAGTCGATGGTCCGCAGCATTTCGGCCACGTGCTCCACGCTCACGGTGAACTGATCCATGCTTTCATAGCCCGGCTCTGGCCGTCCTGCCAGCTCCACTTTCGACATTGTCCCGACCCTGCGGCGCGGCAGCCGCTCAGCTGGAAACGCCCCCCGCACCCGCAACCCCCTCCGCGCGGCGGCGGAGCCCCGGCAGCCCCTTCCTTGCCCTTCCCGCTCGGCCTACTCACTTATTGATCAGCTCCTTGGCCTGCTGCAGGGAAGAAAGGAGGGGGAGCGTAAGCATCGTGCCAAGCGCTGGCAAAGTCCCGTTTCTGGTGCCCACAGTCCCGCGGGGTGGGCGGGGATGCGTATCCCAATTCGTTGAGGAGCAGGTGGACTCAGACGGGGGTGACTCGCCCGAGGCAAAGTGGGGCAGACGGGTGCCGGAGGTAAGACGGGAGCCCCGCCCTCCAGGTGGTGCCCTCCAGGTGCCCGGGCCCCCACGGCAGCCACTCTGCGGCCTGCCTCCCTCCCCCGGGGCCCACCTGGAGGTAGAGCGCCATCTGTGGCTCCTCCATGGACTGGATGGCCGACTCCACGAGCTTAGAGGAAGCCTCCAGGTGGTCTCCGTACTGGCGGATGAGGCCCCGCACGCGCTGCAGCTTCTGCTCCTGCTCGCGGGCCAGCGCCTGCAGCAACTCAGCCTTGCGTTCTTCCAGCACCGCGCACAGGGCCTCGAACCTCTGGGTTAGTAACTGCTTCTGCCGCCGGCTATTGTCCTGAAAGAGGGGAGCAAGGGTGAGACCTCCTTCTTGGTCGGGAGAGCACTCCCCGCCAAAGGGAAGCCACCGGGGCCAAGAAAGTACCCCACATAGCGGCAGACCTACAGGTGCAGCCAAGGGCAGGGTCTTCTCAGTAATAACCGTTACAAGATTTTTAAAAATTGAGATATAATTGACTTTTAACATTACATTAGTTTCGGGTGTACAATGTAGTGATTCGGCATCTGTATATATTGTGAAGGGATCACAGGTCTAGTTACCATCCGTCACTACAGTTACAAAGCACAGAGAAGTGAAGTGACTGGGCCAAAGTCACAGAGCTAGCAAGGGGCACAGCTGGGACTCAAACCTAGCAGCTTGGCTAAGCATATCCCACCACTTGTGATTCACCCCCCAGGAACCCAGAAATCTCCCCTCCTCCCATCCCAGGCTCACCTCTATGGTCTGGCACACCTCCTCCATCTGTGTGATCACTGCCTGCACGCGGTCGTTGCCGGCCACCAGCATTGCGATTCCATCGCTGAGCTCACTCTGCCACACACACAGGCCAGCACTTAGAACTGGGGGGCCCTGCCTAGAGCGGTACCCCTCCCATCCCGGCCAGGGCGCCCCCTCCACGCCACCATCAGGGCTATTCCAGAGATCTAGATGGCTTGGAACCATCTAAGAAGTGTGGAAGCACATTCATGGGTTCTGGAAGGAGGCGGAGAGAGGAGCCCCTCCACCACCAAATGAGAAAGGAGCAGACATTTGCCAAACATTCAGGCCTCGGGCTAAGTGCTTTATCTGTAGATTCGTGTCTTCCATCAATTTGGAAATATTCTTTGTAATGATCTGTTAGGATACTATTGCCTCTTCTCCATTCTTTTTATTTTCTCCTTCTGTGACTCTGAGGAGGCATGTGTCAGAGCTTCTCATCCTCATCTCCCGGTGCTGCATCCTGGGCTATTTTTTTAGGCCTCTCTTCCTGTTTGCTAATTCTCTCTTCAGTGAAATTTCAACAATCATATTTTCATTTTTTTAAGTTTATTTATTTATTTTGAAAGAGAGAGAGAGAGAGAGAGAGAGAGAGAGAATCCCAAGCAAGCTCCATGCTGTTAGCACAGAGCCTGATGTGGGGCTCCATCCCATGCACAGTGAGATCAAGACCTGAGATGAAATCAAGAATTGGACACTTAACTGACTGAGCCACCCAGGCACCCCTATATTTTCATTTCTTAAAGCAATTTCCTTTTAAAAAAATATTTTTATTTATTTTGAGAGACAGAGAGAGCGAACAGGAAAGGGGCAGAGCGAGAGAAGGAGAGAGAGAATCCCAAGCAGGCTCTGTGCTGTTAGCTTGGAGCTCATCATGGGGCTCAAACCCATGAACCAGGAGATCATGACCTGAGCTGAAACCAAGAGTTGGACACTTAACAACTGAACCACCCATGTGCCCCTAGAATTTCATTTTTAAAATCTCTATTTGGTTCTTTGTTAAATCAGCATTTTTGATAATCTATTATTGCCTGTTCTATTTATTCCATTTTTTAAATGTTTATTTTTGAGAGAGAGAGAGAGTAGGGGAGGAGCTGAGAGAGAGGGAGACACAGAATCCAAAGGAGGCTCCAAGCTCGGATCTGTCAGCACAGAGCCGGACGCAGGGCTCAAACCCACAAACTGGGAGATCATGACCCGAGGCAAAGTTGGATGCTCAAACGATTGAGCCACCCCAGGCACCCTTTTTATTCCATATTTTTAAAAAAGCATTTTATACACAGTGATACTCTATTCTTTAATAATTCCAATATCTGAGGGGTGCCTGGGTGGCTCAGTCAGTTAAGCGTCTGACTCTTGATTTCGGCTCAGGGCATAATCTCACAGTTCATGGGTTTGAGCCCCGCATTGGGCTCTGAGCTGACAGTGTGAAGCTTGCTTGGAATTCTCTCTCTCTTCCTCTCTCTCTGCCCCTCCCCACTCTCTCTTTCTCAAAATAAATAAAAAAAAATTTTTTAACTATTTTTTTCCATTTTGTTTTAATGTTTATTTATTTATTTATTTTTATGTTTATTTTTGAGACACAGAGAGACAGAGCTTGAGCAGGGGAGGGGCAGAAAGAGAGGGAGACACAGAATCCGAAGCAGGCTCCGGGCTCCGAGCTGTCAGCACAGAGCCTGACGCAGGGCTCGAACTTGTCAACCGGGAGATCACGACCTGAGCCGAAGTCAGACGCTTAACCGACTGAGACACCCAGGCACCCCCTGAGCCACCCAGGCGCCCTTAAATAAAAATTTTTAAAAATTAAAAACAATAATTCCAATATCTGAATTCCTCAGGGGTCTGATCCGTACTTCGTTTCTACCGCCTGCACTCATGCGGTACATTTATTTCTGTATCTTCACTTTTGAATTGATATTTTGTTGTTCTTAATCTAAGGAAAACCCAAATACCTAAATTGAGGGTGTTTTCCTCCAGGCAGAATCTGCATTCGCTTTTGTCAAAAGTCGGGTGGCATGACCGACTACCTTAGTTCCTGGGATTCCAGTTTAACCTGGGTTTCTTCAGTTCAGGTGCCCACCTTACAGAAGTCTGGAGACACAGTCTCATCCCAACGTAGTCTCATCCCTCTGGCTCAGCAATACTGCCAGCATTTACCCCGTGGGAAGTCTGGCCTTTTCTGTGCTTACCACCCCGGGTTCTGTGGTCAGCTTACTGCCCCTTCCTCACCCCACTCCACCCCCACTTGGAGATTTCCTTTACTTTCTATGTGCCCACTGATATAATTTTTAAATTATGTTTTATGTCGAATCTAGCTGTGTGTCAGTGAGAGGGCCCAGAGAGCATCTAGGCCACCAAACTGAAGTTGCTCACATCTTCCATGATCTAATTGTGTCCTTACAGCGACTCTCAGAAGCAGGCATTTTCATCCCCATTTTACAAGCAAGGAAAGTCAGGGCCAGAGAGGTCAAGTGACTTACCTAAGGTCACACTGAGTCATGCATAGAGCTGGGACTGTAGCCCTGATCTGCCTGCCTTTACGTGTGTGTGTGTGTATAATTTTTTTTTTTTTTTTGAGAGAGAGAGGAGACGGCTTGAGTGCCATGTGAGCAAATAGGGGAGAAGCAGGGGGTGGAGAAAGGGAGAGGGAGAGAGAGGGAGAAAGAGAGAGAGAGAGAATCCCGAGCAGGCTGCATGAGGGAGGACTCCATCCCGTGACCCTGCGATCATGACCTAAGCCAAAATCAAGAGTCAGTTGCCCAACTGAGCCACCCAGGCGCCCCCTGATCTGCCTGCCTTTAAAACCAAGTGCAGTGACTTTTAAACCCAAGTGGAGTGACAGGATGGAAGTCTGAGAGGCTGTCCTGTCTCTGGTCCCACATGCCTGCTCCCTCTGCTGCTTGATACCTTCTGGCGTTTGTAAATGGTGGGCAGGGGGGCCACCTCACAGTCCTTGTGGGCACCGAAGACCTTACAGAGAGAGCAGGTGGGCACTTCACAGCTCAGGCAGTAGATATTGATCTTCTCCTCTTCATGCTCCTCGCACATAAGGTGCTGCTCAGCCTTGGAGTGCAGTGGTCTGGAGGGGAGCGGGCAGGGTGGCGGAAGGGTCAGGGGCCAGGCTGGGGGGAGGTGGGCCCCACAAGTGCAGGTCCCCATGAACACCTTCTCTTCAGCCCTCACCAACCACCAATCACAGTTGGAGCTGGGCTGGGCAGGTGAGCGACTTCCACAGTGCCCTTCATTCGAGGAATACAGAGAGCTAAGGGGTAGAGGAGGCCTAGATCCAAGAACAGCATCTGTTCCAGGGGGCCAGGGAAGTCCCACAGGGCAGGAAGCCATAGAAGGTTGTCAAGGGCCTTGCTGGTGGACTGCCAGCCCCTCCGCCAGGTGGAGAGGGTGCAGGTGAAGCCCTGCCCAGGATCTGAGATGCCTCAGCTGGGTGACCTGGGACAAATTCCTCCCCCTCCCAGGGTCCAGTCCTCTAATCACTAAAGAGGCTGATCCTTTCAGCCCTTCCCTTCTGGCTGATTGGTTCCCCTCTCTGTGCTGTGTCCCAGGCCCTGCCCCTTTGAGAGACAAGAGGTCTTGACAGCTCACCGGGAAGACTCTTGTTTGTAAATGTCGATAATGTTCTCCACTAGTAGGTTTCTCTGCAGGCCATAGACGCCATGTCTGTCCAGGACAACCTCATGCCTGCAAGATGGGCAACGGAAACGGCCTCCGGAAGACACAGTGGTGGAGCCCCGGGATTGCCACAGAGGGTTCGAGGCCTGTAGGGACAAGTAGCATGAGAGAACACGCACGGTGAGGCATGGAGGAACGGGGAGGAGGCAGGGGGAAAGGTTGTGGGGGCTGAAATAAAATGTAGGAGAATGGTGGAAGGGGAGGCATCAGCTCCGTTCCTTGGGGAGGTCCTCCTCCTCTGAAAACGGTGGGTGGCCATGGAGATCTTCTTTCCCACTTTTGACTCATTACTCCTTAAGTGTCCCTGCATCCAGAACCCAACTTTGGTCAAGGCCCAGTCAGGATGGTCTCCCTAATGGGGCCCAACTTGCAGGTGTGGGGAGACATTGGCAATGGCAGGAAGGTTAAGGTTGGAAATGGACTCTGTGTGGTGCAGCCAATGTCCTCCTGGGGCTTTCACGGACCACAGCTAGGGGAGATTCTCTGTAACCCTCAGCAGGGAAGCCCAGACAAGTGCTGAATAATGGGGCACACAGGCCACATCGTGCCGGGCAATTCCTAGGAAACCATTCTAGAGACTGGGAGCCAGGGGTCCTGTGTTCTTGTGCTGCCCTTCATACTGTTCTACCATGTAAATTCGAGCAAGCATTCGATGTCTGGAAAACTAAGGACTACACTGGATTATTCATTCTACAACAAATATGGAGGGTGCCAGGTAATTTCGAGGCTCTGGGGATAAGATGAACAAAAGCCACCCTGCCCTAAGGACAAGCAAACTGACAACTACATCTGGCAGGCAGGGTTATGACAAGAGTCAAGCTTGGAAGGCAGACGTACGAGAGATGTTCATCACTTATACCTCTTAGAGAACTTGCTCCTTCCCATCCTAAAAGGGAGAACCCCACTATGGCCCAGGCCACAGATGACTGGCTCAGAGTTGAGGAGGTGATCACCTGACCCAAGCAGAACCAATCACATTTTCTCTCCAGGAATTTAGAACTGAGACACAGAGGTGGGGGTGGCTAGACCACCTGCGGCTCTGAAACTGAAAAGACCTGTGGAGTTGGGCAGAGAGCTGACATTGTGGAGACACTGCAAAGACACAGTCTTGTGCAAGTGGAAGTGGAAAGCCCAAGGGGTCAGAAAGTATGAACAGGAAGGCTTGTCTTCGGAGAAGACCACAAAGTCAACTTGTGGACAGCAGCAGAGAGAAAAAACTGGTAGAGACTGTTTGAAGTTCCTCAGTATTCACCTTCTCTTCTTCAGTAACAGAGCCTCTGAGTTTTTAGCAAGACACATGGAATAAAGACTGTGTGTCCGGGGGGCGCCTGGGTGGCGCAGTCGGTTAAGCGTCCGACTTCAGCCAGGTCATGATCTCGCGGTCTGTGAGTTCGAGCCCCGCATCGGGCTCTGGGCTGATGGCTCAGAGCCTGGAGCCTGTTTCCGATTCTGTGTCTCCCTCTCTCTCTGCCCCTCCCCCGTTCATGCTCTGTCTCTCTCTGTCCCAAAAATAAATAAACGTTTGAAAAAAAAAAAAAAAAAAAAAGACTGTGTGTCCGGGGCGCCTGAGTAGCTCAGCTGGTTAAGCTTCCGACTTTGGCTCAGGTCACGATCTCACGGTTCCTGAGTTCAAGCCCTGCACTCACTGCTGTCAGCATAGAGCCCACTTTGGATCCTCTGTCCTTCTCTCAACCTGTTCCTCCCCTGCTTGTGCTCTCTCTCACTCGCTCACTCTCACTCTCAAATAAAATAAATAAATAAATAAAACAAACAAGACTCTGTGTCAAGTCTCCCTTCCGACTGAGTATGACCAGGTGGCTACATTCTGGCCAACAGGATGTAGACAGAAATGTTTTATGCAACTTCTAGGAAGTATCTTTAATGGAAGGGGCATATGCCCTACTCTTTTCTCCTTCCTGTTGGCTACAATGAAGATGGAGTAGCTCCAGCTGAAGCAGTCATGTGGCTCCATGAGGTAGTCACAGGATGAGAATGGCAACAAGATAAAAGGAGGGAGTCTCTGGACTGCCTACCTATACTTTGGCTTGAGAGAAAGAACACATTTTTTACCTTCTTTAAGCCATTACTATTTTGGGTTTTCTGTCACTTAAGCACAACTTAGTCCTAGCTGGCTGGAAGGCCATGGACTCCTAGAGACTAATGAAGAGAACAGTCACCTGTGACTTTGAAAACTTAGATGTATTTCCTGAAGGTGAGTTTGATGAAATTCTCCAAATCCTCACGCTGGACATCAGCCAGAGGGACCCTTATGTGTGCAACAGCACCCAGGATACACAGAGGGCATCCAAGTCCGCAGTCTTCTTTGAACCTTTAGAAGCAACAGATGTAGGCAAGGCAGGAAATGTGGCCTCTGGGAAGTGGGCAAGCCTATACTGGGGAGAGTGACTGGCATGTCACAAATCTCACATTTGGGGGGAATTTCTTGTGAATCCTAAGAAGTTAACACATTAGGCCAGAACCGATTACTTTGAGATTATCCAAGGCTGCGTTTGTGCCTTTGTCTTTCTCAGTAGCTGCAATTGTATATAAATCCTGCTGAGTTTAGGGTGTGGGTTAAAGTGTAAGACCACTGGGCTTTTGCTTACTTAATACAATGACCTTTCATTACTTAGAATCCAAGTGAGCAAGGAGGTGTTGGGAGAACTCCAAGCCTGCAAACTCCTGGAGGGATCTTACTTCTCTTTGATTCGCTAGTGGCTAGCATATAAAAGTGCTCAGGAAATGGTTGAATGGGTGGAAATGGGTTTGAATGTTTGAATGGGCTAAAGTCTTAGCCCAGAGCACAAACTTCTGAGTTAGCCTCTCTCCTCCACCTTCCTCCCTCACAGCCCCCCCTTCCTCTATACTCATTATTTAACATTCAACTCATGTTTTGAGGGCCAATTATGTGTCAAGCACCATGCTATATGGGCTTCCCAGACATTATTGAATTTAACCCTCAAGGACTTCTTGTAAATATGGTGGAGGACATGAACATTAACCCCCTAACTAAGACTACAGGAAGTATAGTGACAATGGCTAACCGGACACATACTTTATGCCAGGTTCTTCTCTAAGCTCTTTTATCTGTATTAACTCATTTAAACCTCTTATCGACCCTTGAAATAGGTACTACTATTAGCCCCATTTCAAAGATACGAAATTGCAGCCCAAAGGTGTTAAATAAATGGTACGGGGTCATCAGATAATAGATGGCAGAACCAATATTTGAACTCAGGCACTCTAACCCCAGGGTCCATTCTAAATAATCAATATGCTGGAAGTGCCTGGGTGGCTTGGTCAGTTAAGCATCCAACCAGCTCAGGTCATGATCTCACAGTTCGTGAGTTTGAGCCCCGTGTTGGGCTGTGTGCTGACAGCTCGGAGCCTGGAGCCTGCTTAGGATTCTGTGTCTCCTCTGCCCTTCCCCTGCTCGTGCTCTGTCTCTCTCTGTCTCCCAAAATTGAATAAACATTAAAAAAAAATCAATATAGTACATTGTCAGATGGAGTAGAATTTAGGCCACCTGAAGGATGATGCCCAGAGCTAACATTCGCCCCTCTGAATCGCAGGTAAAACAGATTTTAGTTAGAGTCGTAAAAGGCCACACATCAACCCTTCACAAAGGAAACAACAACCTAAAAGTGAGCTGTGCAACTGTGGATTGATGTTATTTGAGCTGAGGTAAACAAAACATGACCCATCAACCCAAAACCCCTTGTGCCATGAAGCAATACAAGGGTCCGGCTTGCAACCAGAATAACCTGTGTCTCTGTGAAAAGGAAAGGAAATCGCTCAAATCTCAGGGAGACCTCCGCCCATGGATCTCCACATGCCCTCAGACTAGCTAGTTCACCAGATTCTGTGTGAAAAACATACTGAGGCGATATAACCAAATTGAGCCACTCAGCTGCCTGCTAATCCGGGACATACCCCTCTAATTCACCACAGAAGCCAAAGGACTGGGCTTGCAACAGAGATGCAAACCGATGGGAACATCCAGCTAGCCAGTTTACAGTTAAGTGGACCGTGGAAGAAAGCCAAGGTAGACAGGGGGTTGACTAACGAATTCATCCTCAGCCTCAGATAAAACTGCCCTGATTCAAAGAGGAATGGTAAGCAGAAGGGATCCAAAGGGAGATGTAAACGGACATAATAAAAAAGGAAAAAGAAAGCATGACAAGCAACAGACAGACGAAGAATATGCTTTGTGAGAAGAACTGCTTCTAGACACAGTATTTCAATCTAACACTTTTAAAGAAAACAGGGGCACCTGGGTGGTTCAGTCGGTTGAGCGTCCGACTTCGGCTCGGGTCATGATCTACAGCTCGTGGGTTCGAGCCCCGCGTCGGGCTCTGTGCTGACAGCTCAGAGCCCGGAGCCTGCTTCGGATTCTATGTCTCCCTCTCTCTCTGCCCCTAACCCACTCACATCCTGTCTCTGTCTCTCTCAAAAATAAATAAACATTAAAAAAAATTTTTTTAAAAGAAAGAAAACAGTCTCTTTGATTAAAGAAGAGATATAAGTGATCAAAGCTGGGAGAAGTGAAGGGAAATGGAAGAATTAAGAAATCAAGTAAAATATGTTACAAACATAGAAGCGAAATTCACTCATGACACTACAGCAGGAAGTAGAATGGAGACACTGGCGGAAGTCACATAGATCATAGTGGAAAATAACAGGGTAAAAGCAATCAGGACTACGTGCTACAACGTGGATCAACCTTGAGGACTTTGTGCTAGCTGAAATTAGCCTGCTGCGAAAGTACAAATACTGTATGATCCCTCTATATGAAGTACCTGAAATAGTCAAATTCATAGAGATAAAAAGTAGAATGGTGGTTACCAGGGGCTGAGGGGCAGGGAAGCGGAAGGTTATCATTTAATGGGTACACAATTTCCATTTGGAATGATGAAAAGTTCTGGATACACAACAGTGTGAATATACTTAATGACACTGAACTGCACATGTAAGAATGGTTAAGATAATTGGGGTGCCTGGGTGGTTCAATCGGTTAAGCATCGGACTTGGTTTTGGCTCAGGTCATGGTATTGTGATTTCTTGAGTTCAAGCACCATGTTGGGCTCTGCACTGGCAGCACAGACCCTACTTGAGATTCTCTCTCCCTCTCTCTCTGCCCCTCCCCAACTCGTGCTGTCTCAAAATAAATAAACTTAAAAAAAAAAAAAAAGAATGGTTAAGATGACAAATTTATATTATGTGCATTTTACCACAATATAAAAAGTTAAAAAAAAAAAAAGCAATCATGACTTGGGACATCTGGGCCAAGGAAGCAGATTTGGGTGGACCGGGAAGCCCACTACCTCTTCACCACTTCCTCACCAGGTAAAGACATTTTAGCAGCTCATCCCATTGGCTAATCACTGCCATTCTCCTGGGCCCCAGGGGCCTGAGAGGCAAGCAGTATCAGGCAGTCTCCCCTAAATCCTTTGTCTGAAGAGCACCTTTCTGGGGAGAGGACACCGGCAGGCAGGTGGGAGGGAAGGGTTGCACGTCTGCCTTCTTTGCAGTTTGGCTAAGGGCTGGTGCTGACGCAGGTACCGCAGCTGACAGCAGATTTCCCAGTCGTCCACTGGTCCCATGGTCTCCTCCCTCTCCCAAAGCTCAGTTCCTTCTGCCACATCCTACCTCTGGCTGGCTGGCTTTCCTCTTAACCTCCAGGGCATCCCCTCTTTTCTGTGACTGCTTCAGCCATGCCCCCGCCTCCAACTCCACACCCCATATCCTTTGCTAGTCAGTCTGTGGTATATGTATCAAAGGTGCCCTTTGGTACTAGGGCTAAATTTCTAGTAATGAAATAGTTAAGTTTCTTTTGGATTTCCCAGGCTCTTTAACTCATGGCACACTCATGCTGCTTAGAGGCCCTCTCTGTGTTCCTCATGAGCTAACTCAGTGTTTCCCTAAATACGGTATACATACTGATGAAGGCATGATGATTTCAGGTGGTATGAGGATGGACATTTAAAATTTTTGTGCGTTGGGGCACCTGGGTGGCTCAGTCGGTTAAGCATCCGACTTTGGCTCAGATCATGATCTTGTGATTTGTAGGTTCGAGCCCTGCGTCGGGCTCTGTGCTGAAAGCTTGGAGCCCAGAGCCTGCTTTGGATTCTGTGTCTCCCTCTCTCTCTACCCCTCGCCTGCTCACACTCTGTCTCTCTCTCTCTCTCTCTGAAAAATAAACATTAAATTTTTTTTTCAATTTTTGTGTGTTGATTTTAATGCGTATTAGAAAAAATAACCAGCCTATATAACTAGGGATTTTTCAAGGATTATGTCATTTAGAATGAAGATAAAGTAAATATTTAAGCTTTAAAAGTGAGCCCCTTTAAAGGAAATAATCAACCATTGCACAGGTGGTACCCAGCTATGGCAAAAATCAGGAAGGCTAAATGAGAGGAAGTCTGAGGAGTCACTCTCTTTTCCTGACGCCCTCCTCAATTGAAACTTATTTGTCTTGTGTCCCAAACCTTTTGCAAATGTTGGGTGGCTACTTTGAGAAAATCACCTGTACTGGATATGTGGATAAAATGGTTATCCCTTGGGGCACCTGGCTGGCTCAGTCACTTAAACGTCTGACTCTGATTTCAGCTCAGGTCACGATCTCATGGTCATGAGATAAAGCCTCACATGGGCTTCGTGCTGAATGTGGGGCCTGCTTGGGATTCTCTCTCCCTCTCTCTCTGCCCTTCCCCTGTTCATGTTCTCTCTCAAAACAAATAAATAAACATTTTAAAAAAAGGTTACCCCTTCTTGGTAACATCTCTGCATTTTAACAGAAGGCATTTAATGCAGCACTATATAGGGAAAGTAGCAATGATCTGAAGATCTGGTTTGGGATTTGCCATTTATGACCTTAGGAAAATAATTTCTCTCAGGGCCTCAATTTCCTCAGATCTAAAAAGAGGGATCTGTACTTAGCACTTGCTCCCTTCAAGGGCTGATGTTCTGTGAGCAATGGGCATTGACTGATATAATATGGTAAGAGTTTCAGACACCCTAATCGGACGAGGAAGGGAGCTGGTGGTTTTTATGACAACCTTCCCCTCTCACACCATGTAGGCCACCATCCCCCTCTTTAACTTTGACTCCTGTGATTCAGTATCTCACTTGTTTGTGCCTCCCCCAGCTGGCCCTGGAGCGCCCTCTTCCTGCCTGATATAAACAGTTCCTGAAATCCCATCTCTGAAATAGTCCTAGTGTGTTTGTTTGTTTGTTTTTACATTTTAAAAAAGTTTATTTTTTAAAGTTTATTTATTTACTTCGAGAGAGAGCACACAAGTGGGGAAGGGGCAGAGAGAGAGAATCCCAAGGAGTCTCTGCACTGCCAACACAGAGCCCAATGCGGGGCTCGAACCCACGAACCATGAGATCGTGAACTGAACCGGTCAAGAGCCAGGTGCTTAACCGAGCCACCCAGATGCCCCTAAAAAGATTTTATTTTTAAGTAATCTCCACATTCCACATGAGGCTCAAACTCACAACCTTGAGATCAAGAGTCAAGTGCTCTGTGAGTTCAAGCCCCACATTTGGGGTGGAACTTACCTAAAAAAAAAAAAAAAAAAAAAACGCCACACTACCGAATGAGCTGCTAGGAGCCCCTAGTTCTAGGGTGTTTAGATGGATTTACACGTTCTATCATTTGCATTATCTATGAGGTTTGAATTTTATATAATGTACCTGTATTGTTTTTGTAATCATAATAAACAATAAAATTTCTTTTTCGTATAGGAAACATTCTGGTTGCTTGACAGCAGAGGAGCAATTAAATGAGTTGTAATGGAATTATTATGTAATTATCTTAGAGTTCTTTGTAACATGGAGAGATACTGATGTTACAATTTCATTATTATTTTTAATGTTTGTTTATTTTTGAGAGAGAAAAAGAGAGTGTGAGCAGGGTAGGGGCAGAGAGACCAGGAGACAGAGGATCTGAAGCGGGCTCCGTGCTGACAGCAGAGAGCCCGATGTGGGGCTTGAACCCACAAACTGTGAGATCATGACCTGAGCAGAAACCAAGAGTTGGAAGCTTAACCAATTGAGCCACCAAGGGACCCCTCATGTTATGATTTTAGATGAAAAAAAGCAAGACATAAATCAATATAGACAGTAGGATCCTAATTTAGGAATGGGTGATGGGATTCACAGGTAATTTAAAAGTTTTCTTTGTAGTCATTTACATTTCCCAAATTTCTATGGACTCTGAATTACCTTTAAAATGCATAAATATAAAAGTTAAATATTTTTGCAGTAACTGTCATTGGCTGATAGAATTTTGGATTTTTCGGTTCTTTTTTTTTTTTTAATAAATTCCAAATTTTGTACAAAGATTTTGGAGTTTGGAAAAAAACTTTACCTTTTAAAATTGCAATGCTCAGTACTGACATAAATGGAGAGGGGGCGCTGG
The DNA here is from genome assembly GCF_014898765.1 of Herpailurus yagouaroundi. Classification (NCBI taxonomy): domain Eukaryota; kingdom Metazoa; phylum Chordata; class Mammalia; order Carnivora; family Felidae; genus Herpailurus; species Herpailurus yagouaroundi. Next base: position 22,175,456 of record NW_024412419.1, on the reverse strand, counting down.
AGTGCCATAAACGCCAGGAAGATAAACCAGCAGGAGTGCGGCAAAAAACTTTGTTAGTTCAGAGGAGGGGATGTTTAAGAAGATACCATTTTTAAAAAATGGCAGACAGGGAGGGACACACAGAATCCTGAGCAGGGTCCAGGCTCTGAGCTGTCAGCACAGAGGCTGATGTGGGACTCGAACCCACGGACTGGGAGATCATGACCTGAAGTTTTGGATGTTTAACCGACTGAGCCACTCGGGTGCCCCCAAAAAGATACCATTTGAAGACAGGGTAGACAGGTAGCAGGCGGTTAGGTAGGAAAGAGTTTCAGGAGACCAGAGAGACTATAGGATTTTAGGTTACAAATAGGGGAGTCATGGGGGGGGGGGGCTAGAAAGGTGGGTTTTACCATGAAGGGCTTTTAAATTTTTTTTTTTTTTAATTGTGGTAAAATCACAGAGGGCTTTGAATTTAAGGGTAAGGATCTGAACTTAATTTTGTAGCCAAGGTTTCTGAACTAGGAGAGAAAATAAGAGTAAATATTAATCTCGGGGCGCTTGGGTGGCAAAGCGTCCAACTTTTGCTCACTCAGGTCATGATTTCACAGTTTGTGAGTTCGAGCCCTGCATCAGGCTCTGTGCTCACAGCTCCGAGCCTGAAGCCCTCTTCAAGTTCTGTGTCTCCCTCTCTCTCTCTGCCCCTCCCCTGCTCTCTCTCTTTCTCTCTTTCTCAAAAATAAACATGAAAAAAAAAGTGAATATTAATCTCACAGGTAATTTGCATAGATGGGAGGGGAGAGAGAGGTTAAAGGCACAGATCAACTGGGAAGCAAGTGCAGTAGTCAGTGCAAGTCACCTGCCTGCCGTCAGGTGGTGGCAGAAATCTTGGGAAGACTGGGGATGCCGGAGGTGGAATCAGTAGGACTGGCCAATCACTTAAATGTGGGTGGGCTGTGGGGAGAGGAGAAAGTCAAAAACTATTCTAGCATTTCAAGCCTGGATGCTTGGGAAGATGCTGGTGCCTGTAATGAAGAAGTATTTAATCTGGGGACCACAGCCCCAAAAGATCCATGACCAGAATTCTGTGAACTCAGATGAGATAAAAAAATCTTATTTTTATTTTCATTAAATAGCATAAATTGGACATTTCCCTCAATTACACATGTAGGCAACAAACCACAATTTTAGAGCACTTTGCCACCAACAGAAATCACAGGTATTTTCACATCACAGTATTGTTGTTGATCGAATATCCAAAAATAATTTACGCTTATCACTACTTCTGAACTATAGTAGTTACTAGGCCCACTGCTTGATCTCATTATTTAATGTGTTAATCAAGGAGCACATACATTACTCTATCCAACGTGTTCTTTATTATTGACTGATTGATTGATTTGAGAGAGACAGAGATCTGTCAGACATGTTCTAATTACTTTGGTAATTATATTCCAGTGTTTCTGAGGCTTTTTTCATGACTGCTCCTTCCAGGAAGCTTTTAAGACATTTTTGCCCCTAATAGCCATCCCTTCCCCATTAAACTTAAGTACCCAAAATCGACAAAAGTGAAACTCATAGAAGCAGAAAGTAGAAAGGTGGTTGCCAGGGTGGGGGGTGTGGGAAATGAGGAGATGCTGGTCAAGGGCACAAACTTTCAATTCTAAGATGAGTTCATTCTGGGGAGCTGATGTCCAGTATGGTGACTATAGTTAATAGTTAGTTATATATTTTATACTTGGCAATTGCTAAGAGAGTAGCACACAATGGTAATCGTGAAGTGATGGATGTGTTAACTAGTTCGTGGTAATCATTTCACAGTATCAAATCATCATGTTGCACACCTTAAATATGTCTAATTTTTGTCAATTATATCTCAGTGAAGCTGGGGGAAAAAGTTTTACGTGAAAGCAAAAACTAAATAAAAATTTTAAAATACAATCACAATAAAAAATTTTAATACCATGGATATTCTTGGGGCAATATCACCCCCGTTGAGAATGTATGAGAATGCAGGCTGTGTTCTAATGCAATCCATTTTCTTTATAATCATATATAGTACATATAATTTTTTGTAGTACATATGCATTTAAAAACATTTTTGGGGGGCATCTGGGTGGCTCAGTTGATTAAGCGTCTGACTCTTGATTTCGGCTCAGGTCATGATCTCACAGTTCTGTTTGTGAGATGGAGCCTCCTTTAGATTCTCTCTTTCCCTCTCTTTTTGCTCCTTCCCTGCTCTCATGCTCTTGCAAGAGAAACAAATAAACATTAAAAATATAAATAAATAAAAGCATTTTTCTCACATAAACCACACACATTGCCCTTAGAGTCCACAGGCTTCACAAACTGACAAAGGGGTCCATGGTCCAAAAAGAGATTACTTCCTGTCCTGATTGTGAGTCCTACATGGTCTCATGACAGACAGGAATTTTATACACTAAGGTGTAGATGGCAACTTTCTTAATACATTTCCATAGCTGACAGTCTCTACATTGGACTAAAGATTTCTCAGCTGACTAATATCCAGATAGCAAAATCCTATCTTCTGCTTCTGTTTATCTTTGTATTTCAAGACTAAGAAATAACACTGTATGTTAACTAAGTGGAATTAAAAAAAAAAAAACACACACTAAAAAAAGATGCAAGTTTTTGTAGACAATTGTTGTAGAAGCATATGGGAATAGGCCTGTTCTTAACTCAATGAAACTACACTGTATATAATGCATCTTTGAATTAATGTCTTAAGATACAAGCTTTTGTAAACAATTGTGTAGAAGCATATGGCAATAGACCTGTACTTTAAAAAGACTAAAAATATAACTGAAAATAACTGACAGGCTTTATTACACACTTAAATTTTGTTCTTTCCTTAAATCTTACCTTTACACAAGAAAGCCAGCCCCATAAAGCAAAATTTCATGTGCCAATAAGGTGATGTGTAGAGAAAATTCCATCACTCTAGGAAACAGAAGACCTACATTTATGTCCCTACTCTGTCCCTTTGTAAGACTATAACCTGTTTCTTGGGCTGTCCCTGTAAAATGGAAGTAAGATCCATTCTATCTAACTCAAATGGAATCATGAATGTGAAGGTACTTTATAAATTATAGAGCGTTTCACAAAGAGTGGTTAACAATCCTAAAAGTATATGACCACATAGAACCACAGATCATGAAACAACTGTTCCTTCTTCACTGTGGAGGATACAATGGAATGCAATAAATAAATGGAATTTAATTCTAGGCTATGTTCCAGGCTTTTGTATGGCATACATTCCATGAGCTATCTCTTTTAGGCTGTATGGTGCTTCCTTTCTTTGTAATATTCTATAGCATCTAATAGAAATGTTCTGTCTAGAAAGACGCTCTGTGAGTTCAAGAGGGTTGCTGGAGGCTATTTCCCCCAAAATGGTGACCTCGTCAATGAGGAATAGCGGACCATGCACGTACCTTGAGCCACACCTTCACAATATACTGGAGAAACCATGGCAAAACGGTAGACAGAAGATCAGATATTTGGAGAAATGTTGAAGACCTTAGAAGAATCCAGATATTGGCCACCAGTGGGTGGGAGAGGGATTCTGAGTGGAGGGTTAGCTTTGCCTGACAGAACTTAGCAAAGAGCCTGGCACAAGGGGTCTGTGGCAGGAGACTGGCTGGAAGGAAGATCAAAAATCAGAAGAGTGAGACAAGTCAGGACACTGGTAACAGAATAGAAAACACTTAAAAAATGGAAATCCATAGTAAAATTTCCTGAATTTGTGAAATCAGATTGTTAGAATTATAAGAATATTGAAGGTCAGTTTAGGGGTACCTGGGTGGCTCAGTCAGTTAAGCATCTGACTTCAGCTAAGGTCACGATCTCATGGTTTGTGAGTTCAAGCCCCACGTCAGGCTCTCTGCTGTCAGCGCAGAGCCCGCCTCAGATCCTCTGTGTCCCCCCCACCCCGCTTCTCTCTCTATAATAAAATAAAAATTAAAAAAAAAAAGATCAGTTTAAAGCATCCTATTAACCCATGTATGTGTAAACAGGCTTGAAGAGGTAAAATAGCCTGATTGACACCACACAGCAAATCAAGGAAGAGGCTGGTGGGACTAGAACTCGGGAGCTGAGTCTGGGTCTAGGTTTTTGCTCTCCACTAACCCAGTTTCTCCCGTCAAGTAAGCAAGACCCCTAACACTGCCATAAGGTAAATGCCGTTCACAAACTTGCAGTGAACCAATTTCTCACAAAGGAGACCCACCCATGGTTGGGCTGGGGAGGTCCCTCGGGAGCAGGGGAAGTGGTGGAGGAGGCAGGCCTGACAGCGGGTCCTCACAACAAACTGGTAACGAACTGGCTTTCAAGGTGGAGTGAACCAGAGGGCATGTCTTTCCTGGACTGCCCTTTATTACAGAAGGCGGCGGCGGTCCCTTTCTTCATATTCCCGTATCTGCAAATCTCTCCCTAAATGGACACCCTCCAGAAACTCTGTTCCTCAACAACCTTCTGGTTGTCTGTTAAATTACAACAGGTTGCAGCTCATAAACGAGTGCCCACAGTGAAGTGGGGGCAGGTACAAAAATAAACTGAAGGCCTGCTTAAAGGAGTTTAGAAGTGACTAGAGTTTACAAATACAGAAACGCATGGGAAGATGTTTGTGTCAAATTCCCACACCAACAGCTTTCCTCTAGTCAAAGTGCTTGGTAGTTGAGTGGGTGCAAGTGTGGAGAAAGAGGGAGGGAGAAATTAGAGGGGGTTAATGTGGTATTTTGGTGTCTTTTCTCTTTAAAGTCAGGGTGAAGGAGAGATGTATTACAGCTCTAAAGGAAACTAGTTAAATTGTGATGGCAACTATGTAAAGATACGTATGTCAACAGGGGCTTGAAAGTAATATGCAAAGGAGAAAGTAACTGTGCTGGGAAAGTACGATAATGGAAGACTTTCTCCCAAACCTTTAATACTATTCAACGTTTTCAATGACATGTTTTAGTTATTCAAATTTGCTTCCTGACTCTCTAGTTAACCTGATGTTATAAAGTCACAATTCCCTAAGTTCTTTTTTTTTTTTTTTTTTTTTTTTTAACATTTTTAAGTAATCTCTATGCCCAAAGTGCTGCTCAAATTTACGACCCCGGGATCGGGAATCGCCTGCTCCACAGACTGAGCCAGCCAGGTGCGCCACAGTTCCCTGAAATTCTTGTTTGTTGTTCATCACAGCAGTTGTTAAGACAGTAAAACACTGGACACCATCTAAATGTTTTAGAGGACCAATGAAACAGACTGTGGTCCAGTCAGAACAATGGAGCAGAGCACTATTCAGCCATTTAAAAATGAAAATGTGTATCTGAATGTGTAGAGATGGAACAACCACCAAGAGAAAGCAAACAAAGGCAGATGTAGGACAGTGAGTCTAAACACACACACACCCCACACTCAGATGTAGCTATCCATGGAAAATTTCTGGAAGAATACCCAAGAAAGTTGGAAATGGCTACCTCCATTTGGAGAAGGGAACTGAGGGCCTGGGGTTGTCACTTTTCATGACACAAACTCCTATTTGAAAGAAAAGTGTGTGTGTGTGTGTGTGTGTGTGTGTGTGTGTGTGAGAGAGAGAGAGAGAGAGGGAGAGAGAGAGAGAGAGAGCGAGAGAGAGTGAGAGAGAGAGATACCGGTATAACTTTTATAAGTTCTATTAACTTTCTAGGCAATGTTCTCAGGGTATTCTTCTTAAGTGGTTTTAAGATAGAATTACCAAAAGTCCTAAGCTTGTTCCCATACTTAGAAAACAGACAATCTGATTATGCCTACAGTTGTCAAAATGTGGAGGCAATGTGAGAAAAAACTAAATATGCTCATCTTTCAGAGGGAGATCTACTGAGATGTATATACAGAAGTGCAGCCAAAGAACTGGGTCAGCCTCCCACCAGGCTGCCCCAAATAAAGCAGAGCAAGGAAATGAGCTGTTCACTCTTCTCCTTGGTGGTGGGGGTGGGGGGTGCCCAGGGGTGCTCTGCACTTTAAAAAGAGACACATCAGTCCAGATCCACAGAACCATCCCAAACCTCTGGGAATCCTGTTGTTTCCTAAATATTCTGCATCGGGTTTGACTCAGTCCCTTTCTCTCTGGGCCCAATCAGTATTCCAGAGCTTCTCCTTTTTTTTTTTTTTTTTTTTAATTTTTTTAATGTTTATTTATTTCTGAGAGACAGAGCATGAGTGGGGGGAGGGGCAGAGAGAGAGGGAGACACAGAATCAGAAGCAGGCTGCAGGCTCTGAGCTGTCAGCACAGAGCCCAACATGGGGCTCGAACTCACAAACCATGAGATCATGACCTGAGCTGAAGTCGGTCGCTCAACCGACTGAGCCACCCAGGCGTCCCGGTATTCCAGAGCTTCAAGGAACCAAAACAGTGTGCCTGAGTACAGAGCACTGACTTGAACAAGAGAGGTCACTTAAACATCATCTAGCCTCCCTATAGATAGGGAACTTGTCTCTGGGTCCCTCTGCCTGATACTATATGCCTCCCACTTTAATATTCTGACCACTTTTTTTCATAGGACAGATTACCTTCACTTTCGAAATTCCTCTTTGCTTTCATGTATCTCAAGATTTAATGGCAGGATGTTTCACTACAAATTAATGAGAAGGGATGGCAAAATCTTGTTGCCATTCCCTCCTAGGCATCTCAGCCTGGAGGAAAGGTACTCAGACCAAGGGGAAAACTAAGATGGTGGGCAAGGCGAAGCCTCTAGTACATGACTTGATGTCCAAGATGAGCAGACAGAGAGCAGTCAGCCTTTCCCAGAGACAGACAATCACTGGCTTTGAGATACTCTGGGGCCAAATAATGTAATGGCAGGTTTAGACACACAGAATAGGAGATGAGAATGGGCCTCAATGGGAAGATGGCATACAGCAAAGGGTGGGTCACAGAGCATAGCTGTGGAATGGCTGACTCAGCCCATTGGTTTTTCCCAAACACACTACCCTGAAAGAACCAAAAAAGTCTTGATTAGGTTAAAAAGCATTTGTGTTCAACATTATTTCCTTCTGAATTCTGATATGGTTGAAGGGTATGTGTTCAAATGTTCCTTCTCACTGCCATGCCTACTAAGCTAGCCAGCTCTGGTCTATTCAGAGATTTTATTTCACTTGCAAGGTGTGTGTGTCCATGTGCACGCGCACGTGCGTGGAAGAGCACACAACTTTCCCCTTCATGATCTCTTTACGATCTGTGATCCTTGTTTCAGTGGCACAAGGCAAGAAAGAAAACGCGTTTATAAACGATTTTGATAAATGCTGCTTTTCTTTTTGAAACCAGTAGCTAAAATGACATTTGTGAATTCGGTTAGCTACGTATGCTTTGCCCCATGACCTCACATAAACCAAAGGTGGTTGCATTTCTCTGCATTCTTTCTGCTTAAGTGACCACAATCCTTTCTAACCAGCAGGCCCTTTTATTAACCAATCTGGAGTGGGGCACTGGTGTGAACTTTTAGTTGGGGAGAATTCCCAATCTCCTGCCCGCTAACTCTGCCCCAAAAGAGGATGTGCTGAGCTTTGTCTCAAATACAAATAGTTTCAACCTGAGCTTTTCTCACAGGGCTTATTTTTTAATGTTTCATTATCTCAGTGATATTTTCTCCAAATCTTCCCTACCATTCTCAAAATCTGAAACTCCAAACTGGAGTGCAGAGTCTAGCACAGACTATTACACAGCCTGGTGTAGGATCACCTCCCTCCCAGTTTGTCGTTTCTATGGGGGTCTTCTCTCCTCTGCAGATGCCGGCATTCCAGCCGCGGTCTGTGCACACATAGGCTGTCAGCCAGCCTGCAGAGCCACTGCTGACTCATGCTTACACTGTGATCTACTAGGACCCCGAATCTTCCGCTCTTCTACCAGGACAGCCAGCACCCACCTCACAGAGCACTCTGCCCATCCCCTTCTGGGGTCTCAGCTCTGACCTGATGACAAGTCTCCCGCAAATCCGCACTGCGTCACCTGGCCCTGCCCTCCCCCCTCCCCATCCCTGGCCCACCTGGAAGACGTCGTTGGCACACTTGCGGCACAGGTTGTGCTGGCAGGGCAGGATCACCACTGGTTTGGAGAACATCTCCAGGCAGATGGGGCAGATGAGCTGCTTCTCCAGGTTGTCCATGCTGTGTGCATCCCCTAGCAGCGGCTTGAAACCCACTGTGAAGTTCATCCCCTCAGCGATCGTGCCTGCCCTGGCCTCGGCCCTGGTCCTGGCCTTCCCTCACTGCCTCTGGACCCTTCCTCGCTTAGACCGTCCGTGGATTCTTGTTCCCTTCTACTGCTCACTCTTGAAATAGCTCTGCTATCTCTCCTGTCCCCTCCTCCAACAATTCACCTCGTCCTCAGATAGCTGTTTTCAGACACTTCTCTATTCTTTGCTCTGTAACCCAGCCAGACACATGTAGCTTTATCTATCCCTCCCTCCCTGAATGACTCTGTCCCTGGAAATTTCTTTTGTTCCCCAAATGACTCTTGTTCCCTCTATGGGCAGCACTGTTTGTCCCTTACTTCCCAGAGAGGAGATTAATTTTAACATGGGGGTAGGGAACAAGGGGCATCTGCATGACATTCCAACTCCCAATTTAGCTCATGTAAGGCGAGCCACAGCTGTCACCAAGTGAGTGACCCTGACTCACTCGGGAATGGGTGACTCCCTTAAGCAAGAGCAGGGGTGAGCTTCACTGTTTATGGTGAAAGGTGGGTCTGCAAAGGTGCCAGGCGCTCACACTCAGAAGGCTCCTATGAGCCCCTGACCCCCATGCTCTGCCTTGGGCTCTTCTTCCATGGCAGTGATACACAATCTAAACTGGCCTGGATGAGAGGAGCCATACATGACTCAGGGTGGCAGGAAAGATCTCACCAGACCTACAGTCAGTGAAAGTTTCTGCCTCCAAGGCATAGCCAGTGACCTTTACCTTCTTCTGCTGATCCCTATAAATCAGAACAGGGGCACTGGCGACTAGAGAGAAAGGCTCTGGTCCAACACTTCTGGTCCATTGTTGTTCTTGCCCAGAACCTTCTTATACCACCCTAGGAAAAAAAAAGCTAAGGAGGCTAGAGCTGGCAGTCGCACCAGGGCCTGGAACGACCTCATGAGCGTGCCTCTGAAAAAGTGTGGGAATTTGGTCCATGAACACATCACTGGAGCCACTCCAAGGACTTTAAATTTGTTAGGAAATCGAGAGAAGTTGAGCTGAGCAGAAGGGACCTGAGTGCCAGGAACCTATTTTGGGTACCAGGGGAATTGGTGTCTGGGGAAATTTTAGAGCACTGACAAAATCATAATCACAAGGCTCCGGGAAGTCTCTGCCCCAACTCTACAGTTGTCCTGGCCTCCTCCTCTCCAAGGCAGGCTGGTCTCAGATGTGAGCACTGGCCCTCTGTCTTTTTCTCCCCGGGCCTTTCGCTCGATCCCAGGCACAATTAGTCTTTCTTAGGCCCAACAGATGCACTGGGATTGGACAAAAGCTCTTTTATTTATTGACATTCTTTACCCCTTCTCCCAGTCAGGAGAGAGGTTTGAGGAGTTACTAGCTTTGACCTTGGGTGGACAGGAAAATAAATGGTGTGGAGAGTATACCAAACAGGCAGTGTGAAGAGGCATGAGTGGTAAAAGGGTCTGGAAAAGTATAATCTTCTCCCTATCACATGTTTCACGCCCCTGTTTTAAGAACAAAACATATGAGGATCAGCCTGCACAAGACATGGTAAAAAGGATGAAGGCAAGCAGGCACTGATATGTGAGCTTCAGCTAACTCATAGGACCCATGCTAAGGCATGCTGTGCTGTGGTGTAGTCCAGGGAGAATCCAAAGGTGGGAGAACTACCCCTACATCTCAAATGCATTCATACTTTGCCTGGGTTGATTCATGGTGGCATGGAATAAGGCTGACAACGACAAGTGCATGGGCACCAGAAGAACGTGAGACCAGCCCCAGAAAGGTGTGCTGGCATAGGAATGAGGCTGATGGTTAGAGTTCTTGGTGCAGAGGTGCAACAAAGGAAGTTAGCTGCTATAGTAGCTCTGGGAAAGGATCCACCCTGCTCAGTAATCAGGATCTTGGTGGAGATATTGCAAGCAGCTAAGGGGCCCTACCGGCTGAAATTGGCTCAAATCCCAAGGAAGGCACAGGAAAAAGAATGCTGGGGAAAAGTCTGTCACCACTGCCTGAGACCTCATAAGGGTAGGGACGGGAAGGCTGCTCTCTAAACAGATTAAAATTGGGACTGGAGCTAAAAAGAAGAGTGGCTGGGTGACCCTGTATTGCCAGGGTCAGTGATACCATCAAGGACAGAGGTGGCATCGTCACTAGGATAGATGCCATCAATGCTTCTGAAGTTTGGATTCTTATAAGAAGAGGGGGCAAATCAGGGTCAATGTCAGGACAGGGCTACTTGCTCCTCTCTTCGGTGTGTCCAGTGGATTGGGTGGCAGAAGACACCCTCACTGGGTCAGCACCTGGGGGCAAAAGAAGTTGGCATCTTACTAACAAGAAGGAATGATGATCCAGAATTTAAAGCAAGCCCTCTGTGGGTAAGGATATAAACACATGAAATCCACAGTATAAAATATAAACTTTCTACTAATGACTCATCAGAAGTTAGGCTATGTTTCTTTTCTTATCCCTTGATTCTGGCTGCATTTCAGTTTTCATAGGTACCTCATTCCTCTTAATCTTTTAGCCATGAAATTCATTATCATCGTCCTCTCTTCTAAAATTTCTTTTGTTTCCTATGGTGGAATTTGAAAACCACATATATCAACAATTAATAACAATTTTTAGTCCCGGGGTGAGAAAAGCATCACTTTGCAGTTACTCATCAGCATCGCTAGGTGGCACTACAGTAAACTTCAGTCAAGCCACACAAAGTTAACTGCTTGGGGCGGGGATAATCTGGCACGTCATCTTCCTTTAGAGTAAAGGCAGTAAACTTCATCCTCTAGCTCGTCTCCAACTATTGCCTTTTCTAGGCACTCTCCCACCCATTCCTTACCTTAACTCCCCCCGACTCCCAGTTCCTTAGCCTAACGGTCATGAGAGGCCGATATTACATTCAAATTGTCAGTCGGTGGCAAAAGCCCCTCAGAAACCGGGTGTATCCCCTTCTCTTTCTTCACTTTGCCTCAATACTGACCTGAGTCTCCCATATTAGGGGTTCACGGTTTCACTCCCAACTATTCTTTCATTCCTAATCCAGTTCTTACCTCAGGCCCTGTCTATGGTCCTCACCTGACCTGGGAGGCTGATTCTGGACATTCTGCTGATATCTTCTAGCAACGTCCTCAGATGGTGGCTTAAGTGTTCCACAGCAAAAGCAGCAACAGCAGCAGCAACAGCAGCAGGTGAGCAGAGCACACAGGAGGACAAGTGTCTGAAAGGTGGGAAAGAATGGCCTTGACCCAGCAGTTCTTCTAGATTTCCATTCCAGTTCCCCTCCCTGAATCCCCCCAGCACCCAGAAAATAAGAGAGAGCAGAAGCATTTGTCCTAGGAGAGGAGGCTTAGCTCTCCAAGAAGAGGAGGGTCACCCCTCCTTCCTTATTCTTTTTTTTTTTTTTTAATGTTTTTATTTATTTTTGAGACAGAGAGAGACAGAACATGAGTGGGGAAGGGGCAGAGAGAGAGGGAGACACAGAATCCGAAACAGGCTCCAGGCTCTGAGCTGTCAGCACAGAGCCCAACGTGGGGCTCAAACTCACAGATTGTAAGATCGTGACCTGAGCTGAAGTCGGACGCTTAACCAACTGAGCCACCCAGGCGCCCCCTTCCTTATTCTTAAAGGACTAGAAGAATTGCATACCTTGAACCAACAACTATTCAGTGTAAAATAGTAAGTGACGCCTTCTTCGCCAAAGTGATCATATATATATATTCCCAACGAGCCATGCCGGTCGTAGATTTTCCGCTTCTTGGGGTCACTCAGTATGGAGTGGGCTGTGTTGATCTCTTTGAATATTTCTGTTGCTTGAGCGTCCCCTGGATTCTTGTCTGGATGATACTTCAAGGCCAGGTTCCTACCCAGGCAATACGCAAAAGGAGGGAGAGGATGGCTAGGGAATGGCTGGGGAGGGAGGGCAGGATGAACGACAGGGACAGGCCTTTGGATGTGAAGAAAGAATGCATGAGATGTGGTGCCAAGGATGGAGGCAAGCAACCCAGGTCTAAATTCTGTCCCACGCCACAATGAAATGGATGATGGCCCTGTCTGACCCAAAGTGAGGGCTCGAGGGTTTAAAAATGGGTCAGAAAGCAAGGTAGAAAGAGAAGGGTTTAAGGGGGGGAAATCCCAGGGCTTAGAAAGAGGCTGAAGTCTAAACCTGTAGGCCTTTTTGATGTCTTCGGGTGAGGCGCCCTTCTTAAGCTCCAGCACCGCATAGAGGGTTGTGCCACTTTTGGACAGCCGGTGGGCCGCTTCATCCAAATGAGCCATGATCTGGGTCAGAGGAGATGCATTTGTGAGAACTGCCACAGGGGAGGCCACGGAGAAGTGAGACTCCTAGTGACAGGAAACCCAATGCCTTCATTGGCCAGTCAAGTAAAATGACTACAAAGGGACAAGCGCAAGACAACAGTGAGCGGGCTCTGTGACTAGCAGGAGAGTGCAGGTGACCAGAAAGGACATCCAAATTCAAATTTTAAAGAGGAAACGGCTCCTCACATTTCCCAGCCACAGCCCTTTCCCTTCAGCGACACAGCCCTCCAGACACACCCCTCGTCGCGGAGAGGTGTAAGCAAGGGAAGGCCCAAACCACGGGAAGAAGCGGATTTTGTCCAGAACGACTAGTCCCGGAAGAGACGCCCTGTCCAAGCTCACTGCGGCGTTGGAAAGACCACGGCAGCCCAGTCGTCGTGCAGGCTGGGTCTGGAATCGGGGAGATGCACAATTCCCAAGAGAGAAACAATTCAGACCAAAGCCTGAGCCACCTGAGCAGTCAGGTGTCCCAAAAGCCAGGCCGGAGGACGCTGCTGCAGCTAGGCCAGAGGCCTTCTTCTCCCTAGCCTCCCCTCTCAAACCTCGGAGCGCGGGCAGCGGGGAGAACACAGGGGTGACTCCAGGGATGAAGACCCAAGCGAAAGGAGTAGCTGCGGGGGCCGACCAGACAGGGACCAGGGAGCAGGGCCCCAGAGGGTGGGAGGCAGCCAAGGCCACAGGCTCGGAAGGTAATGCTCTGGTTCCCAGAGCCCTCTGGCTCTGTGTGGACTCCGTACCCGGCCTGGCGCTCTACTTCTACCTCAGAGTCGCCCTCCTCGGCTGGGGAGGCCTCGCACAACCTCCATCCGGGTGTGAAACTTCACACCGCAGAATCCAGTGGACAACCGCGCTTGTGCGCCGCGCCAACCTTCCGGGTCGCTTTTTGGCTCCGCCGGAAAATCTGGAAGGTGAGGCTGCGTGGAGGCTGGGACTTATTTCACTCACAAGGAAGCCTGGGCGTAGGGATCAGCCCCGCGGGCCGCGACGCCCCCCAGTTCTTCCGGTGGGCGTGGCCTCCAGGGCCATCCCTTCTCCCGTGGGAGGGGATCACCAGTCCTGATCAGCTTAACGACTCGGTTAAGACGATGGGCTTGCTCTCTGTGGCTGTGTGAGAGGTATGGCTCCTGCAATCCTTTCTCAAGAGGTGTATTCACTTCCCAGTCTTTTTTGGCAGAATTTAGGGGCCTCCACTTCGTCCTTTCTTTCCCTTCTACGTGGAAACTCCTACACATCCTTTAAGACCCACTTGAAGGTCGGTATTCCTGGGAATCCTTCCTTCATTCCCCCAGTTGTTCCCACCTTGCTCTGTCAAAGCAATTACTGTATTGTAATTACTAATTTGCACGTTCCCTTAAAACGATAGCTTGAACATTTCCAAAAGTCACTACTGTTCTTCAAAAACTTCATTTATAAATACTATTATATCATGAGGATGTGCCATAATGTATTTATATAATCCAGCTTGGATACTTAAGTTGTTCCTAGCCATTTGCTAGTGTAAAAACCTTATAATGAAAATTCTTATCTATAAATCTTCAAATAAATCTCTTCCCTGCTCCTTTGAGGTGGATTCCTGGAAGGGAAATTAATAGGTCAAAGCAAAATTTTTTGAGACTCTTAGTCCTTGTTGCCAACTTTCTTCCCAGAAAGGTACCACAGGTACCAGTTTACATCCCCACAGGCAGGGCTTGAGAGCACCAATCTCCACCTGACTTCACTTCCTGTGATCTCCTGTAGGAGGCAGTCTTTCCACCACTTATAATTTACGACTTCTTAATTTTGGTGTTCTTTACAGAGGCGCACTCAATGGCTTCCATTACAAGTGATTGAAAGAGCTTTGTTATTTCAATAATATTTCTCTGTTATACCTCATGTGGCTTTTATCACTCTCTTCCCTTTATACGGTCTTCTGTGCACATTTACATCCTCTTCTAGGTTTTAAGTGGTAAATCAGTATCCATCCCAAGAGATGTGAGCCATCCAAGTCAACTAAGGAGTCCATATGCTATAGGCACAATGACCAGTGAATTAACAAATTTATTTCTGTAGATCTGTGATCAGCGTATGGGGTGGGGATGAAAATCTTTGGCATCAACCACCCAGTTACCCAGTTGATAGATTCTGGGTAAGAGGAGTTTATAGGTTAATCACCTAAAGCAAAGGAGCTGAAGCTGACAATTTTTTTTTTTTTTTTTTGGTGGTTCGTACTATGATACATTTCCCTAGCTAACTTCCAGCCTTTCATCACCATCATGGTTGTCAGGACTAGCAGACCAACCCAGGCTGTTTCTTTACACTGGGGAGACAGGAGAAGGCACCAGAAGTGCAGAACACTTACTTTCCAGGCCCCGCGTGGTCTGGCCCCCACCTCTTACTCTAGCTCTGGTAAGCACTGTTAAGCATCACTGTTGTGCTTGCTCTGGTCTCTGCTGCACTGCTTTTCTGTCAGTTCTTTGAAGGCACCATGTTCCTTCCCACATCAAGGGCCTAAGTCTGCCTGGAGGATTCCTCCTCCGGCTATTTGCTAGCTGAGTTCTCATCCTTCTAGGATCTCAGCTTCATGTATCCTCAGATAGGCTTATTTTTTATTTTTTTTTTTTTTTTTTTTTTTATTTTTGAGATGGAGAGAGACAGAGCATGAGCAGGGGAGGGGCAGAGAGAGAGGGAGACACAGAATCTGAATCAGGCTCCAGGCTCCGAGCTGTCAGCACAGAGCCCGACGTGGGCCTCGAACTCACAGACTGTGAGATCATGACCTGAGCTGAAGTCCGACGCTTAACCGACTGAGCCACCCAGACACCCCCCACCCCCCCTTTTTTTTTATTTTATTTATTTATTTTTTAATTTTTTTTTCAACATTTATTTATTTTTGGGACAGAGAGAGACAGAGCATGAACGGGGGAGGGGCAGAGAGAGGGAGACACAGAATTGGAAACAGGCTCCAGGCTCTGAGCCTTCAGCCCAGAGCCCGACGCGGGGCTCGAACTCACGGAGCGCGAGATCGTGACCTGGCTGAAGTCGGACGCTTAACCGACTGCGCCACCCAGGCGCCCCTCCCCCCCTTTTTTTTAAAGTAGGCTTCATGCCTATTGCAGAACTGGTTGGGCCTAAACTCACAACTCTTGAGATCAAGACCTGAGCTGAGATCAATAGTCGGACATTTAACTGACTGAGCTACCCAGGCATGCCATCCTCAGGCCTTCTAAATTGAGTTCCACTTCTCTCTCCCTACCTCATAATACCTTCACCATGATTTGTGAATGTATGTTTATTTGTGTGTTCATTTGTTTAAGGTCTGCCTTCCCTAGTACAAAATACAACTCTATGAAGGCAGGGACCTTATGTTTGTTCACCGTTGTGTCCCCAGCACCTAGAGCCATGCAAGGTTCACAGCAAGTGAGTTAATGATTTGTTGGATGAGCTACAGTAGGGGGAGCCCTCTGCTGGTGCAATGTCGGCCTAGAGGTTGAGCCATAGCAAGAATTCCCTAGGGCAGAAGCACTTAGCTGGGGAATTGGAAGACTCAGTGCCTCTTTTCCTCATATGATCCTGAACAAGAAGAGACATAAGGAGTTAAGAAAAATAAGGCAGCAGGGGAGATAGTATTGGTGATTCTGAGCTCCTTGTTTGTCTTAGTCTTCCTCCAGTTTCTAACACAGTTCCTGGGATATTGTAGGTGCTCAATGAATGTCGGTAGGTTGAATGAATAAGCAAATGTTGTGTGTCTTTTCAGAGGTACTTTAACCTAATAATATCTTTTGATTCTCACAGCAACTATGAGAGGTGCTGTGATCACATCCCTGCTCCATAGTAGAAGTGAGCCCGGAGAAAGAGGGCAAATTAGGTTCTGAGAAGAGTTAGTAAATATCTTCCAGATCTTGCCAGAGGCTCCAGAATGTTATTACTTCTTATCATTGCCCTCTGACATTTTAATTAATTCTAATCATAGTTTGCTGGCTCTTGAAATAGCCATTATCTTTAAGTCTTCTGAGCCTCTCCTCTGAATGAAAAGACACTGCAGCCAGCAGGCTGCAGAAATGGGAATAAAGCAGGTAAGTCAGCCTGGCATCCTTCGCCTCTTCACTTTGCCTTCACCTAGAAACAGACCCCTTGTGGCTCTTTTTCTCTGCACATGGTCTCTTCTAACACCCAGCACAGTACCAGGAAGAACACACAATCCCAGAATCAGAAGCCTTAGACCTTTTGGCTCTGGCTCCAGTGAGCCGTGTGATCTTGAACAAGTCACTTACTTAATCTCTGAGATTCTTTTCCCTCTTCTGTTAAAACCTGTGCCTCCACAGGGTTGATGTCAAAACCAAATTAGACTTGCTGTAAAAAGAACAGAAAAAACAAAAACAAAAAATAACTATGCTAAAGAATGATTTCAAACTAAAACCTTTTCTAGAATCATTTGCCCTTAAGTCACTGATCTTATAGTTTACTATCTCACAGAGCCATTTGGTCTCTCCTGGAGAAAACCAAGAACCATCCCTTATTTACCCACAAACAGCTAAAGTTTTAGTCATATAGCTGGAATACCCATATACAGACAGACAGCAGACATTGGCATATTTATACCCAAAATATCATGCTCTTGAGCATATGCAGTGGGAGAGAGAGATCATCATTTGTCATACCCAGCCACTAGGTTCTAGAATTGTATAGTTTTTGAGCTGGAAAAGACCTCGAGTCTTAACTCCCATCTAATGCCTTCATTTTGTAATTGAGGGAAGTGTGGCCCAGAGAGAAGGATTGACTTGCTCAGAGTCAACCAGTAAGGTCCAGACCTAACCTAAGTCTTCTAAGTTAAGTGTCTGTGCTGTGACTGCTCCTTATACACACCAACTCCCTTCTCACTTTAAAACTGAGGTCTAGAGAGAGATCAAAGTTGTAGTTGACATTCACCTCCTTTCATGATGTCAGGTAATGTCCTTCTTTACCTCCCTCCAGTTGGAGGCTTGCTCACTTCAAGTGCCCAGAAACATCATTGGCCCAGTTTGTTTTCCTGTCGTCCCTGGGGCAGACAGCCCGGGGTGGGAGGTGGAGGGCTTCCAGCCAGAGAGGCTGCTGCATACCCTTGTCCTCTGTGCCCAGACTGCAGACCTAAGGGCAGACTGACAGAGCACAGCCACCTCACCTCTACAACTTTGATAGTAGTGTGTACCTCTTAGGGTTGTTAGGAGGACTAAATATTTAATTTGAACAGTGCTTGGCACATGGTAAGTGCTGTGTTGTCATTGTCATTGTCATCACCATCATCATCATCCTTTCCATCTGATCACCTCCCAATTTTGTAAAGAGAGAAGCTGGTTTTCATTTTGTTTCTGGGAAGAAGGGAAAACTCAAGATCCTTCCTCTAGGAAGATTTGCAAATTGTCATTCTATCCCCTTTCCATATCCTTCTCTCAGCCTCTTAGAACCCCATTTCCTTGTTTCCCTATGCAGTACCCTCATGATGCCCTCTCACTATCCAAAATATCCCTGCCAGGGCTCCCTAAACAGTCAGAACTCTGAAATTATCTGTCTCACTTCTTCTCCTTCGGTATTTCTAATAAAAACTATTACCTCCATAAAATGAGCTCATCCCTAAGGGCTAGGTGGAAAGCAGTCTGATTAAAATACTATAATTCAGTGGTGCCTGCCTGGCTCAGTCGGTGGAGCAGGCAACTCTTGATCTTGGGGTTGTAGGTTCGAGCCTCATGTTGGGTGTAGAGATTACTTAAAAATAAAATCTTTTTTTTTTAATGTTTATTTTATTTTTGAGAGAGAGAGAGCATAGGTAGGGGAAGGGAAAGGGGGCAGAGGATCTGAAGCAGGCTTTACACTGACAGCAGAGAGCTGATGCGGGGCTTGAACTCATGAACTGTGAGATCATGACCTGAGCCGAAGTCAGGCACTTAACCGACTGAGCCACTCAGGCACCCCAAGATTGCAGTTTTTATTTTTATTTTTTTATTTAAAAAAATTTTTTTTCAACGTTTATTTATTTTTGGGACAGAGAGAGACAGAGCATGAACGGGGGAGGGGCAGAGAGAGAGGGAGACACAGAATCGGAAACAGGCTCCAGGCTCCGAGCCATCAGCCCAGAGCCTGACGCGGGGCTCGAACTCACGGACCGCGAGATCGTGACCTGGCTGAAGTCGGACGCTTAACCGACTGCGCCACCCAGGCGCCCCAAGATTGCAGTTTTTAAATGGATAAGCAGAGAGAGGTGGTAAAGGTGATATTTGAATCAAGACCTAAAGCAGGTCCTCAGGTGGGTCATAAAGACATCTGACAGATTGCATTACATATAGATGAGGAAATGCAAAGGTCCTGAGGTGGAAGAATGCCTGGTAAATTGTAGGACCTGCGTGAACGCCACAGTGGCTGGGGAGGGAGGTGGGAATAATATGAAATGAGACAAGGGGCCTATAGGGCTTTGTAGGCAATTGGAAAACCTTTGGCTGGTACTGAGTGACGTGAGGAGGTGATGGATCTGGCCTAGGTGCCTAGTCACTGGATTGAGACTAGATTGTAGGGCAATAAAGGTGGAAAAAGGAAGACAAACAAAGAGGCTACTGCAATAATCAAGAAGATAGATGATGGTGGTTTGGACCAGGGTGGGTGCAGGATTTGCTGACAGATTGGATGTGGGGTGAAAATAGAGGCATCAACGGTGATTCTAAGGTTTCTGGCCTAAGCAAATGAAAGGACAGAGCCACCATGTTCAGACATGGGAGGACAGCTGAAAGAAAAGATTTGGGATGGGGTGACAATCAGGAATTTGGTTTTAGACCAATGAAACTGGAGATGCCTATTAGATGTTAAGGAGGTAAGGTCAAGTTGACATTTGGGTATTTGAGTTTGAAGTTCAATGAGAGATCTGGGGATCATCGTATAGATGCCATTTTATTTTTTTAAGGTCTTTTAATTAAAAAACTTTTTAATGTTTACTTATTTTTGAGAGACAGAGAGAGACAGAGACAGAGCACGAGTAGGGGAGGGGCAGAGACAGAGAGGGAGATACAGAATCCAAAACAGGCTCCAGGCCCTGAGCTGTCAGCACAGAGCCAGACATGGGGCTTGAACCCGGGAATGGCAAGATCATGACCTGAGCTGAAGTCTGACGCTCAACCAACTGAGACACCCAGGTGCCCCCTTTTTAAGTTCTTTGAAATAGAAAATTTCAAAAAAAAAAAAAAAAAAAGCCAGAATGGCACAGTGATCCCCCATCTACCTACCATTGAGCTTCAACAACCATTGCTTTCTGTGGTTTCTAGATAGTATTTTTAAGGCTTGAGACTAGATATCTCTATGGGAGTGTAGAAAGAGAAGAGGGTAACCAAGTCCTGGACCACTCCAGCATTAAAGGGTTGAGAAGATGAGGAACAAGCAAAGGAGACTGAAAATAAACAGCCAGTGACATAGGAGAAAAACCAGATTAGGGTACACTGGAAGCCAAGTGAAGAAACAATTCCCAAATAAAGATGTAATTACAGTCTGATAAATGCTGTGGAAGAAAACGAAGTGTGCAGTGAGAATGTGTAACATGAGAACTAACCTAGGCTGGGGGTCAGGAAAGTCTCCCCGGAGGAGGTGGCATTTAAGCTGCAGCCCTCGTTCATCCTGTCTATCTTCAACTAAAATCCTGCTTTCTCCAGCTTTCTTCCACTCCCAACAACCAGCTCCTTTTTCCTGGGATGGCTTTATCAAGGACTGTGTGTCAGCCACTAGGGGGCGCTTGGGGCACCGTGATGAGAAAGATAATTCCTGCCTTTAGGGAGCTTGTATTCTAGTGAGGAGACGGAGGAGCAAATCATTTTGTTTCAATGTGCTGAGTGCTGCCAGCACAGAAGCACAGCAGCCCTTGAGAGCACCAGAAAACAGCACATAACTCAGCCTGGTGGGGAAGCCCGAAAGGCTTCCTGGAGGTAACACCTGAGCAGAATGTGGATGCCCTCTTTACCTCTGCCCATACCTTTCAGCCTGGCTTGGACCTTTCAAGTGTTAATTAACCCCTTGCCTGCGTGCTTGGATTCCAAATCTCATCTGAGATCTCAAGCCCAGCCTAAATCCTGGCTTCAGGGCTGGACTTTGCTCTCTTTCTCTCTCAGTATGAACTGGTCCAGGCTGGGTTCCCTGAAGCTGCCTTCTGACCCATTCTCCCACCCTCTGCTCTACCACTGACCTATCCTCCTGGGAAGTTCCAGGGGTTCCTGTCTCCTTCAGCCCTTTGGGACTCAAAGTGGCCTAAGGAATCTCCTTAGAGAAAATTGATACCTGAGGCAGGACAGGACAGACATTAAGAACATGTGGGTAAATCAGTAACCAAAGACTGCAGAATAGAAATCTCTTGCAATCACGTTAAAGCCAGGAGGGGGAGGAAATGCACCTATCTTGTTCACCAGGACTCCTCAGTTATCCTAACAAAGTACATGGCAAGAAATAAGTGTTCAGTAAATGTTGAATGAATAGTTCTTACAAGATTTCAGTTCCTTACGGCCAGCCCTAAGCTGCTCTTCTAACTCCTGCATAATTTTCGTAGCTCCTAACCAGGTGTAGAATGCCTTTCTCAGACCTGGCATTCAAGAGGACCCTTTGCAAAGATTTTCATAGGGCCACTTGGTGCCTCTTTGAGAAACAGGTGCAAGCAGTCTCTTTCGCTGCCAGGCTTTTCTTGCATAAATTTCCAAGCACAGGCAACTGTTGGTATTCTCCCCGCTGGTGCCCTCGGTTTCTGGAGGCGGCACGTTCCAAGGCCCAACACCTAGGGAGCCGCGCGGCAGAGGGCAGTCCTGTAATCCACCTGCTCCCACGCTTCTTTCCCCGCCGCCTGCTCGCTCCCTGCCCCGTGGCGGGGCGGGCGTGTGCCGGCGTCTGCGCCCCCTCTCGGGAACCCGGGACTGCTGTCTGCGCACTGTGGGCTGCCCAGGAAGGGAAATCCCCCAGAGGAAGCCATTGTTGTTAGGTCCCCTGTTGTCGTCATCTGCTGAGGCACGGCTAGAAGAAGCCCCTTCCCCGCCCAGGGGTCTGCTGTTTCTCCCCATTCTCGAGCTTGCCTGCCCCGGCTGCTTCGGGTGAGACTACAGCATCCCAGCCTTGGAGTGCGCGGTGGCCTCTCCGCATCCTACTTCCGGGGGGGGGGGGGGGGGGGGGTCTCAGAAATGGGGAAGCCCCAGGCCCGATTCAGAGTTTTGAAAACCGACGGCGCCAAGAGGGACGTGCCAGGGCCCTGACCCAGGAGGGCTGGGCTTGAGTTCCACCCCGCTCTAACAAGGACCTACAAGGTGACCTTGGCTGGTGGCTTCCCCTCTTGCTATCTCAGTTTGCACCCCCACGACCTTAGGAAAGAGCTGAGGCCCCATTCCTCTAGGGGAGGTTGGAGGGAGAAAGGACCCCCACCCTCACTCGTGGGCTTTGGCCTGGGCCTTCCGTGGGGAGTCTGGGGGAGGATGCTCTGGCCCTCGGCGCGGCGTGGGTGGAGACGCGGCGCTGAGGGCTAGTGCAGACCCTTTGATTCTAACGTTCCGCACCGTTCCCCGGAGCACTACGCTCCCTTAGCGCACGCCGCCCGCAAACCTTGGCAAGGGCCTCACTCTCCCCCGCCCGAACAGCCAGCCCGCCGCCCAGCTTGCCTAATCCGTTCAAGCCTCACCTCCTCCGCGAAGCTCTCCCGGGTTAACCCCATCTCTTCCAACCACTCTATCTGGCACGTGCTCCTGATGTTTGTTTGATGGTTTATTTGGGGGTGTACACGCGGTCGCAATGTTTGGGATAATAACGGGGCTAGGTGTCTATTCCCAGAACCCTACATGACGGACCCCCCAGTGTGTTCTTCATGAAGGGTGCCCATTGATTAATGGGTTTCTCTGCCGGACTCACCAACCACTCCCACCCTCCACGCTTCCCCTTCCAAGCTCACTTTTCTCCCTCCTCCTCCAGACTCTTCACAGAGTGTCACAGCTTGGAGGGCACACTGCAATCCCCACCCCCATTTCATCCTACAGTGGCCGCAGGTGTGAGGGGCAGAGAGCATTGAACGTTTGAAAGTTTGACTCCAGGCTTGGCCACCCACTTTGCTTAAGTCACTCCTTCCCCTGGGGCTTCCGTTAAAATGAGGCAAAATGAGGTAATGCCCAGCCAGGTGCTAGGGATTCAGAGGTAAAGAATCACCTGCTGACAAGCTGCAGCTTCCCTCCAAGAACAGTGGCTTGTGACCAGAGAGGTGGCATGGCTCCTTCCTCCTCCGGTTGCCCCAGCCTGAGTGACAAGACTGCGACGCGCGCTCTCTTCAGTCGCCAGCGCAGCGCCCAGAACTGGAGAGGGAAAGAGGAGGGGGCTCCAGTCCCAGCCTTTTATTCACCAGCTGCATGACCTTAGATGCTTCTTCCTCGGCAACTCAGTTTACTCATCCGAAAAATAGGGATAGTAATGGATTGGAGGAGAGCAGGAAGCTTGTCACCCAATGTCTCTATAAAAATAAATGATAATGAGCGGTACAGTGCTTGGCAGCAGATTTTGCTTACAAATTCCGACCCCACATCCTCCACAGAGGGGTTTCTGGCCGCAGTCCCTGGAGTTCTCCCGGATGTGTCACTGCTCACCCCACACTTTCTGGTTCTCTCGAGCTGGGTAATAATGGACCCACACCTGTTTCTACCTCCGTGTGGGGGGCTGAGCGACGACCGCGTGCAGGCTTGCAAGGGGGGATGTTCCTTAGAAGACGGTTGTTCTGGAGGTGCCTAGGCTTGTGGAACACCGCTCGGAGCCGGCAGGCGGAGCTTGGGTGGGGGCGGGGCTAGTTTACCCAGGGGGTGGGGCTATAGAGATAAGGCGTTCTCTAGAACCCTGCGGGGGCGCAGAGGGCTCGCGTCGCCCCCACCTGGCTCTGGCGCCGGGAAATGGGGCCTTGGCAATGGGGCGGGGCTCCGGGGGGTGAGGCTTAGGCTTGGGGGAGAGGCCCCGGAGCCTGGAGGCGGGGCTTGGGGGAGCTCGCCCCACGCGGGGCGGGGCTCCAAAGGCCGCGGGATCTGCAGTTCGGACTCCCCGCGCCACAGCCGCTGCAGTTCCCTCCACTGTGGTGGCCCCGCGGCCCTGCGGGGAGTCCGGGGGTCGGCTGGACGCTCGGACTTGGTGCAGAGCCGGCCCCGCCTCTCGCTTCTTCAGTGGGGCCTAGACGGTCGGGGCCGCGGTGACATGGAGCCCTCTCCTGCCACAGGGGGCTCGGAGACCACTCGCCTGGTGAGCCCCCGGGACCGCGGCGGCGCCGGTGGCGGCCTGCGCTTGAAGAGGTAGGACAGACCTGGGCCGGCCCTCGGCCCGGGGGCGCCACCCTCATGCCATCCGTCCATTTCGTTTGTCTCTTTCTCGGCGCGGCCCCGGCTGGCCGCCCGGGCGCACCGCAACTCCCTCAGCTTCTCGGCGCCCGGCTCTGTCCTCTCCGGCTACATAGCCAGCACCCCCCGACCCTCCCAGCAGCCTGCTTTGCCTCCTCCCGGCCACCTTCTTTTTCTCGGTCCCGCAAAACGGCTCCCCGGCCGGTCCCCTAAGCCTCCGGACCTCTCTGCCGCCCTCGCCGCATCTGACTTCTCCGCGAGTAACTGCTCCTCCGTCGGGCTGGAATCCGCGCCAGGTGCCCCGATGTCTGCATTGCTCCAGGGCCCTGGCAGTGGGAGCACCTCGCCTCCCAGGCTTCGGAGCCCCCGCTGCAGGCCCCTGTCCCTTCCCTCCGTGCGCCTCGGGGCGCCCCCTCCAGCCATGGCCAGCTGTGCGCACCCGGGCCATGGGCCCGGGCTCCACGGCGGTTCTTCCCAGCCCCTGGGGGGCGGCGGCCGCCGGGAAGCGAGGGGGTGGCAGGGAAGGAGCAGGTGCGGTCTGGGCGGCAGGGGGTATTCCCGGCTCCGCACAGACGGGGCCGGGGGCGGCGAGGTGTGAAATGAGGCGCGCGGAGCGGCCGGGACAGCGGGCCGGGGGCGGCCGGAGAACCTCCTCCGCGTCCCGCCGGCCTCCCGCGCCGGGCGCCCGCCAGCTCTGTCCGCCTTGTCCCTCAGAGCGGCCGCGCCAGGCCCATCCTGGCCACCTCCACTGGCCATTTTGTCTGTTGGCTGACCGTCCGTTTGTCTCGGAAATTTGACAGGCTCTCCGGCTTTTCCTCTTTCTTCATTTCTCATAATCGTTCTGTTTCCCTCCGAGCACCTTTCCCTTTGTCTCTGATGTGATGCCTCTGTGTGTTTCTCGCTCTTTCCCTGGGTGGGGGCCATAAACCTGAGTGGGTGGGGGAGTGGATGAACAGAAGGGAGGACAGACTTCCCGTCTGACTCCTTCCTGCAGGGGCCTGCAGACGTGGGCAGCTGTGGGGGCTCCAGCCCAGGCACTGGCGTCTCTTCACCTATCCTTCTGATTCTGCTTCAGGCCTTTGTCCCCTGCCCACACCCGCCCCCTCTGACCCTCCCCTCTACCCCACTATTATTTGTTGTTTGTTGGGGGTTTCAGAGGGCCAGCAAGAGAAAACTGCCTTGCCTTTCCTACTCTCTAAACAGCATGTAGACAACCCCCCTCCCCAACACCCACGCCAACAATGAAGCTTCTTTTTTTTTTTAATGTATTTTTTTTTAAGTAGGCTCCACGCCTAATGTGGGGCTTGAACTCATGACCCTGAGATTAAGAGTCGCATGCTCTAACGAGAGAGCCAGCCAGGCACCCCAACAATGAGGCTTCTTTAGTCCCCAATTCATGCATAACAAAAGGGAGCAGCCTGTTGATGGGTGGCTACCTTGATGACTAGCTACTCTGTGCCTTACAAAAAAGGCATCTTGCCCACTGCCCCAAAGCCACGCAGCCTCTGCTTGCTATCCAGACCCGCATCTTGGACTCCCAGCTCATTTTCATTCTCATATGACCATTAGTCACCAAATCCTGCAGTATTTTCTGAAAGAGGCTCTTCCCTACCTACCTGCCCCTCCCCTAAAGTTCTCTGGAGGGGCTCTGTGGCTTGATCTATTCTGGATCCTTCCATCTCCTCTCCTCTCTCCCTCCCAGGCTAATATACACCAGCAAGGTCATCTCAGGGCTAGGGAAGGATATATGAAATCAATCAGTATATCTCCCTTGATGTTCCTTTGAGCCCTCACTTTCCTCCTCAGCCCTTGCCCTGGCTCCTGACGCTTAAAACTCCCAGCCACTTATCTTGTCATTGGCATTCCATGTGTCCGGAGCCCCTTCTTCACCTAGGTCTCGTGTTAGACATCTCTCCCTCTGTGACGTTCTCCTCACCCCCATTACAGTCCATCATTCCCTGCCTGGTGCTCCGAGGTCCTTTGTTCATAAATCCCCCTGGCCCAAACCCCTCCTTGCCTAGTAAGTCATTTGTGACACATCTATCTCCCCCACTAGACTGGGCTTCGCTATGTGTGCACTGCCTGGCCACCTGAGTCCTGGGCACCCAACTATGAGTCTACCTCATTGAAGAATGAGGATGGATTTCAAAGCCACCCTCACCTCCTTGTCTCCTCTGGAAACACACCCAGAATCATACACACCAAGATTCTAAGTCTTGGAAGAAAATTCCAAGAAACGAACCTACCTGCCAGCACTTGAGTTTTCCCTACAAGCACCAAATGTCCCCCCCACCTCCCTCACACCTCAGTTCACCCACTTGGCAGAGCTCTCCCTAGCCAGAAGGCCCCAGGCATCCCTCCTCACTTTACTGCTGTGATCACATTTCTATCTGGAGCCTTCATTTTCACTCATGGGTATTTTTGTCACACCTCCATGAGTATTTCTAGGACTGTGTTTTCCAGTTAGGTTCTTTGTTCTGTGGAAGGTTCTGGCCTTGTTGGGGTTCAGGTTGGGTAGTACTAGGGTTGAGAATTGGGCCAGAAATGAGCCTAAAACTCAGCCTGAGCTCAAGCTCTGGCATCCCAGGTGAGGACCCAGCCCCATTCACTTATCAAGGGAGGCTTATGGCACAGTACAGTTAAGGCGGCCTCCACTGGGCATTTATGGTCAGACTGAGGTCCAGCTAACATGTAGCAGACTCCAGATCCACCGCTCCTACCACTGCCTCCCCATCCCCAAGTCTGTCCTTCGTCCTCCCCATGACAACCTCAGTGTGGAATCCGGCCACTAGTTCTCTGTGCCTGGATCCTCAGACTTTTTGGGTCCCAACATTCCACCTCCTCTCTGTTTCTTTCTTTCTTTCTTTCTTTCTTTCTTTCTTTCTTTCTTTCTTTCTTTCTTT
>NW_024412419.1:22034263-22148751 GCF_014898765.1 Herpailurus yagouaroundi | reverse complement strand
TTTCTTTCTTTCTTTCTTTCTTTCTTTCTTTCTTTCTTTCTTTCTTTTTTTATGTTTATTTATTTTTGAGAAAGAGAGTGTGAGTAGGGGAGGGGCAGAGAAAGGGGGAGAGGGGATCCAAAGCGGGCTCCACACTGACAGCCTCGAACTCACAAACTGTGAGATCATGACCTGAGCTGAAGTCAGACACTCAACCACCTGAGCCACCCAGGCGGCCCTCCACTCCTCTCTTAAATGGCCACATTTCAGCTGCATGTCTAGATAGAGACGGTGAAGGATCTGGAGTGGAGGCACGAGGAGATGGGTCTGGGAGAGAGGCACTCAGACCAGGATCACGTGCTTCGTCTGGCCTCACACTTTGACACCACCTGGTCATATTGCCTCTGCTTGGCATGTTCACCCTGTCTCTATCAACACCTTCCCCATCCTTCAAGGCCCTTCTCTTGGTGCCTCCTTCAGTTGTTTCCCTGGTTTCTCTTGGACTCCTCTACCCCTCTATCCTCTGAGCGCTGATAGCACTTTGTTTTAACTGCTCTGATGGCGATAGCTACCTTCTGCTACATATCATAGTACTTAGGTACACATTTGTTCACCAAAAGCTCCCAGAGATCAGCATGATCCTGCTGGCTTTGTGTGCCTTATGGTGCCTATCAATTGGTTATGGTGGAGTCGGCTCTCTACCATGAACTAGCTGTGTGGCCTCCATGTGTCCTCCCCCTCTCTGAGCCTCAGACTTGTAATTTCTGTAATAAAATGTTAGACTAGACTGCCTCTGTGGTGCTTTGCAGCTGTGAGATTCTGTGGCTCTGCGTATGAAAGGAAAAGGGCAGCTGGGATCCGAGCTGTTTGCTTAGCCCCCATCTCTCATGTGGCCCTCTGTCCCCAAGGCTCCCGGGTTTGAGCAAGCCTGGGGACAGACAGAGGGAGTGCGGGGCCATAGCTGATGAAGGCCGTCCGGGGGACCGAGGGCCTGGGAGTGAGGAACAGATTCAACTGTAGCCAAGCCCCAGGTTGAATTGTGCTGCCTGCCTCAGTCTCTTCACAGAGCCCTCGGAGCCCCTCCCTGAGGAACCTAAACCTGAGGAGATGCCCTTCCACCATTGCCACAGGGACCCCCTGCCCCCTCCGGGCCTCACCCCTGAGAGGCTGCAGGCGCAGAGGCAGCTGTGTGCGGCCTGTGCTGTGTGCTGCGTCTTCATGGCCGGGGAGGTGGTCGGTAAGTTGGAGAGCAGCTCCTCCGACCCCATCCTCTCGACACCTGCCTCGGCCGCTCTCCACCCAGAGAGAGCATCCCAACAATATTCCTGGGTAGACAAGCAGAGGAAGGGATGGCTGGGGTGGGGAGTTGGGTGCCCGGGGCTCAGGAAGTGGGAGAGGGTGAGGGATAGCACCGAGGGGTATTTAGGGCGAGGTCTGGGGGCAGAGGGCCAGGGCTGGCCTCTCGGCATTAGCTAGTCTTTTTAAAGTCCTATTTTCTTGATATCAAAATGTGTCATTATAGGAAAACTAGAAAACGTGGGTGAGTGAAAAGAAGGAAATAAAAAGTCCCTGTAATCTCATCCCCAGGGAAAAACACAGTTCACATTTTGGTGCACGTCCCCGCAGTATCTTTCCGTGCTTGTACACACACTACCACGGAGCATGATATCTTCCAACTGGACCCAGACCGTCCATTGCTTTGCCCTTGCAGGTGGGTATTTGGCGCACAGCCTGGCCATCATGACGGATGCAGCCCACCTCCTGGCGGATGTGGGCAGCATGATGGGCAGCCTCTTCTCCCTTTGGCTCTCAACCCGTCCGGCCACCCGCACCATGACCTTTGGCTGGCACCGCTCAGGTAAGGCCCTGCGTGGCCCAGTGAGCCTCTGATCTTACCAGAAGGTACCTCCTAGGGTCCCGGGCGGGTCTCTGATAGCTTGTCTCCCCCTGCAGAGACTCTGGGGGCTTTGGCCTCCGTGGTCTCCCTCTGGATGGTCACTGGCATCCTCCTGTACCTGGCCTTCATCCGCCTGCTGCACAGCGACTACCACATCGAGGGGGGTGCAATGCTGCTGACCGCCAGCATCGCAGTCTGTGCCAATCTGCTGTACGTTCCAGCATGGAGCAGGCACCATGCGGGGTTCAGGGCAAGGGGTCCTCCTCCAGGGTGGGAGAGCTGGCTCTCTCCCCTCCCCAACAGGCATGCAACACACACACACGGTTCTCAACTGTCTGCTCCAGGGCTGCCTGAGAACAGACAGGAGAGAGACCTAGACGTCAGAGTCAGCGGACATTTATGAAGGGCCTACTGTGTGCCAGCTGCTCTGTGGGGGGGTTTCATCCAGTACTGTCTCATTTAAGGCCCACAACCACCCTATGAGGTAGACAGTGTCGCCCTTAGCGTACAGTTAATGAAATAGGTCCCAAGAAGTGGTCGGGTGACTTGCCCAGGCCACACAGCTGTTCAAGTAGCAGGGTCAGGATCTGAATCCCTGTCTCCTGCACCATGTACGGTATTTTTCCCCCCAGGCTGCACGATTTGTCTCTCTTATCCAATGCTGTCTTTTTCCCCGGGTTGGGAAAACAGGGAGACAATAGGTGGAGAAAGGGCTCCTGGGGAGGTGAGTTGGAGAGCCATGGAAATAGGGCAGAGGAGGCCAGAAACAGGCCACCTGGGCTGAGCTGCTCTGCTTCCCCCTCAGAATGGCCTTTGTGCTGCACCAGGCCGGGCCCCCCCACAGCCACGGGTCTAGGGGGGCGGAGTATGCACCGCTGGAGGAGGGGCCGGGGGAGCCCCTGCCCCTGGGGAACACCAGCGTCCGGGCAGCCTTTGTGCATGTGCTGGGGGACCTCCTGCAGAGCCTTGGGGTACTGGCCGCCTCTGTCCTCATCTACTTCAAGGTACTGTGCACGCAAGCCTGCCCCAGCCTTCCTTCCCCAGCTCCACATCCGGCCCCTCCTTCCCAGGACCCTTGGCCTCCCTCCCCGCCGACTCCCAGCTCCCCAGGTCACGGTCCATTCCCCTTTAGCAGGGCTCTCAGGGGCCTCTCGGGTCCTGTCTTTCCAAGACACCCCTAGATCTTCCACTGGAATATTCCTGCTTCCTGGGCTTAGAGATCTCTTTCTCTATAGCCTCAGTACAAGGCAGCTGACCCCATCAGCACCTTCCTCTTCTCCATCTGTGCCCTTGGATCCACAGCTCCCACCCTCCGAGATGTTCTTCGTGTCCTTATGGAAGGTAAATCAGATGCCATTCTCCCTGCCCAGGGCCCTCTCTGATCTCCCTCCAGCTCTGAGCCACCTCTCTTCCCTGAAGAGAATGTTGGGAGAAGGTCTGGGTCCTGGGGCCTATTGCTAGAAGGAGGATTCAGGCACAGGGGGAATTGTGGGGGTTAATGGTAAGCATGTACAGGGTAGGAGAGGTAGAGTCTGGTGGGGGGGCTGCCTTTGGGCAGGAGTGGCCCTGGCAGTAAGCATGGCGGGTGCTGTTTGCAGGTTCCCCCCGAAGTGTGGGGTTTGAGCCCGTGCGGGACACACTGTTGTCGGTGCCAGGAGTCCGGGCAACTCATGAGCTGCACCTGTGGTCCCTTACGCTCACTTACCATGTTGCCTCCGCACACCTGGCTATTGGTGAGTCCTCACTGGCCCTAGCCAGTTACCTCCTAGAAACAGTCCCCCATCTCCCAACCCCACCCCCCATACTCCCCTTCCAAACCTAGGGAGGTAGCCTGAATTGCTGTTTCTGTCTCTTTCTTGATCTCTCTCACACACACATGCATGTTGGAGACAAGGAACCCTGGACAGGGTGTTCTGGAGGGGAGGTTTCCCCCTCTCTGAGGTAGTGCAGAGAATCAGCAACCCTTTAAAAGATCACTAGTACCTGGGTGGCTCTGCGTCCGACTCTTGATTTCGGCTCAGGTCATGATCTAACGGTTCTTGAGATTGAGCCCTGTGTGGGGTTCCACAATGAGAACACGGAGCCTGCTTGGGATTCTCTCTCCCTTTCTCTCTACCCCTCTCCCTGCTCATGCACACACACACACATTTTCT
The DNA here is from genome assembly GCF_014898765.1 of Herpailurus yagouaroundi. Classification (NCBI taxonomy): domain Eukaryota; kingdom Metazoa; phylum Chordata; class Mammalia; order Carnivora; family Felidae; genus Herpailurus; species Herpailurus yagouaroundi. The sequence goes on along the minus strand of NW_024412419.1, from coordinate 22,144,722 downwards.
CTCTCTCTCTCTCTCTCTCTCTCTCTCTTTCAAAACAAATACATAAACTTAAAAAAAAAACAGATTACTAGTACCAATAGGTCTAGTGATGGGGCACAGTTAGGTAAGTTATGACAACGGGGTAACATGGAACTATTCAAAATGATGATTATGAACACTGTATGGCAACTAGGAGAAATGTTTATGGTATAAAGCTAAGAGAAAAAAGCTGAATGTAAAATTATATCTACATTATGATTCAACTATTAAAAATATATATGGTGACTCACAAGCTGACAAAGGATTTTTGAGTTTCTTCCAGATGCAAGAAGCAATCAGAGACATGCAATTTGGATGCCAAAAATATTATACTTTGTAGGATAGTTGATGGTAACTCTAGAGGGACAATGGGAGAAAATATTTAACATCTGGATTGTCTTGGAAAGTCGGGTACTATGGCTGCTGAAACATACAGCTGCGTGTTAATAGTCAAAGAGCAGAAGAGAATAGAAAAATAAGAATGGTTTGGTGTTTTAGCCTGGTAGCATGGTTGATTAGGGGGTGAGTCTCCCCAACCGTTTCTTTGGCATTTTTATGCTGTTCATACAATACAGAAAGAAAATAAAGCTTCTCATTCAAACCTGGCTTTAATGCTGTGCAAGCCATTGGGTCCCCCTTCACCCGGCCTTATCTTGGCCCCTGCCTGATTCCCGACTCCCCTGGGAACCTGCTGCCTCTTATCACTCTCCCACAGACTCCACGGCTGACCCTGAAGCTGTCCTGGCTGAAGCCACATCCCAGCTCCACTCCCGGTTTGGATTCTCCAGCTGTACCCTGCAGGTTGAGCAGTACCAGCCCGAGATGGCCCAGTGCCTGCGCTGCCGGGAGCCCCCCCAGGCCTGAGCCGAGGCCCTGCCCTCACCCCACTGCCAGGCCCTGGCTCAGCCCTGGACTCTCAGTACCTGCCTCCCCGCTCTCCGAAAAGGGACAGAACTGGGCCCATACCCCTTCCTCTCTCCCTCCTTCCACCTGCCGGCGCCCCAGCCCCCAGCCCCAGTGAGCAAGACCAAAGTGGGTGTGGGGGGCAGGCAGGAGTCAGGCTGAATGGGAATCAATTGGTGGGGGTGTGTAGAAGGCCCTCAGTCCCCACTCTATGGTCTGGGGAGCACAAGCGTCCTCTCCATGCAGTTCATTTGTCTGTGTGGCAGGCTGGCTGGCTGGCTGGCTGGGGGCATCTGCCTGTCTGTGTGCTGTTGGTGTGCCTATGCCTGGGGGAGGTCAGCAGGGGCCCCCTCCCCACGTGGCCCTCGCTCTGTCTATGCAGGAGCCCCAAAGCCCGCACTTTGTCCGTGTGTTCTAGCCCTGTGGTTTTGTCTCCGTGTGTGTGTGTTTCTTGGTGCTGTGGCCTGTGTGTCTCTGTGCCTATGTGGCTGTGCTATAGTCTCTCTGAGTCTGCACCATCCATGTGTCCTTTTGGGGGTCTGTCTGTCCATCCCTCTGTTGGTGCTGTGCCCTCGGCTATCCCAGAGAGAGGGAGGACTCCGCTGCAGCTCCACCAATAAACTTGTGTCTAACTGCATCTCTCAGCCCTTGTACTGACTCCTCAGGAGGGGTTAAAGGAATCATGAAGCCACAGTGACCTTCCTTCCACAGCCCTCCCACCTCCTACCCAGCCCCTCCACCCTCTCTACCCTCCAATATCCATTCCCATGTAGGCTAAAACCCTCCAGTCCTTTTATTACCTTCCCTGACTTCACAGCCTGGGTCGCTGGCTCAGGGAGAGGCCCCACACACCACGGGCTTGGTTGCAGGAGAAAGTTGGGAGGCAGGGAGCCAAGGGATCTTGGAGACTCGTTCCTAAAGACTCCCGCAGGCACCATGGCCTCAGGCTGGTCATAGAGAAGCTTTGTCCCTTCTTGGGAGAGTGGTTGGACCACATGCTGCTGTGGGCCTAGTTCCTGAGCTGTATAAGGTGTCAGGGGGAGAGGCCCTCATCCTGAGACCAGTTTTGGGCTGTGGACACCAAGCACCTCTTTTTTAAAAAAATATATTTATTTTGGGGAGAGCACAAGTGGGGGGGGCAGAAAGAGGGGGACAGAGGATCGGAAGCGGGCTATGCGCTGACAGGCTGACAGCAGAGAGCCCAATCCAGGGCTCGAACTCAGGAACTGCAAGATCATAACCTGAGCTGAAGTCAGACGCTCAACCGACGGAGCCACCCAGGTGCCCCACCAAGCACCTCTTTTACAATTATCCTCCCTTTGCCTTTAAGAATCACATACATATTATTATTGTTGTTGTTGCTTTATTTTAGAGAGAGAGCATGGGTGGGGGAGAGGGGCAGAGGGAGAGAGAGAGAGATGGAGAATTCCAAGCAGGCTCTACAGCATGGAGTCTGGTCTGTCGTGGGGCTCGATCCCAGAACCGTGAGGTCATGACCTGAGCCAAAACCAAATGTCAGATAACCAACCAAGCCACACGGGCGCCCCTAAGTATCATATATTTGGACAGATTTAGTCTTAGAAACCAAACTTAAAGGATTATTATTACTATTAAGGCCTCCCTTAAACTTAAGGGATTGTGGATTTTCTCTTTTAAAAATCAAACTCGTGCTTCGATTTTAGATCTAGTGCATTGGATCAGCAGTTCACACCTTGCGACCCTAGGTTAATACAATTCCAGCCTAAAGCAAAGAAACAGCATTTTCATTAGCCCGTGCATATTTCTTCAAGGCTTTCCTCTGCGTAATGGAAATATCTTTATTATAAAACGATCTTTCTTTTATTATAAGAGCAATATATGATTGCTTTAAGAGTCCAACAAAGGAAAAGTGTATAAAGTAGAAAGTGAATGTTTCCCCTATTATATTACTCCCAGAGGTAACTGCTATTCAGTTTGGAGTCTCTCTGCCCATATTTTTATGTATGAACCAACAGTTCTATGTAATAACATAGATGGGATCACTTTATGGGTGAGATCACGTAACCTGCTTTTATGACTCAAACATACGTGCTGGATGTATCTCTCCATGGCAATACATACACATTTCATTGCTTTTTTTTTAAGGTGAGGCTTTTGGACTCATTGAAAATAGGCCTCCCCACTCTGATCTCCACCTGCACTCCCCCCCACCCCCGCCCAGGCTGGGTGAGTCTCGGCTGGGCTGCTGGCCTGCGTCAGTCAGGCACGGGGGGCTGGGCTGAGGTGAAGGGCTGGCAGTCCATCACACTCGAGGATGCCCCAGCTGCTCCATGCTTTGCTAGTTCCCGATACTTTCTCATTTTACGTCTCATTGGTTACAGGCCCCAAGCGACATGATGGGGGTGGGGAAGAGTGAGGAAATGAAGGGTGGGGAAAGTGAGGACTAGATTTTCACCCTATGACCAGCCTTGAGCTCAGCCCCACTATATATCACAATGCTGGGTTCCTTTGTAGGGGAGGGAACACAGTGTTCAGGGTGGAATGAGATTTCACAAAGGATGTGGCCCACCTCTGCCCCACACCCTGGCGAGATGAGGAAGTGGAAGCTGAGGCTTGGAGAGGGAAAAGAACTTCCTCAAGGTCACCCAGCAAGTGACAGGGGCAGGAGCAGAACCAGGGTTCTCACTCCCACTCAGGCCTCTTTGAAGCTCTTGCCCAGTGGAGTTTCTCAGCAAACCTTTGCTCAGTTTCTTTTTCAGCAACCTGCTGCCACCAGCATGGCAGATCCTGGGGCTCTGGACTCAGGCTTCTTGGTTCTGCCTCAGCTTCTATTAATACACTGGTCCAGCTAACCTCTCTGTGTTCCTGCCTTTGTAATTATAAAAAGAGGAATTACATGGTAGTGTGGATGTGAAGGTTCCTGGTATATAAAGGGCATGTAGGAATAGGTGTTCTTGGATGGAATCCAGGATGCAGGGGTGAGAGAGATTTCAGGGGAACAGGGTGGCCCAGCACCCTAATAGCAGGGATAGGAGCCATTTACTGAGCTTACACTGGTGCAAGGCACCATAGACCGCTTTACCTCCACTTTACCGATGGAGAAACTGAGGTGTACCTGCCCGGGGTCCTGCAGCTAATAACTGTCGGGGTTGAGATGCAAATTCCGTTCTGGCTGCTCTAAATCCCCAGCCCTTTTACGCACCACTCTCCCTTTCCATCCATTTCCCAGCTTCAGGCTTTGCTCAGTCAGGGTCATGGAAGGACAGAAGGATCAGGGGCATTCTCCCTCATTCATACAGCACTCTCCAGGGAGTCTTGGAAACCCTTATCTGCAAGAGCTGCCCGCATCCCCCCATTATCTGCCCAACACACCTCCACTTGCTTATCCAGAACGTCCTTTCCTCTTGGTGTCCTTCCCTGATGATAAAATATGTGGTGGAGGGAGAGGTGAGGAGAAAGGGCTTGCCGGGGAGGCACGAGCAAGAGCAGGGCTGAGGAAGGGCCCATCCATCAGTCTGGCCCTGGCAGCACTTTACACAGCTGGTTAACCAGGGGATGGGAGGGGAGACGGCCGCCTGTGAGGCAGACAGGGACCAGAAAAACATGGGGTGGACAGGGGGGAGAGAGGGACAGGCCGGGATGTTGGAAGTGCCATTGTCAGAGCGTTCGAGAGAGATAGGAGACCCAGCAGTCAGAAGGAGAAGCCAGAATGGGGGTGTGTGGATGTGGGGAGGGGGCGTGGGAACATCCGGGCACATGGGCAGGCCCCGCCCCCTCACTGTGGGACTCACCTGGGGCCCTCTGGGCGGGGTGGGGCTGAACCTCTCTGTCCAAGGGGAAGGCCTGACGACCCAGCGGACCGGGGGAGCTGCTTGTCTCGGGCCGGGAGGAAGCACTGGGTGATAAATTGGTATCTTCCTCCCTCTGGTGACCCTGCCGTCTTTTCAGGAACTTCAGTGAGCTGGGAGCCCATCCCGGCCGCCTTTAGCCAGACCATCAGAGGGAGAGCAGCGCCCCCCTGCGGCCCACGCTATGATAAGCAGCAGAGGCGACCAGACCAGAAGGCTCTGGAGGGAATCTCAGAATCAAGGCTAGATGGAAAGAGCCCTCACCCTCTTCAGGGCAAATTCCCCCACCCCTGTGGAGAACTGCATTTAGGAAGTTTCCTTTGTACTTGAAGGACTCTTTATCCCCAACTCTGGGAGTGCCCAGGACCTCTCAGTCCCTGATCTGAGCACCAGAGCCATCCCATCACCACTAGATCAATACCTTACAAGGGGTGCTGGGCAGTGGGGCAGAGTCTGAGGTGATCACGAATGGTCCTACGAAGTGGGCCCTGTTGCTACGTCTAGTGAGAGAAAGTGGGCGGGGAGAATGCCCAGGAAGAATAGGCCCAGGGTGGCCAGACCTGTGCCTCTCTCCTTCAGTCCCCACTCCCTGCCCTCTCTCTGCTCCAGCCTCCCTCACCTGCTCTCTGGCTACAGCATCCTGAAGCCCCAGGAAGCAGCTCCCACTGGGCCTGGAGAAGCTCACTCATAGAACAGGTCCCCTTGTGTCAGAGCTGACCCTCTGCACTAGTCACCAGTATAGAGGCCCTTGTGGCCACCCTGGGAAGGGCACATCCCATGGCCGCTCGTGGGCTATTCCCCTCCTCCCCTCCTGCACCAGATCTTCCACTCCCTGGGGAAGACTCTCTGGTCAATTCCTAAGTGGGTGCCTCAGGAGGGAGAGAAGGAAAGTGCAGCCAGCAATGTCCTCTCTCACCTTAGCTTAGCACTCTATGTAGGTTCCTTTTCCATTCTTAAAAGGAAACATACAAGCTTCCCAGAATAGAACAGAAGAGCCCTGTATGGGGGTCTCCAGGTGAATCCCTTCTGAGTTTTTCTCTCCAATCTGGTGCTATGCCCATGGCACCTGGTTCCCAGGGCTTACTGCCTGACATCTTCTCTGACCCAAACAGTCTGAACATTCAATTCCAGTCTCTTGTTCTCTTTGGCTCAACTAAGACACACTATAAATTTTAAAAGGACTGGAGCCAGAAGCCTAAGGAGAAACCAATGGAACCAAACCCAGGAACTAAAAGACAGCTAAAGCTTACCAAAATAAGCAGGTTTCGGGCCCTACAATAGCAAACTTGCTTTCCCTGGCCCGATTGCCTCCCTGTTCTCCTCCATCCTGCCCACCTGCTGCACCAGAGCAGGGTTCAGATCAGGACTCGGTCACATGGAGCTTCTGGGAAGCACAGTGATGGGGTGAGATTGCTTGGTAAATTGCACACCCCCCGGAGGGAAGAAGGCACTGGCTTTCCTTACCTTTGCCTGGCACTTAGTAGATACTCAGCAACAGGTGTTGGTGGAGTGAATGGATGAAAAGATGGTAAACAAATGGACACGGGGTCACACAAAGCCTATAAACTGCCATCTTAATTCCCTAGGCTCCTGCCCACGAGCCAATGAGCCTTACAAGCGGACTCTCCAGGGTAAATCTGCACCAGCATTTGGTGGTAACCAATCAGATGCCTCCCAAAGAGGAAGTAATTGATATTTCCAGAGTCCTCCATGGTGGGTGACATGCCTGTCTCTGGTCCTGCCCTGCACATTGCTTCCCCAACCCTACTACAAGCTCATGATGTCTATCTTTCCACTGAGCCCCACTCGGTGACCCTTTTATTACCCTCCTAAGGATTCATCACAGCTTTCCCAGTTTTTTCCGGACCTTTCAGGTCCTAATGCCACACCCATGTTTCCTTACTTCTTGGCAAATGACCTCAGCTTCCAGACTAGTCCCTCATTAAGCCCATGACATGTGGTGTCCACCTTACAGCCACAAAGCATCAGAGTAACTACTGTGACCAAGTCCCTGCCCCATTGACCTACTGCAGGATCTGATCCGCTGACATCTCGCCCCACACCTCACACACCTGCAACCCTGGGACTCTGAGGGCTTTCTTCAGAGTTCTTCTCCACACTTTCTAAGATTCTGCTCATTTCTCCTTGCTCTCATTCTCTTGGTGAACTAATACAGAGATACATTTTTTTTTATTTTTTTTTCAATGTTTATTTATTTTTGGGACAGAGAGAGACAGAGCATGAACGGGGGAGGGGCAGAGAGAGAGGGAGACACAGAATCGGAAACAGGCTCCAGGCTCCGAGCCATCAGCCCAGAGCCCGACGCGGGGCTCGAACTCACGGACCGCGAGATCGTGACCTGGCTGAAGTCGGACGCTTAACCGACTGCGCCACCCAGGCGCCCCTACAGAGATACATATTTGAAGAGCTTCGATTACCTTTCTGTTAATGATCCAGTCAACAAATATTTATTGAGCCCCTGTTATGGACTTAATACTTTTCTTGGTGCTTGGGATATATTAATGAGCAAGGCCGTTATGTAAACACATATTTATCCCAACTTGCACGTTGCCCCAACTTCCCAGCTTCAGTATCTATACATCTCCATACATGTCCCACAGCAGCTAAAAAGTATCATGCCCAAACAGGATTCATCCTTCCCTACCCCACATTGGCTCTCTGATCTACATCAGCCCTCATTCTCCCAGTCTCGAGGTCCCATGCCATGGAGTCATTTTCTAGTCTTTCCTATCCTTAGTATTTTCGTGTTTTCTAACACTCAGACCCTTTTCACCCGTCATTTGCTTTTAGTGCAATAGCCTTCTAATTGGCTTCCCCGACGGTGGACTCTTCCCGATGCTGTTGCCAGGTTAGTCTTCCTGTGCACTCCCTTATCCTAGCAGTCATTGCACCACATCTCCTCCAGCCAGTGTCCCCCCCACCCCCCCACACTGTCTATGGGATATCGTTACACAATTACAGACACCTACAATGTTACCCTGGGAATTCCCAACTCCAGGCTTTCTACTGACGCCCAAAGCTGCACCGACTTGCCATGGTTGTAGCTCATTAATCCTAACAGGTAGGAATAGGATGAAAGTGGCAAAGCTCCAAGAAGACCTATTTTGAGATTTTCTTCTTCACTAGGGTAGACAGTGAAGAGTTGGGGAAAGTGACTTTGCAACGATAATGAGTGAACACATTAGGTCAGACCTTTTTTTTCACAGAGCGGTATATTTAAAGGGTTCATCCAAAAGTAAAAGTGAAAAAAAAATGTTAATATTTGTAAAGTGCTGGAACAGTGCTTGGCACATAATTAGAGCTATGTTAACTTAAAAAAAAAAAAAAAAAAAGATCAAATTGCTTAAGTATCTCAGGAGCCCGGAAAACTTTTAACTTTTTATAGTTAATGATAACCACATGGGACATACGAAATTTCTCAGTGGATGTGGAATAGCCTTAGATATATTTTGTTTAAAGGACTGTTTTTATTCTTTGCTGATAGCTTCATTTATTGCCCAATGTACCAAGATCTTTCTGGTTGTAGGGAAAAGAGGTTTATTCAACTTGGAGCCGTTTTATGATCAGGAGAGTCAAGGAAAGGAACAGAGCAGGAACACCTCCCACCACTTAGCAACTGAGTAGAACGTGTATGCCGCTTGGCAGCAAACCCTGCTTCTCCTTGAGGACGAGGCTCCGAGACGGAGTTCTATGGGAATCTGTGTGTGGCAGATTCCCAGGTACTTGGGAAAATAATCTCTTGACGTGTCTGAATAGCCTAAGAAGGGTAACCGGAGCTCTAGGAAGGAGAAGCGTTCTCCAAATGATATTCTTTTCCAACCAACAAAGTCCTCTAGGTACCAGAGGGAGAACTGGTGAGGGTCAGGGTCTGGGAAGCCTGGAAGGATTAACATTAGCAGGGCGAGAGGTCTCAGCTCTCCAGGAGCTGATAGAGTCATACCCAGTTCCACCCTCCAACAGCGCCTGTGGTTACGAATTCCTGTTTCTGTTGGAAAGCACACCCAGACCTCTCGGTCTGGTCTGTCACCCTCATCCCTAACAGTATGAAGCAGGTGCTCCCTGTGGGGTCCGGGTGTAGCCCTTCACTGTGCCACAGACACAGAATTGCCACTCCTACGTTCAAGTGGTGCTGGCAGTAGGATTCTCTTCCCACCCAACCTGCCCTTTCCTCGGGCAACAGCTCCAAACCCCACTCCATGGACAGAGGTCCAGGTTTGTGCTGATCTTTCTTTTGAAAACTGGCTCCCATCTTAGACTTCTTTCCTTGTTTAGATTTGAGTGGCTTGTCTCTCACACTGGTTTTGGATGCCCTTAACGCGTGAAATTCCTTTTTCCTTCTTACTAGAGGAGAGATGGGTTTGGAGTTAAGTGGTCCTATATATGAATCTTAGCTACGTGACTTTGAGTAAGCCACCCAGGGACCTTTCAGAGTTCCTACATCTGTAAAATAGTTAGAAAGTTGGTGTAAGATTACATGAGAATATGTGAAATTCTGTGCTCACAGTTTTCAGAAAATGAGTGCCTTTCTCACTTTCCCATCTCTGTGACGTGCTAATAGCTCTGTGTGTGAAGTAGGTTCCTCTTGAATGATGCGAATGCAGTTTAGACCATCATGTGCCAGCATGCGGCAGTCCGACCTGTGGTAGTCATTGGATGCCTTACTGGCTAAGAGGCCTCAAAACTGAGGGTGAGAATTCTGTTTGTTCTTGCACTCTCACTGCACATGGTACTTTGTACCTGGGTGGTGGAGTCTCCTGGATCAAGAAATTTCTTGAATGCTGCTAACGTGCATGGAATGGAATGGAACGGAATGGAATAGCTCACGTACTTTGTATGATCCATAGAAGCCCTGAACCGAAAAGACACAGGAGCTACTCCACCTCAGTCCCCAATCCCACGGTCTCTAAGCCAAGTGCTCTTCAGCCTCCATAGCGTCTGCCCGTGTCCAGTCTGGAACATCCAGCGTCAGCCAGAGGCTCCCAGGGATAGTAGGTGGGAGGGGCTCCTAACAGTGATGGTAGCTGAACTCCAAGGCCAGGTTTTGAGGACGCAATGGCCACCTCAGCCTCTGAAGGAGAGAACTAACCAGACAGAAGAGAGAAGAGTGAAGGCCTCACCAGAGGACCCAGCTGTTTGGCATTCCTTTTCCCATAACTCAGAACTCTGAGTGCAACTTAATTGAGGAAGGACACTGGACACCTGTCAGCGCAGCACAGGACTCAGCACCAACAGAACAGCACACCCCTGCCCAGAACCCCAAAGAGCCATGACTCTGAAAATGCTGAGCCCTGCTGCTCAGCCCTGGCCAGAGCAAGAGTCTGCCCAGCAAGGCTGCTCTTGGATTTGGGCAGCTGTTCAAAATTTCCAGAAGTCCTGCCCACTACACTTCGTGTTCTATGCTGAAGCCAGGATACATGCAAGGAAATAGGCACTTACAAGCAGCTTAGCTATTTATTAAGTCAGTAGAAAAATGACTTTACAGGTTTGCGGTGCAATAAAGGAGATGGGGACCTACCCCCATGCTAGAGCGCTCCAGTCCAGTCCAGTGCCCAAGTGTGGCCTGCATGTGTATGTGTGAGCACGTAAGCTGCCTGGACGCCCCAGAGCATCTCCTAAGTGTGCTGCCCCCGTGGGGGGCACCAGAATCTGTGCCCAGCAGCTGGGCCTGACGAGAAGAATCTGAGGAGCTGGGCCCTAGAAGCGGCCCAGCACAGTGGCTAACAGAGCCATGCGTATGTACATGCCGTTCTCGGCCTGGCGGAAGTAGGCTGCTCGGGGGTCCGAGTCCACCTCCACGCTACAAGAGAAGGAAAACAGTTACCCCAGCCTGTCCAAGACTAAGTGTCCTCCCACAGCCAGCCCCCGGTGTATCCTCAATTTTGAAGCCGTGTCACCTTATCTCATTGACTCGAGGCATCGGGTGCATCACCACCATCTTCTTCTTGGCCCGCGTCATGATGTGGGGAGTGAGAATGAACTGGCCAAAGCACTGCGAGGCAGACGGGGGCCCTGTCAGCACCTCAGGGCCAGGGTGGCCGTAGGGCCACAAGCCTGGGTTCCTCCAGGGTTCCTTCCACACCCACATGCAGTTATCACAACCGAGAGGCCCAATCAAGCTCCTGGGGCCCAGCCTTCTTGGCCACTAGCCTGGATGCCCCGCAGCTCCAGCCCTGGCCTCGCCTCAGCCCTGGTACTCACAGCTTCATACTCCTGACTAGAGTCAAAGCGTTCCTTCTGGATTCGAGTCATGTAGAGCACATCAGTGTCGGGCAGCGCTTCCTCAATGCTCTCAAATTCCTCCTGGAGGGGGAGGCAGAGTCAGAGTGAATGCAGTGCCAGGCTCTCACTGCCCAACCCGCAGCTCCCCATGGCCTCCCAGGGCCTCACCTGCTTGGTGCCGCGGGCTGCCACAAAGGCCCGCACATTGGGTGGCATGCGCAGGCTGGGAGGTGCCACGTAGCGCAGGCTGACACGGTACTGGGTGAGCAGGCAGGCCAGGGAATGCACCGTGCGTCCATGCTTCAGGTCCCCCACCATTGTGATCTAGGGGAGGAACCCGATCACCAAGAGGGCCCCCAGATCAAGCACCTTGTCCCCCCACTTCAAAGCTTTCAGTCTCAGGATCAGGACACAGGCCTCCCTGATGCAGCATGCCTCGGAACAGAGAAGGTACTGCCCAACTGCCCCCCCTCTTCAGACCTTGCCCGGGCAGGCTCCCAACCCCTGCCACTGCGCTCACCGTCATGCCATTGACAGTCCCAAGCTCCTCCCGGATGGTGAAGATGTCCAACAGGGCCTGCGTGGGATGCTCTCCAACCCCATCCCCAGCATTGATCACTGGCCTTCGACAGTGCTTGGCTGCCAGCTGTGAAAATGGGAATAAGGAGAGCCTTGTCTTCTGCATCTCAGTGGCCCCCGCTCCCTGCCTGAGTCCCACTCTTCTTGGGTCCCCTCACCCATGTGGCCCAACCAGAGACTTGCAGTCATGTCCCTGGATCCATCCCAATCAACCCTGTCCAGTGGACAGCTGGCCTCACCTCCACAGCTCCAGGCTGGGGATGCCGAAGCACAACGACGTCGGCGTAGCAGCTCATGGTCTGCACAGAGTCAGCCAGGGATTCACCCTTTTGGACTGAAGACGTGGCTTCTGAGAAGCTGAGCACAGCGCCCCCCAGCCGGGCCATGGCTGCCGCAAAGGAGCTGCTGGTCCGCGTGCTCACCTCGTAAAACATGGAGGCCATCACCTTCCCCTGTGGGGGGGAGGGCCAAGATTCAGTGTGAAAGTGTGTGTTCATCTTGGGGAAAGTATAGGCTGCTGCTTGCTTCGCCCACTTACACAGGAGGGACACTGAGAGAACTCCCTGCAAACCTCCTTGTGACCTGTCCTAACCTTGACATTTCTATTAGCATTGCTCTGAGCTAAAGGTTCTGCCTCCGAAACACCGCTGGTAAATATCTGAATGAAGTATTCATTCTCTGGGAGAAACAGGAACACCCCAGATCTATCCCACTGAATACATCTGCACAGAGCAAGTGACCAGATTAGCAGGCTGATGCACCGGCACTCAGGGCCTCACAAATCAGCTAAATACTGGTCAGAGGGGAGCAAACATGTGGGGGTCAGGGGTCTAGGTCAGCAGGACCTTCCAGAATAAAGAAGGCAGAGCAACTTATAGTGGAGGATCTGGACTCACACAAGGTGACCTATGGCAGGAGAGGGAGATCCCTCTGACAGGGTCCTGGATCTGTAGCCCACAGCCCTGACCCTGACCTTGAGGATGTCGAGGCTCCGCTCCTTCTGTACCATCATACGCAGTGTGTGCGCCACATTGAACAGGTGAGACATCTAAAAAAGACCCCAAGTCAGCTGGAAAGGCAGTGGACCCCAGAGGTCCTAGCCCCAACCTTTCAGATTCTCAAAGCTCTGGGTGTCCCCATCCTCCCTCCCCCAGGCACCTGATCCTTGGTGAACTGCTGGACAGACAGGATATGTTGACCCACTAATGAGTGCAGCAGGGGTGAGGTCTGGGGGTGCAGCAGGCCAGGGGTCCCCAGGTTCTGGGGTGACGCCTGTCTAGGTACTGGTGGTGGAGGGTAGCAGGTGCCATCAAGGGTTCCCATGAGCTCTGCAGTGAGGGACGGGGCAGAAGAGGTGGGTCAGAGGGCTCCTCCTACAGAGGTCAGGTCAGACAGGTCCCCGAAGTGAGCGTGGGCTCTGGGGAAGTCTCACCTGGTTCAGCTGCCTTCCGAGAGGACTTTTCCTTTGGCTCTTCAGCTACAAATAGGGCAACAGGACAGATATAAGCCTGCAACTAAGGTCTGTGAAGAACCCCCATTTCCCCACACTCTGGATCATAGCGTCTGTGTTAAACCAACTCACACAACAGTAGCTATAGCAGGTTAGGGGACAACAAGGATCAACAGCCCTGGGGACACACCAGTGATTTCCCACGGGGGCTGCTGTGTGAGAGCAGTGGTGCCCTCCCAGGGCCCGCCCAAGTGGCAAAGGGATCCTAGGCAAGGGGAACGGCCAGGCTCACACCAACCAGTAACCTGGATTTACCCCACGTTCTGCTGCCCCGTGGGATCCCAGCTCCTGGGCGGAGGAACACAGCTGCCCACAACAAGAAAGGGCTATGAGAAGCTGTGGGGTACCTACCTCACAGAGGGCAGACTGATTTAGGCAAAGGAAGGTACAGCGGGTCAGACTAGTAGTATGAAGGAAAGGCAGGAAGAACAGGGTAAGTGGACCAAAGTGAGGTGCTGGGGGGGGGGGGGGGGCTGTGAGCCCAACCCCAGTCCATCAGGGGGACATTGGGGGAAAAGAAGCCTGTCCCTACACATCTCTGAGTCCAGGTGGCCCCATCCTCCATGTCACAGGACCCTCCTCTTACCTGGCAGACCTGGGTCAGAGGCTCGGTGGATTCGGGGAGGCAGGTGGAAGCGGCCATCGGGAAGCCCTGGGATAGCCCGGCGAGGCCTTTCGGGTGTCTGGAGAGATATAGGCCTCACATTTTAAAAAGTACTGACCCAACTCCTCAAATTTAATTCCTCGAGAAAAGCCAAATTGCTCACTGTCTGTAGCGAGAATGGAATGGACCCCGTTCTCCATCATCTCCCCTCAGGTTCATCCCTCTGCTATGCTGCTGTGGCACAGGAAGACCAACTAGCCTCCTAGAGGTGTGTGCTAGCCCCATGACAGGCTCTCAGATAAACCTCTGGTTGGGTTAATAAGGGGCTTGTGTTTCCCCTAGGTAGGTAATCTCCTAAACTGAGAGTTAAGTCTATGTTTTGTAGTAGACAAAGAGATAGGTGGGGGACTTTTAGTGTCAACTACAGAGCCTTCCACCCCTAAACCACTAATTATAACATCTGTGCTGCTGGCTGTTCCTGGCCACATCCCCCAACACCCCCCTCCAGTCTCAAAGCACTGTGGATACCGTGGTTATCTCACTGGTGGCAGGGGCTGGAGGTGCGAGCTGGGGAACAACCCCCTGAGGCCACTTGCGTACATCCTGTCCGTAGCCCGGGGGCACCAGGACCTGCAGACAGAAAGCAGGAGCAGGCGAGTGAGCAGGGGGCAAAGAGCTGGACTGAGACCCTAAAGCAACGGAAGCCAGCAAAAAGGAAACACGCCTCAGGGGACCTGTGCCCACCCATGTTCAGGGCAGCTGGAGGAGGTGCTGGAACCACAGAGATGTGCCAGAGCAAGTTGACAATGGCACCAAGGAAGTCACTACTGGGATGGGGTTCAGGCCACACACATACCTGCCCGTCAATATAGGCCACCTCGCCTCGTAGGACCACACGGCGGACGGTGCCCTTGACCTTCTGCCCTTCGAAGGGTGTCCAGTGGGCCTTGGAGAAGGGCATGTGGCTGGGGATGGTCCATTCGTGCTCCAGATCCACCTGCCCAGAGTCACGGGTGATGCTAGGGTAGGGCCACACCTTGGGACAGCTGCGGGGGATACAGAGCCGCCCACCCTCCGCAGCCGCCCACACGCCCACACCTCCACATAGGTGTCCTCCTGTGGGGGCAGGTGGAAGATCCGCCGAGGACCGTGGTGGAGCCGCTGCAGTAGGTCATCCAGAGTGAGCCGGCCCTCGCTGACAGCCGTGAGCAGCAGCGGCAGCATGGTCTCCAGCCCCGGGAAGCCTGGTGGAGGCCTGGGCCCACACTTCTCCTCCAAGGTGTGGGGGGCTGAAGGAAGAGAGCAGCACCCTCAGGCCCCATCGCCTCCACATCTGGGGAGTCACACAGGCCACCAGGATTGCACTGCTCGCTACACATCTCAATGCTCCTCTCCTCTGGTTATTTGGAAAACAGATAAACCATGACAGCTGCCACCTTCCGGGGACTACACCTTTTACCCATGTTCTCTCATTTATAACTTTTATCATTTGCTCATTAGTTCCTTCAGGGAGCATTTATCAAGCACCCATCACAGCCCAGGCACTGTGCTACAAAGGTCAAGTCCTTTGTATCCTCACAGAGCCCAGGGGCCCTGAGCTGGGGCACGAGCCCTGCTGGGCAGAAAGGTACACTGTGGGCCCTCTCACCATGATCTGAGGCGAAGCAGTCGATGACAGCCATGTTCTCCCACAGGGCCTCCACATCCTGGCGGGAGCCAAGCTCAGGCCGGACCTCGCCCTTCCCGGGCCCCAGGCGTTCCAGGTCATCGTGGCTTAGAAACAGATGGTGGGGTGCCACCTCACAGGTCACTGGCAGCCCTCGGGCCTTTGCGGCTTTAATCAGCAGGATCTGGGGGGACAGGAGATCTAGAAGGGGCCTCCCTCGTGCCCTGCCCTCCAAGTCTCCGCAGCCAACACCCCCTCTAGGAAAGTTACGGGGCAGACATGCTGAGGGTACTGGCTCCCTGCTCCCCACCCCCTCCGGCCCCCAAGGAGACCCTGACCTCTGGGTGTCACTGAGAAAACAGAAGGGGTACTGGGATCCCGGGTGTACTCTCACCTCCTCCTTCCGTGCCACATGACATATGTGCACTGAGCGCTGGGTCAGCTGGGCCACCATGAGGATGGCGGCGACACTCTGTCGCTCCGCATGGGCGACAATGGGGAGGTGGGATGGCCATGTCTCAAAGTGCTGGGGACGGAAAGAATTTATCGGGGAGCGTGCAGAGCCCTTAATTCTCTGAGCTCATCAGAGCCCAGAGCCCTCACAGAGCTCCTGACACCTCACTGTTGTTGGTTAGCCCACTCTGTGTGGTCCTCAAGCCAGGACACTGGCTGCCTCCTCCCACGTGCCCACTCCCTACCTCCATCCACTGGGCCACGTTGTCCAGCCGAAGCTCAGAGAAGGTTTCATTGAGGTAGAGCTTTAGCCCAGCAGCAGACCCAGCCACAGCACCCAGGGTCCCTGCATTTTCTGACGAGGCCCCAAGAAATAAGGCAAAGTCACAGCGTGCGCCAGCCTCTGCCAGCTGGGGAAGATACATATGAGATAATGAGATAAGACCCCCTGGCATCCATGCCAGCCTGGGAACCAGTGGCCTAGGCCCCTAGGCTTCTGGGAGGGCACAAGGAGGATGGGTCTGGGAGACAGGCAGAGATGTCTGGATCACCGTGAAGCAGGAGTACAAGGGCTCACCTTCTGGGCCAGGGCCAGGGCAGGGGCATCAATGATAGGGGGCCGGGTATTAGGCATGGCACACACCATGGTCACGCCCCCAGCCAAGGCAGCAGCTGTGCCTGAGGCAAAGTCCTCCTTGTGTGTCCCCCCTGGTTCCCGCAGGTGCACATGGATGTCAATCAGTCCTGGGAGAACATGGATGTGGCAAGATTAGAGGAAGGTTCAGAGACACAAAGGACATCAAAGATGTGAACTGGGGTGGTAGGAAAATGAGCAGCCACTGATACGGGTGAGAGGTGGCAAGGTTCCTCAGTCAAGGGCACAGAGGATCGTGGGAGGAAAGAGCTCAGTGAGAAAGATTCTGGCCCCCACACTCTATGCAGTCCAGGCAGGGTGTGGGTCCCACAGCCCAGATCTCTGAGCCAGATGCTACCAGTGTGCAGAAGCTGGGTTCTCCCAGAAGATGCACTTACCAGGTAGCCGCACAAGCTTTTGGGAAGTCATACAGTCAACGTGCACCTTCAAAGGAGGGGCTGGCCCAATCTGGCCTAGGGCCTGCAGGTGAAAACCACAGTCAGCTCTGATTTAAGGGCAACCCAGGAATTGTAGGTTTTGCATAAACCAGGCTCTACCTCCCAATACCCAACTTCTCTCTGTAGCCCCAAAGCCCGGTTATTACCGTAACTGCTTCATACTGAGATTTCCCAACCCCATGGCACACTCACTTCTCCCTCTTGTCCCATTAACACTGGCTGTTGCTCTCCTAGCACCCAGGTCCCAGGTACCTCTACAAACAGTTTGGTGCACTTGATATCGATGATGAGGGGCACAGAGAAGTCAGCGGCCAGGCGCCGGGTACGGTAGCCCTTGGTGACAAAGGAAGAGAGACGCCGGCCCCCAGCCCCACGCATTGACAGGTTAATCACTAGCTCAAAGTGATTCTCAGCCAGCTGCTCCAAGATGCTTCGCTGCGGTGGGCACTCACCATCCACTGCCTCCTCAAAGTGCCAGTCCACAGCTGTTACCTGTGGCCCAGAGATAAGGTCAGGGCCAAACTGAACCTGGCAGGAGTCACGAAGGACAGCAAAGGGAGGAGAGGTAGCCCAGGAACCCATGAGGAAGAGACTGAGGACCTATAGGGTGGGGACCAGGGCTGCCTCTATTTATTATTGGCAGAGTACATTCTTGATAGGAAAAACATCTACTCTATGGTTATCAAGGACTGTGCAATATGAGCCCATACATGTACATATAGAAATAATATTCTGGAAAGAAATACACCAGAATGTTAAGAGTGGTAGAGAGACTGTAAGGAAAATTTTTCTTTGCTTTTCTGTATACTCTATTTGCTCTATGCGAAATATAGAGGATTTATGCAATGACAGAAAAAGCAAGGGAACACAGAATTCTCTGGTACAAAGCAGGGGTAGGTTGCAGGAGCCCCGGTACCTTGACGCCATGCTCAGTGTAGAAGTCAGCAGTGCCCAGGCTGGCGTAGAGGCTGTAGCCCAGGCTCTCCAGCAGCCGCACAGTTGGGAGCAGCTCACTTTTGTTCTGAACCAAGCAGAAGGAGGATGCGGTTGTATCTCTTCTGTCTTCCACTTCAAGGTCAGCCCAGGCCCAGAGAACCAAGGCTATCTGCCCCCACCTCTCTGGGCAGCCCCTGCCTCTGGATTCTGTACCTTATAGCTGCCAATGGTCAGCAAGATGTTCTTCTTGGGGATCTTAAAGCCAGTGCTTAGCATGGCCTTGAGGTAGGCCTCGCAACGGCTCTCCCCAAAGCCAGCCACCTCCCCGGTACTGGTCATCTCCACACCCAACACCACATCAGCACCCGCCAAGCGTGAGAACGAGAACTGAGGCACCTGTGGGAGCAGGATATGAGACACCAAGGCAAGGAGGGCCCACTTCCCCTCATCAGAAGAAGCAGCCACAGTTCCTTTCCCGTGGTCTCAGCCAGACGGCAGGGTTAGCCTTGCCTGCTGCTGCTCTGCCTATGCTCTACACCAGTAGGTGAGCTGCTTCTCAAATATAGTTCGGGTCTTCCGGCAGTTTCCACTAAGCTAATTCCTTGGCCTTGGAACACTTCCTCAACAAGCTCTGCCAATCAAACATCCTGACCACCCTTCAGGACTCCATTTAAATACCACCTCTCCCAGCCCTTCCCAGGTTACTCCTTTTGGAAGTGCCATCTCTTGTCTGTAAACTCCTATAGCATTTTAGTCTTATCTTTACTACGCAGGTTTACCATAGACTGTTCTAGAAACAAGCTATTTTTTAACCCAACTTCCCTTGTCTCCATTACTAGTGTGAGCTCTTAAAGGACAAAGACCCTTATCACCCTTGTGGCCCATGATAGGTGCTCAGTTTACATGCGGACTCACATGTGTGGTAAGTGAACTTTCTCCCACTATGTCTCCCTGCTTCTGACTGCTAACCTCAAGGTTTCAATCCTCCGTACCTTTACCCCCACGACTCCGGAGCCAGTCATGAGCCCCACAGGTTCCACTTCTTCCCCCATGATGACGCGTGTGGCCAAGGCTACTAGGTCCACACCTAGTGTCTTCGAGACGAAAGGGAAGGAGCGAGAGACACGCACGTTGCATTCGATAACTTTCAGCTGGTCATCCTAGAGCAGACAGGGATTGGTCAGACCTTCTGTAGGCTGGGCTTGCTGACACTATTCCACTGACCTGGACTCTTTCCCTCACTTACCATTCTGTGGGTAATCAACCTTGAACAAGGGAACAGGGATCAGGTTGTGAACAGACTGTCACAAGCCATTACAACACTGTGGGCTCTAGCTAGGAGCCCCTTCCCTCCAGCTTTTGGGCCTACTCTGATGAGGGCAGGAGACAGTGAGTGCTCACTGGCACTGTGGCCAGCACAGAGCAAGAAGGTACTAATGCCCGTTAGTCTCTTCCTTTAGCCCCCTCTTACTACCTTGGC
The DNA here is from genome assembly GCF_014898765.1 of Herpailurus yagouaroundi. Lineage (NCBI taxonomy): Eukaryota > Metazoa > Chordata > Mammalia > Carnivora > Felidae > Herpailurus > Herpailurus yagouaroundi. The sequence continues at coordinate 22,125,414 of NW_024412419.1, read as the reverse complement.
AATGAGCTGCAGATTGAAGGGTCCTGTGACCTGCAGCTCCTGACCCACAGCGTGCACAATGGCTTTAATCCGCTCCAGGGTTTTGGCAGTGATGTCCTGCGGTGGGGTCACCAGTGTGGCATCGCCTGAATGCACGCCTGCATTCTCCACATGCTCAGAGATGGCAATGGCTGCCACTACACCATCACGGGCCACAGCATCCACATCAATCTCCTAGTGGGGACGTGAAGGCAATGTGATGTAGGGCAGGGACCATTTTCTTCTCCCACTTGCCCCAGGAGGCTCCCTTCCTTGAAGAGCCTTGATACAACCCATCCTTCCCAGCCTTCTGTGCCTAGAAATTGTTGTAGGACCAGAGAGAGGAGTCTCCTCTGAGGCTGGGGAGGCTGCCCTCAGAGACTCGTTTGAGGCCCTACCTTAGCCTCCTGGATGAACTTGGAGATGACCACAGGGTGCTCCTTGGAGACGGCTGCTGCACTGCTCAGGAAGCGCTCCAGGTCCCCGTCAGTGTAGGCCACATTCATAGCAGCGCCACTCAGCACGTAGGAGGGGCGTACCACGCAGGGGTACCCCACTGTCTGGCAGAACTGGCGAGCAGACTAAGAAGGGTGCAGCTGAGTTGGTCACACTCACCCCTGACCGCATCTAGCCTCCAGCCCCCAACCAAGCCCCAGCCCACCTCTAGGTCACTGAGTTCCCTCCACTGAGGTTGGCTGATACCAATGGTGTCGAGGAGCCGGGAGAACTTGAAACGGTTCTCAGCCGAGTCGATGGCTTCAGGGGAAGTACCCAGCACCCGGCACTGCTGCCGATGCAGAGCCATGGCCATGTTGTTGGGCAGCTGTCCACCCATAGATAGGATCACACCTTCAGGGTTCTCTAGCTCATAGATGTCCATCACCACCTTAGTGCAACAGGAGAATCAAGTGGAGGTAGCAGGTAGTCAGGGATCTGAGCCTTCCTGGTCACTGCTTCTCACCCTCTACCCACGTCCCCTCAAACCCCACAGAGCCCAAAGAATCTTAAGTCAGCCAGCCATTCCCACTTAACCCTGGCCACCCAGGCTAACGAGCAGCCTTCAACTCTCTCACCTCAAAAGAGATCTCATCAAAGTAGAGTCGGTCACACATGTCATAGTCAGTGCTGACTGTCTCTGGGTTGTAGTTCACCATGATGGTCTTATATCCCATCTGCGAGAGGGAGGGAGATGAGATTGAACTATAAGATGGGAGGAAAAACATGGAGAAACTAAGGCAAAGCCAAAAAGCTTTCTCTGAAATAGCTATATGGGACACCTGCCTTGGGAGGGAAGTGGGGCCAAGCACTAGAGAGACAGGTACAAAGTATTGGGAGAAAAGACACATACCCTGTGTGGGGCACAAGATGGCCTAAGGGGAGTCCCCCGCCCCTACCACCCCCACACTCTTCCCAAAGCTCTAAGCGTAGCAATTAACAGAAAGTGCCAGGATTAAATGTGGGCGTAAGGCAACTGCTGGAACTGAAAGAGAATAGAACAGCAGATAAGACGGTAGGAAAGACTAGCTCTTGGACCTTTCGGAGCTGCCGGATGCAGCCCACAGCACACCAGTCAAACTCAACGCTGGAGCCTATACGGTAGACGCCAGAGCCAAGGACCAGGACGTGAGGCGTTCGAAAGGTGAGATCATGGGTGGTGCCCCAGTATGTCAGGTACAAATAATTTGTCTGGGCTGGCCACTCAGCTGCAACTGTGTCAATCTGTTTCACTGCTGGGCAGATTCCCAACTCCTGACGCAGTTTGCGAACCGCCAGCTCTGTGCTAAAGGAGAAGAAGGGTCAAAAATATAGCCCTGGTGGGGTTCAGACTTAGTAAAGGGGTGAGATCCCAGGGCAGGAATTTAAGAGGAAAACAACCCAGGGATGAAGGTCAGAAGCCTCCAAAACACCCTAATCTCTCCGAGGGCCCCTCACTGGTACCAAGATTCTCTGCCCCACATCCTCAGCCCAAGGCCCTCACCACCACCTCTGACCTCAGAACCGCAAGGGCGATCTGCTTGTCTGAGAAGCCAAGGCGCTTGGCCTGGTGTAGCAGGTCTGGGGGCAAAGGCTGTCCACGGTGCTGTTCCAGCAGCTGGGCGTGTGCTATAATCCGCTTCATCCGGTGCAGGAACCAGCGGTCGATGCGTGTGAGGTCATACAGCCGCTCCACAGAATAGCCAGCCCACAGAGCAGCTGCTACCACAAAGATCCGCTTATCAGTTGGCGTCTCCAACTCCTAACGGGGAGGGCAGACAGATGGATATGGAAGGACTGCGCAGAGGGAGGAGACGTACGATTGTTAAGCAAAACATTCCCAATCTATTTTTAGCACCTCATAAAGCCTGAGAGCATGAGTGACACTGTTTTAGGAAAAGACACTGCAAAAAAGGAGCCAAAGCAGCAACTCTGTAATTGCAAAAACCTGTATATAAATCCTACCTCTGCCACTTTCTGACTGTGCAGCTAATGTATTAGCAAGTTCCACAAGCTCTCTAGGCTTGTTTCAATGTCCACGGAAACAAGTTTAAGAATACATCCTTATGAGGGGGGCCTGGGTGGCTCAGTCAGCTAAGCGTTCCAACTTTGGCTCGGGTCATGATCTCATGGTTTGTGAGTTCAAGCCCCACATCAGGCCCTGTGCTGACAGCTCGAAGCCTGGAGCCTGCTCCAGATTCTGTCTCCCTCTCTCTGCCCCTCCCTTGCTCACAGTCTGTCTGTCTCTCTCAAAAATAAACATTACTAAAAAAAAAAAAAAAAAAAAGAATACATCCTTATAGAATAGATGAGAGGAACCACAAAATTCTGAGCCAAGTGAAAAATGCAAATGTCTAGTAATGACTGCTGCTATTAATGGTAACATGTCCACAGACTGGGGACAGAGGAGGGTCCATTTCAGGGGTGTTGCCAGGGGAAGAGAGCCACTTACCATGTCACTGACAGGCTTTACTGTGTGATCAAAGCCCACACAGTTCTCATCTACCATGCGAAGAGCCTTCTGGAAGGCTTCCTCAAAAGAACGCCCAATGCCCATGACTTCACCTGGAGGAACAGGATGTGAAAACTGAGGCCCTGGAGGTAGGAGGTTCCTATGTCTATGATTTAGTCAAGATTCTGGAAGATTCTCAGGACAAGAACAAAAGCAGTGGTATGTATCATGTTTTGTTATTGAGCAATCTTAAACTGGAACTTCTCTCCTTACCATTTTCTGTTTTGTGTTTATTACGGACTATGAAATTAAGATGCCTAAAATGGACGTGTGGATATTAGAAATAGTGCAGCTGATCACAATGGCCCAACCACTGACAGCTATCCAGTTATGTGCTTTATTCCTATTATGATGACACCATCTGGGATCAGTCTCATCCTTTAAAACTTTTCAACAGTCTGAATAATAGGAAGATGATCCCACTGCTCTTTGAACCCATCCAGAAATAATCACATTCACAACTCTCATTTTAGAGTATTCCTTCCTGGACTTCTTTCAAATATATGTTTTATATGGGACTATAGTACACATACAATTTCTATCATGTTTTTTCTTTTATCATAACCATGTTCCCACACTGCTTTGTGACCTTATTACCGGCAGTTTAATTCCTGTATGATTTACCATAACTTAACTCTCACTTACGGAAGGACACCTAGCTCTGAAGTGTTCATCCTTCTAAGTGAGGCTGTGAGTTCTTCAGTGCTTTGGGTTATCTCCTTAGGATAAACTTGCAGAAGTACAGGAGAAATAGGTAAGAATTTTCTGGGTCTTAATAAGTATTACTTGCTTCACAGAAGTTTATGCTTACAAGTATAAGTTTCACCATCTTCTAAGAAGTACATATAATCGTTTTAAACAATTTTTCTCTTAAATTTGCTCATTTTAGCTAGATTTCTATTTATTAATAAAAGGGAACTCCCCTCTCCCTACAACTCCCCAGATTTGCTTATTGATTTCCTCGTCCACAAAGTTTTATAATGTCCTCTGACAATTTACCCTAGGATCATCTTACCAATTGTGTTTTCTTTCTTTCTTTTTTTACTAACTGTATTTTTCTATTTACAATCCTAATTGTTTCTTCAAAAGAACTTTAAAACACTAAAATGCTAATAGCAGTGTTAAGGAAGAGAATGATAAATGATTTTGTTCAATTCCTTTGTAGTATGGTTTTATTGTAAATGCTTATTTTGAGTAAGAGAGATACCCAACATATTCACATATACATGCCTAGGAAGATTCTGGAATCATATATATGCCCAAATAATCCCTGTGTAACAAGACTATAGAGGATTACTCTTTTTTGGTTTAACTACTTTACTAATTTCTCAATGGTTCATGTATCTTACTTGCAACGATAAAAGTCACAAAAAGTTATCAAAGAAGATCATGTTCTAAGAACACCTGAATAGATATAAAACATTAAACATCTCATCTGGGGATTAATCTTTATCCTATTTCAGTCCACTTCTTTTACCAACAATTTAATTATGGCTTTATTCCCATGTTTATCGTAATTTTCACACAACAGGAATTCATCTCCAGAAGGAACAAGTTGGCAGTCTTGTAAGATTTCTAAAAATTCCAAAATAATATCTGAGCTTACTTAGACTTGCTTGTTTAAAGGCTACTATTGATGGGGTGCCTGAGTGGCTCAGTTGGTTAAGCCTCCGACTCCAGCTCAGGTCATGATCTCACGGTTCGTGAGTTCGAGCCCGGAATCAGGCTCTGGGCTGACAGCTCAGAGCCTGGAGCCCGCTTCAGATTCTGTGTCTCCCTCTGTCTGCCCCTTGGCTGCTTGCACTCTGTCTCTTGCATTATCTCAAAAATAAATAAACGTTAAAAAATATATATAAAAAAATAAATAAAGGCTACTATTGCTGTACATGGATATTTGCGACACAATGAAATGCTCTTATCCTTGGCTGGTGGCACTGTGGTATGTGAAATGCTTGCTTTGGTTGAAACGTTTCAGAACAGTCTAACGTGACTTAAAGGGACGTCACAGGGAAGCGTATTAACTCAATTCCAGCACACTCTACCACTGCTTGCATGCTGTTCGGTACTAAATTTCCTTGTTTTTATGAAAAAGGGCTCTGATGTTCTGCTCTGATCTTAAACATGTTAAAAAATTTGGGGGGTGATCATGGCAGAAAGTACCCAGAGAAGCTGACAGGCGTTAACGACGACTGTCACTGTGCTAACGTGGATATACAAGGGTTCACAAAACAACAGGCATCATTTCCCCGAAGCATCAGTATTTAAAGTCACATGGAGAACAAACTGTCACTGGCATTAACAACCTAGTGATGAGGCCGTGGGCAAAATGCAATGCAAGGCTGTGGGTAGAATTTCATGAAACTGGTCTTGCCGATGACAGGCAACATAGTAGGACAGAGGTGCACATAACTAGCAACCGGATCTAGTTCTCAGTTCTTGGCTCTACCCTCTACTCAGCCATGTCACCTTCCTTCTGCGGGCACCTCAGTTTACTTATTTGTAAACCAAGAGAGAGGAGATAGTTTGATGGCCATCACCCCATCACAGAGATTCTGACAGACGGCGGGGGAGTGGAGGTGGCATGTGTATCCTGGCACAGATTTCCAGATGCCTTTGATTCCCGCTCTTGATGAGGACCACGGAGTTTGAAATGTCCGAGTTCTGAGAAACCATGTTCCCAAGCTGCCGCTAATATAGGATCTGAAAGCCTATGCCAGGGAACTAACTTTATGATATTCTAGATTCTTAGGACTGCTGGGACCCCATAGAGTGACCTGGGGAAGGGTTTCTTGGGGCACGTCTCACTCACCGACGCTCTTCATGCAGCTCCCGATCTTTGTGCTGACACGAAGGAACTTGCTGAGGTCCCAGCGAGGGATCTTTACCACACAATAATCCAGGCTAGGTTCAAAAGCCGCTGTTCCCCCTGTCACTGAGTTCCTGGGAGCCGTCACGTGGAGGTGTCAGGACAGAGTGGGAGACGCAGAGTGAGCTTCCAGATAGCTTCCTCTGACCCCACACATCCAGGCCAATATCTTTTTTAAATTCCTTGTCCCATGAATGTTTTCTTCAGCTCCCCTCCCCATCTCTGTGATCTTTTCCCCACCCTTGTACCTGAGCTCAGGTAGAGGGATGCCCAATGCTAGCTTCGCTGCCACATAGGCCAGTGGATAACCTGTGGCCTTACTGGCCAGGGCAGAGCTTCGAGAGAGCCTGGCATTCACTTCAATGATGTAATACTGCAAAGAGAGAGAGAGAGAGAGAGAGAGAGAGAGAGAGAGAGAGAAAGACATCAGATAACTGGTGCAGAAGGTCCACCTAGGAGAGGTATTAGAAGGGCCAGAAAACTAAGCCCTCTCCAAAGGCACAGATAACAAAAGCACCACCCCCATCCCAGTCCAACCTTACCACAGACAATCCTGACTTCTACTTCAAGGTCTGTAGGGCCAAAGAGTCCCCTGGCCTCAAAGACTCAAAATTATGGATGGAGATCCAACAGCTAGAATATCAGCTCCAGGGCCTAGGGTCTCACCTGCTCAGACTCGGGGTTCAAGGCGTACTGCACATTGCATTCCCCGACGATTCCAAGGTGCTGGGTCACCTTGATGGCTGTCTGCCGCAGTAGCTGGTATTCCCTGTCATTCAGTGTCTGGCTTGGAGCCACGACTATGGATTCTCCAGTGTGGATGCCCAATGGGTCCAAATTCTCCATGTTACACACCTGTGAAAGAAGGATCCCGTGGAGGTCACTGCCAAAGGAAGTCAAGAGAGGCAAGAGGCTGCATCCCAGGGTCCTGTTGCTTTTGGGACAGTACCCATTCTGGGTCTGAGGGACATCGAACCCTCAAAGATCTCAGCTATGACCTCTGCTCTTACTGGAGCTCATACTGCCTGACATTACTCCCAGCCCACTTCCATCACTCACCGTGACACAGTTGCCATAGGCATCTCTCACCACTTCGTACTCAATCTCCTTCCATCCCTTCAGGGACTTATCTACCAGCACTTGGCTAGTATGGGCAAAAGCTGGGGCCACAAGAGCAGAGAGCTCCTCCCTGTTGGAGGCAAAGCCAGAGCCCAGGCCACCCAGGGCAAAGGCCGCACGAACTAGCACAGGATATCCCAGCCGCTCAGCAGCTGCCTGGGCCTGTAACGAGCAGAAGAGATGAACACAGTGATCAGGCCTCGACTGCTTGCTGCATAGAGGGTTCCTGGCCCCAGAGAAAACAAGACACAAAGAAAATGGCATCATTCCACCTTCCCCCAACCGCCCCTCGAACCTGTTCAAGAGAATTTGCCGCCTCACTGGGGGCCACATGCTCTCCAATCTCTGCCATCCTGGAGGCAAATGCCCGCCGATCTTCAGTCAGTTCAATGGTTTCCACAGGTGTGCCCAGGACCCGGACCCCATACCGAGCTAACACTCCAGCCTTGGTTAGCTCCACACCACAATTCAGAGCTGTCTGGCCCCCAAAAGTCAGTAAGATGCCATCTGGGCGCTCATTACGGATCACCTGAGGGAGAAGAGGAATAACAAACGTTAGGACCTTGGGGGTATAGAGTGGATCAAAGAAGTTTAGAAACCCAGAGTGACCACAGAATACCCCTGCCCACGTGGGTCCCTTCCTCAGTCCAGCCTTATGCCAGTCATACCTGGGTTACATAGTGAGGCGTTATGGGAAGGAAATAGACTTTGTCAGCCAGCCCCTGGGAAGTCTGCACTGTGGCAATGTTGGGGTTTATCAACAACGTCTGGATGTTTTCCTCCTTCAGGGCCTTAATCGCCTAGGGAGACAAAAATGGCGTACCAGCCTCGCCTACAGAAGCAAGACTACCAAGTCTGAAACCACCAACGTGTCTCTCCCTTCCTGTACTCCCAGTCTCTCATAACCAACTCCTTTTCCTTAGCACCTCACCTTTCTGAACATTCCCCGGATCTCCTGATTCATTCTCTCCCTACAACCAATGTTTGTTTATGCCTCAGCCCTCTCAAGACCATCCGTTCCTGAGGGTCACACACCCAGAGGGGCAGGGATGGACATGCTTTACCTGAGAGCCTGAGTAGTCAAACTCTCCAGCTTGGCCAATGGAGAGGCCCCCAGAGCCCAGGATCAGAACCTTTCGTGGTGGTGGAAGCCCAGAGCCTGGGGTGGGAATCCCTGGGGGACAGAGGCGCTCAACCAGCCGCTCTCGAACTGTGGAGGCAAAGAAAGTCATAAATGTTAGAGCTGAATGAGACCTGAGAGATCACCTGTATTAACTCCCACACTTTACAGAAGAATTCAAAACAGGTCATGCCTCTAATGAGTGGCAGACGCGGAACAACGACCCAGGACTCTTGACTCTGGAGCTCCTTTCGGTAGAAGAAGTAAATGAATCATCTTGGCTTGGTTGCTTTCCCAACTCATCCCCTTAACCTCCCAAACAGATCTCAGTTTCCTAGGGCATGCCCATTTTATGCCCATCCTGGAGCCAACCCTGTTCTTACTTCTACTTAGTTCTACAAAACCCAGTTCTACTCAGGGGCTTACCTGTCTGGCCCCCGGGGTTCCCAGCTGTGGCTTCTTTCACAGTTTCCAGAAAGATATCAAAAAGCAGCTCCATATCTGAAGGACCAGCTTGGTGCTCTGGGTGAAACTGGACACTGTTGAAGAGATGGGATCACGAAATCTGCCATTATCCCTGACTTGGGAACTGGTAGTCTTGGAAGCGGGCATCAGGATAGATGACCGGGGCCCACTGTTGCGCTTCCTATTTTGATCTTCAAGACCCCGGGGCTTGCAAGCTGTACAGATCCAGTCACCCTGCCGGAATCACTCTAGCTCACCTGAAGAAGGGCAGGCTGTCATGTACAATGCCTTCATTGGAACGATCATTGGCGTTGGTAAAGAGAGGAAGCCAGCCGGCTGGCAGTGAGTCTGTTTCCACAGCAAACCCATGGTTCTGGGATGTCAGAAAGCAGCGCCCAGAGCCCACTAGCAAGCATGGCTGATTATGGCCTCGGTTCCCGTATCTGGAGATGGAAGCGCACTGAGTCACAGGCCCTCTTCACCCTCCCTTCACCATTGTACCAAACCCAGCTTTTGTGGAGCTTAGGACCCTCACCAGCCCCTGCTCCTGTTTCAACACTAACGAACACCAACTCTATTCCCATCCCCAAGACTCCCCACCGCTCATGTCAGTAGTTCAGGCCCTTCTTCTCCCCACAAGTCCCACCTCATCTTGTATGTCTTGGCCCCAATGGCTAAGGCCAACAGCTGGTGTCCCAGACAGATCCCGAAGACAGGTCGGGGATCAGGCTCAGATAAGACACGGCTCAGTGTGGATACCACACTGGGATAGGAGGCGGGGTCACCAGGGCCATTACTCAGGAAGACACCCTCATACTCTGGAGTGGGCAGAAAAGATGATGTCAAAACCAGTAGTTTAACCAGAAAGACAAACTTGCAGCCTTTCCTTACCATCAGAGCAAAAGCCCTGATCTCTGTCTCCTTCCCTGCAACTCATGTTGACTTACAGCGACTGGACCAAGGGACAGATCTTCCACCCAAGCTACCTGTCTGTAGCCCTATACACGCCCCAGCTACTCACCCTGGCTGTCTAATGCATGGTCCCACGGTACCACAGTGACCTCAGCTCCACGCTGGCACAGACATCGGATTTGATTGTACTTGAGACCACAATCCAAAGCAAGGATCCGAGGGGTGCCCCCTGCATTGAAGACCCGTGGAGCCTGAAGAATAAAGGGCAAGAGCGGGCAGTTGTAATCAATGAGTATAGATATACACACACCAACCCCTGCCTTTGAGGCCTCTTCTGATTTACCCTCAAGTGTTCACCTGTTAGGAACAGAATAAAACTGATGTGCTATAGCTTGCAACATTTTCCCACTCTACCTCTGTACCTTAATCGAGACCTCTGGCACCAGGGGGCGGGCATTGGGGTCCAAGAATGGCAGGGCTGAAGGCTCTGTTCCATCTTGGACCAGCTTTCCCAGCAGAGACCCTTGCTCTCTCAACTTCTTAGTCAGCTCCCGAGTATCCACTCCTGTCAAAATAGCACACTCTCAGAGATCACACTCCCCCAACTCAGTCATGCATGAGGTTAGACTTTCAGGAGCACTGCATTCCAGAGCCCTGAGTCACACACAGCTGTTCTATGGGCATCAAAATCCTGGGCCATCCTGATGGAAGTACACTACCATGAAGTATTCTTGCTAAAAATATCACATCTGAATTGAACCATGACTTCTAGATTTGTTTACAGAAAATAATATCAGGAGACAAAAGAACATACTAAACAACACTACAGGAACGTAATTGACAAAATGCAGCTTGTGGGATACTCTAAAGGAAAACCAACTTGTTTTTGTCAAGTGGGTTACAATGCCCATAAATTAGACATACCAACCAAATGCAATATATGAATCTTATTTAGATCCAAATTCAAATAAGCAATAAAAAACATTTAGATAATAGAGAAATCTATAAATATCGCCTGAATATTTAGGAATTATTGTTACTTATTTAAAGATACCATAATGTTATTGTGGCTCTTTTATATTTTTAAAATATTTTTTAACGTTTATTTATTTCTGAGACAGAGACAGACAGAGCATGAGTGGGGGAGGGTCAGAGAGAGAGGGAGACACAGAATCTGAAGCAGGCTCCAGGTTCTGAGCCGTCAGCACAGAGCCCGACGCGGGGCTCGAACTCACGAACCGTGAGATCATGACCTGAGCCAAAGTCGGTCGCTCAACTGACTGAGCCACCCAGGCGCCCCTGTGGCTCTTTTAAAAAGGACTCCTTTTTCATAGATTAATGAACTATTTGTGGCTGAAATGATACAACGATGGAGACCTGCGTCAAAATAATTAGGGGGGTTCTAGTCATGGTGGTGCAGTTAAGTTTAGTCCTCAGTTAATGATTACAGAAGCTGGGGGGTTCATTATATTCTTCTTTCCTTTTGTATGTACAAAATTTTCCATTTGAGTGAGAACTCAGTTCTTTCTCCAATTCCCAGACCCTACTCTAACCTTCCAAATCTGATACATTCTATCACAACCTCAGACTCCAGTAGTCCTCAGAGTCCCAGACTCCTCAGAGTCCCAGTAGTGCAAAAGAGATCTCGATTCTTTCCATCCAGGCACCTGTGTTCTGCCCAGACACAACTGTGCTAGCACCGTACCTTGCAGGCCAGGTATGCCATGCTGTTCCAGCCACTGATGCAGGGTGTGGGTGGCGCTCCAGTGGCTGGGTGTGGGGCAGCACTCTCCCACCACCAGTCCTGCCACATGGATCCCTGAGGATTCAAACCACTGTCGACGGAACGAAGAGAGCATGAGGGGCCGAGGGCCACACATCTTCCTATCTTCTTTTCCCAACGTACGGCTGAGACCCTACACTTCACCCACACTGAATAAATGACCCAGTCATTCCTTTAACACAGCAAGCATCTCCTGCTTTTGTCCTTTCCCAACAATGTTGTTCCTCATATGAAACACCAAAAGCTGGGCCCTGATTAATAACGGAAAATATTTTCCTTCCCTTTTCTTTAGTCCAAAACTGAGATTACAAATCCTACTTCTGTGAAGATACCACCCCTTCACTCACTGTAGTTTGTGCCTCCTCCTTAGGGGCTCACCTAAACTCACTGTTTCTATTGTTCTGGCTACTTACATTGTATCGTATATGTGTTTGTGTTGTCTTCCTCACCAAACTGTGAACTCAGCAAGAACAAGGTGGCTGACACACAGTAGCAGTCAACAAACATTTACAGAGTGCCCACTCAGTGCCAGGCATTGTAACAGATGTTGGGGGAGGAGCAGTGAGTATGCAAAAAGACAAGATCCCTGTCCTTACCATATGAATTTACTACTTAGGGAGCCTGAAAATTAATAAAGTAACATGCAAATAAACAAGATCACAATTACAGAATGTGGTAAAAACAGAAAATAAGACAGGTGCACAATACCTCATCAAATAAAAATAAAGGTTCAGGGTACAACGCTAGGCATGATTCTACCCCCCTCCATGTAAGGGATAATAATAATAATAAAGTTAATGTAAATTTGCTACCCAGTAGATAAACATTTAATAATTAAAGAGAAAAATGGGTCATTTACATGGGAGGGAATGGTATATTTAAATCACATCTGTTTAGTGGTAGAGGTTTAAAAGAAGATGGATGTTGAGACTGTTCTTTACGGATCTGAAGGAGAGTTTGGCAGAACCCTCCATGGCCAGGAAGACAAGTCTGCATGTGGACAGGTGCATTCACAGCACACGTGCCACAAAAGTATCCATGGTGGGCTAGAGGCTCTAGGAGGCCTTACTCACCCTGGTTCTGTCATGGGCCCCAATTCTGCAGGTTCATAAACTCTCATTTTGTCAGTGTGTCTACAGCTAACAAAGCTAAAAACTGCCATATGTTAACCAACATACTGCATTATAAACTAGAATGCAGTGTATTTACAGATCTGTGATAAGGAATGGTCCTTTCACTCCTTATCTCGAGTTCCCTCTCCTAAATGTCAGGGTGAATTAAGGAATTAAAGGCCCACTAAGCGTGGAATACCATGACAAAATGAGTTTTGAGGAATACTGTATCTAGGCTGCGGTGATTTCCACTATTAATCTCTGTGGACTTTTTTCATTACTTTAATTTTCACAGCGCAACTTAGTTTCCAAATTCCAGAGGAGGAGGAATAGGTGGAACCTCACTGTGGGAGGAGACTGAGTTTTCTTATCTAGAGGTAAGAACTCCACTGAAAAGTGGCAAAAAAATGAGTCAAGGCAAGGAAAGTAGGTTTACAAGACGATTACCAACTTGGTTTGGTAGGTGAACTGGGACCCACAGCCACTGAGAAGGGTGTGGCCCTAATTTCCAGTCTTTTTCCTACTATGTATTTTAAAGCATTCCTCCCATCACACCACTGTTAAGAAATCTTCACTGGTTCCCTACCAAAATCCAGACTCTTTGGCTGGCCTCCAGCACTGTGCCTCTTAAGGTACTTAAGCTGTGGGTAGTACTTGTATTATCACTTCAGTGTGTATCTTTGTTCTCTCCAGGATGCCTAACTTAATGTCAATGTCTTCACTTGACTAACAGTTAATAACCACTGATTTGAAAAGATAAAGTACAGAAAGCATTGGGTGTGGCTACCTTACTGAGACCGAACTCATCCATTTCATCTGCAGGGATGCCATAGTTGCCGATCAGAGGATATGTCAGCACTAAGATTTGTGCTTTGTAGGAAGGGTCAGTAAGGGCCTCGGGGTAGCCGACCATGCCAGTTTGAAACACTGCAAGAAAGAGGCAGGGCTGGGGCTTGGGCAGGACACCCTTCCCACCACTGCCCTGAGCGATGACAATGCCCCAGCGGAGGCTGCCTTGACCTTGAGGGATAAAAGGGGCTAGGGTGGGGACACGGGCACCAAATGGGGGTGGGAGGCTGGGTGTGCAGGCGGGAAAATGGCGGGTTTGGGCAGGGCAGGTTGGGCAGAGAGGGGCAGCAGAGAGTGGGATGAGGTCGGCAGCCGGCCCGAGCTTGCTTACCCACTTCACCGGCAGTCGACACAGCGGCCCCAAAGGGCTGGCCCCGCAGGACCGACCCATCCTCCAACATCAGGGCCGCCATGGGAACGGAGCTCAGAGGCGGGGGCGAGCACAGAGAAGCGGGAAACGCAGCAAGCCCCAGCCGATGCTAGAACCACGTGAGGTCGGCGCGCCAGGAGTCGGTCCACGTGGCTAACCGCGCTGGTGGCTGGAGCGCGGGCCGCGGAAGGCGCAGGAGCTCCCGGCGCGCTGGGCAGCCGCAGACTGCGGCGGCGCGAGCTGCCGGCAGCGTGAAGGGCGGGGCCGAGCACGTAAGAGGGCGGGGCCAAGTTAACTTCGGCGTGGTGGGCGTCTCCTCTCCCCGCCCTCCCCAACACCGCCCCACCGCAAAGACCCGGGAAACCTGAAAAACAACCGACTAGTCCAAAGCACTCTCTCCCACTCCAAGAAACACACAAATCCACGACGTCTTTCCCTAAAAAATAAGAAAATTAAAAAAAAAAAAAAAGAACGACAAGTAAAGATGTTTATTATAGTCAAGCACAAATGGGGCACCGGTCCTTGTCCACTCCTGGACTGCAGTGTCCACAACACCCCAAAGCTATGCAACTTCCCATCTTCCTGCCAAATGGCGGCTTCATCCTTGAGGAGGATCTGCTGGCCACCATGCCTGTCTAGGTAGAAAATCTCCCTGGCTGGGCTAAGGCAGATCAAGATAATCTTTAAGTCAGTAGGAAGACCTATGCAGTTCATGAAGCCTTGGCTTTTCGGCGTTGGGTCCCCCAAAGCAGAACGGAGACGGATAATGTGGTGGATCCCAGAATACCGAAGAACATAACCAGTGAGAAGGAGCCCTGTGAATGACAGACCAAAAAAACTTCATACAGCGTTTCATCAAGGACTACATCCTAACAGCTATTTCTTTCCTAGTATACCAATCCCCTTACCCAGGGCAATTCTCTTATAGTTTCCTTCTCTAGATGATTTGCATCAGTTCTGGTCTTATGGCTCTTCTTTCAAAGAGGTTCTTCCTTATGCATTTCTCCTATTCCTAATAAGAAGGCCTAATTCCTCACCTGGCGCATACACTTGTAGCCATGGAAGCCGTCAGCACAGACACATTGCAAGAGACCTGGACCATCAGGTACACAGGATCCATTCTCAGGACACATTTCTGGGAGCCAGAGAGAAACAGAGAAAATCACTGGATCTCATCATGTAGATTTCTCGAATATCTGCTTCAACTTAGATTCATTCTCTCCATTATTTCTAGGTCAAAGTAGAAGAAAGAAGATTTCAGATAAACAGAACACAACAACAATAATAAAATGAATCTTATGACCTTTCCTTTCAAGGTGTTAGAGCTTCAGAAACTTGAACAAGAGGCACGTACACAACTTTACTGTTGGACCTAAAATGGGGAGTAGACGTGAAGAAAGGCAGTTCCTAGAAGGATGGAAGTGAGACAACATACCTTGGTCCCCCGTGCTGTTGCAAAGGTTCCTTTGTCCTTGACAGGTTTGGTTGTTCATATAAAAGGTGACAGTATTCCAGGCATTAATACCTCCAGGACAGCTGACATCTTGTGGCAGTATCCTGAACACAACACAGACAGTCATAACACACAGCCCCAAATTGCTGCGCTCACAGCACTGTCCCTTTTTGGTTCTCTCCCACACCCTGTACCCTTACTCACAGAGTCTGGAGCTGGGTAAAGCCACGGAAAATGTTGGCCAAGTCATCCTTGAGGGGGTTTGCTTGCAGGTCTCTGCAAAGCATATGTTGTTAGCACTGTGCTCTAGGAAAACACTCTACTTCCATTTACACATCTTCCTGGACTGGCAATCCAGTTCTTATTCTGAGTTGCCCACGTTCGACATTAATATTCAAACATCTTTTTAGAAGTTCATCCTTAAAGACTTTTCCCATCACCCTTTCACCATACTGGCCATTTGGAGGGAGGATAACCAACCACTTACATGACGACAGCAGTATGTGCCTGAGGAAAGTTTGGACCAGGGTCCTTCAGAGAACAGTTCTGGAGATCCACCCTGAGGAAATAATCAGTACAATTATGTCTCTCTTCTTCATTCATGGTAAACTAATACAACCCTTTTTACAGCGAATATTAAGTGAACACAGCTGTGTTCAGGGCCACACACTAGATGCTGTGGTATATGTTTTAATCTGCACTGTCCCATTGTCACCATTAGTTACATGTAGCTATTTAAGTTAAGTGAAAAAAATTCAGTTTCTCATTTGCACTAGCCACATTTCAAGTATTCAGTAACCACTCCCCTTGTGATCAGTGATTACTGTATTGGAAAGTACAGATATGGACCAGTTCCATCATAGCAGAAAGTTTTATTGGACGGTGCTGTTCTCATCAGTATACCTATGCATCTGTGCATGTATTGGAAGAAATTTGTTTCTTGTCTAGGTTAGTAAATCTCACATTGTATTATGATTCTCAGATTCACAAAGGGCCTTCAAATGGGAAAAAAAATGCAAGTCACATAAATGAAAGTCTTTTCCAAGTACATTTTCTTTTCTTTAATTTTAAGTGTTTATTTATTTTTGAGAGAGAGAGAGAGAGAGAGAGAGCGCGCGCAAGTAGGGTAGGGGCAGAGAGAGCAGGAGACACAGAATCTGGAGCAGACTCCAGGCTCCGAGCTGTTAGCACAGAGCCCAATGCAGGGCTTGAACCCACTAACAGTGAGATCATGACCTGAGCTGAAGTCAGAGGCTTAACTTACTGAGCACCCAGGTGCCCCTCCAAATGCATTTCTACCATAGATTGGAGATAAATTACTGGATGTTAAGGACCATGTCACGTTATTTTTTTCTTCACTATCTATTGCTAGTTCCTTTATTTTTCAAATATTTACTGAGTACCTACTAACTGCAAAACTTGGGAGAATAAAAGAAAACCCTCAGTATCTTAGCTTTCAAGTGGCTTACAACGTAGCAGAGGAAGACCATAACCAAAAATTTAAAAGCAATATAAACATTAAATTACGATATGAAAGAAATCACAGGAAAGTATATAAATAATTTTAAGTGGTACAAACACTAAGGATTAGAGGAAGTAAAAAAATGAGATATTACCCTGGTATTTGGTAGTAGAGAGCATTCACAGAAGATGCTGGAATTAAAGGATGAATATGTTTTAATTTGGTGGAGGAAGGACATTTCAGGTAAGGAGAGAGGCCTGAACAAAGAAAACAAAAGTGGAATGCTTTTGTAAGTAGGCAAGTCTGGCTGAAGCCAGACCCTTGTGAAGGACTTTAGTGGACAAATAATTGGGAAAAAATGTTGGGAAGGTGGATTGAAACCAATCTGTGGTGGTTTATGGTTTGAACTTTATCCTGAGGGCAACAGACAATTAAATTTTAAAAATGGAGGGATAATGGGGAAAAAATGGTTTTCAGATAGTTTCCTATAAGAAAAGTATTTAGGTAATTAGAGGAGGAAGAGAATGGAAGACAGGTGACATTTGTGATTTTGAAGTGAGGGTGCTCTCAAAAGGAAATGCTTAATAGAAAGCTAGAGGTGCCCATGTGTACAGCTTGGAGAGAAGGCCAAGGATACTAAAAGAGATCTAGTTTTGGGAGACACCTGCGTGGTGGTTACAGCTGAAGTCATGAGAATAGGTGGAGCCTCAAAAGCGTAAAGGGAGTAAACACGGAGACTAATGTTCATAAGGGATGAAAGAGGAATTTGCCTCAAAGACAAACTTGAATTAATTGGAAGGGAAGAAAATTCTGTTAGCATCGTGCCTTGGAGGCTAAGGGAGTCATTTCATGGAGACACACAGTGAATAATCCAGAGTTGAAAACAAACAAGAGAACAAAGCTTCTTTTAAAAGAAAGCCATAAAAGCCTTTTTTTTTTTTTAAGTGGGTAAAAATTATGACTTCTATGCAGTTGCAACTGCATAGAAGAATAACAGGGTTGTTTAGCTAAAAATGCTACTAACACATTTAAAAGCACGAGAATCACACGGTTCATGAGTTTGAGCCCCATGCACTGTGGAGCCTGCTTGGTATTCTCTCTTCTCTCTGCCCCTCCCTGTCTCACTCTCTGTCTCTCTCTCAAAATAAACAAACTTAAAAAAAATTTTTTTTTAAAGTGTGAGAATCATGGCTTGGATGACTCCAAAATAGGCACCAATATTTATCCCAATAGCCAATCAGGTAAGCCTCTAAGAATCCAGTTCCAGAACTCTTCCAGGATCCAGGGTTGTCTTCTCTCACCCCAGGATGGTGCCCTTCTGATTCAGGCAGCAGCGGGCCTGCAGCATTAGCTCCGGTGTCTGCTGACAGTAAAGTGCCACTTCTGACAAATTTCGCACACTCCCTGGACACTGGATGCATATCTGCAGAGGAGAGAAAACGATTAGGATTCCAGAAAGAAAAACCAAGAACAAGCAGGGGTCAAAAGTTAACTACCGTACACTCTTCAAAATTCCTTTAACAATGGGCAGGTAGGTGTCCTATCTTTATGTCAAGTTTGACTAGGAGATGCATTTCTTCGCCTAGAGCCAGGAGCCAAATCAGCACACTAGAGACTTTCTGTACCAGAGCTCACCCAGGACAGGCCCTCGTCTTCGAGGATCACCATTCGACAATATTTATTATGCCCTATCCAGTGACTTCTCAATCTGACAGACCCGGTTTGGCCAGGTATAAAAGCACTGCAGGTATACAAAGAAGTCATCAAGCATTACAGAAAGTACAGTCCTGCCAGGGCACGATATACGGCATTCGCGCGTGACGAGCGTGAAGTACAGTCAGAGGACTCGTCGGTAGAAGAACAATTTACAATTATTCAAAAGAGCAAGGAGATCAAATTTTAAAGGTCCACGTCAGCAAGGCGAGGTCACTGGGGGACCTACGCAGCGTGAGTACACGGGAGCGGGAGCCGGCGGGGCTACAGCGAGGGAAGCCTCAGGGACGAAATCGTCGCCACCGGCGGGCTGGGGAGAGCCGAGAGACCAGGGCGGGCGAGCGCGAAACAAGGCTGCCCAGGAACTATGCTGCAGTCCGACCTCTAACTTGTTTCTGTACCTCGGGTAGCGCCAGGGCCCTTTTCGCGCCCACAACAAGGAGCACGGCAGCTGCCCAAGGCACCAGGTTCGAAGGACTACCCGGCCCGCGAGGAGCCATTTTTCGCTCCCTTTGTCCTTCTCAACGCCTCGCGAGATTTGCGCGTGTGGCTCCGCCCTCCGCGGGTGTGGCCCAGTCGGCCCGAAGCGGGCTGGGGGATTGCTGCGGGTTGAGGAGGTCAGAGCTCTTTTCAGTGCGTCCCAGTCCCCGTTAGAGAGGACTGGCCAACCCCCTCTCCTTTCCCCCGTTAGCAAAGGCCTCCCAGCCGCCGCTCTCTCAGCTCCGCGTTCCTCGCTTCCGGATGCCGCGGTCGCGTCACTGCAGCGACTTGCAGCTCCCGCCGCCCACAGTAAACATGGCGGCGCCACGCGAGGCGGCCAGGGGGCGGGCCCCGCTGTCACTCAGCCGGCAGGTGGCAGGCCAGGCTTTGCCACCGCCGCCGCACTCAACCGTGGAGACCCGGCAAATGGGGCGGGCCGGCGCCAGGGGGCCAGTGCCCAAAGGCTACCGAGAGTGGCGCCGAGGCAGGGAGGGGCGGGGCGAGTCGGCCCCCCTCGTGGAGGCGCGGGAAGATCTGAGTTGCGAGCCTCGTGGTGCTAGTGGTTAAGCCACCTCACGTGTGGAGGGAAGGCGGGAAGCCAGCAAATAAAGAGGGTAAGGGTGATGGAGGAGCGAAGAGTGAAGGGCAAACCCCGGCGGGAGGAGATGAGCCTGGGGACGCCCTGGGCACCCTGGCCCCGTCACCTCAGTCAGGAGACCGCGTGGCTGTCGGAGCTTGGTGAGGAGGGAGGGGCGGGACACGCGCTTCGCTGCCTTCTTATCTCCTTTCCCTTCCCAGAAAAACGGGCTGATGCTGATCACGAGAAAAACGACTGGACTCTCTTAGCCCTGGCTGAGCCACGGAGGTAAGGGAAAGGCGAACGCTCCCCGAGGGTGGCCCTGGGGAGCCCCGCGCCCGAAGGGACTGCGTGGTGCCTTTGCTGAGGGCCAGGCAAAAGCTCATCAAAGCTAACTCCTCTAGAGTGGCCCCCCGGGCTTCCCTTGCACTTATGCACGGGCACGTGGACTCTCCTAAAAGGATTTACTTTCAGCTGGCGGCACGTTCTCTAAGGCTTTGGTAGTTATTAGCATTTTAATGAGGGTACTAAACCCTTTCAGACCTTGAGGAATTCTAGGCACAAGGACAGATTTTGAAGGAATCTTTTTAAGGCAGTGGGTCCTGCGGTGGCCCCATTTGCCTTTTGTAGGAGTCCAGGCAGTTCAGCGCAGGCAGGGGTTGGGGGGGTAGGGTGGTGTAAGTGATTCTCTTCCCTTTCTGTGTGTGTTATAGTTTTAAGAAGGGGTCTCACAGTCCACTATTTGTGCCTTGTGTGTTTCAGTTTTAGTGACACAACTCAGCTCTTACTTTTGGCTCCCACTGTCTCAGATGCGAGTCCATGGGCTTTACAATGGTGTAGAGTTTTTGGAAAGCCACTAACTCTCCTGTTCCTAGAATCAGAATCCTGTCTAAGGAACACTTCACTGGGTCAGGTTTTACCCGTCTTGCCTGCCTGTCTTCAGCCTTCTGGGAAGGTTCTCTGCACCTCGTGCTAATAGAATTCTATCAAGAAGCTCCACCAATTTACCCCAGAAGTAGAGGGTCACCAGTTCTGTAAGTCTGTGTTCTAGTCTATACCGAGACTTTTTTCCTTTCTGTAACTGCTCTATCTTTGTCACTAACCCTACATGGTTTTTTTTTTTTTTTTTTTTTTAATGTTTACTTATTTGAGAGAGAGAGAAGAAAGCAAGCAGGACAGAGAGAGAGGGAGACAGAGGCTACACATTCTTATTTGCATACAGCAGACACCCTCTCTTACTCCTAGTATTTTTCATCACCTCTGTCATAGTCAAATTTGCCAAAGAGGAGCCGCAGGGAATCTTTAGGTTAAACCAGAGGGACCTGGTGGGAACGCTTTTTTGGGAACTAACATTTGAGACTCGTAGAACATGTGATCCAAGAGTTGCCGGCTCTGATTTCCTATCTTTGTTGGGTCCACGAGGTTCAGAGTTCAGGTTTGGTCTGTGTAAGGCCGTATCTTGCCAGCTAGGCAACATCTGCCCAAGAACACAGTGTGGGAGAACCATAAGACAGCCAGGCTGATCTTTCTCCTAGTGGGCAAGCACAGAAGACATAGGTTATATTAATGTGTGTCTAGACTAGTTTAAATCTAAACTTTGTTCTGCGAATGACTGACTGCAATTAATGTTCTGCTCCTACCCTGGTTCTAGGAATAGTAAGGATGTCCCCCTCCCCCCAGGTGAATCACCTGTCATACCTGCAGTTAGTGCTCTTTCGTTCTCCTTTGTTTTGTATTGTGCCCTGTAACCTTAGGCAAGTTATTTAACTTGTCTAACTCTGCTTCCTTGAGAATCAGAGAATGTTTGTGTAAAGTGCATAAACTGAGGCATGGTGTTTTAAAAGCGATAGTAATGGTTACTTTTTCCTTATTTATAATTATTGGAGTTTTTGAAGTTTACGGCATACCGCTGGGTTACAAAAAGTGAGATGCTTCACTAAGAAAATGTAAAAAAGAGATACCGAAAACAACATTACCTGTCATCATTTAGGCTATCTAAAAATCTGACATGCTGTGGTATTTTCTCCATATCAGTGAGAATCTCGCAGATATTCTTTGAAGACATTATGGTATAAATGAAGAGTGGCTGGATGGGAATCACCAGACTTGAGCTCTGATCTGGACTGACAATAATTAGCTCTGTGGTTTTTGGAAAGATCACTTGAATCACTGAGCCTCGGTGTCTTTGTTGGTAACGAGGGGTCGTAATAGTGATCTTTTAATATTCCTTTAAGTTTTGAAGTGTATAATCTTGTCCTTGTTGTGAGGATAATGCTATATTCTTGAGGATTAGTATTTTTTGTGCAGGAGTCAGAAAAGCAACTTTCCCATTTCTCTCAGCTCCTCCTTTGTAATTCCCTTTAGCACACAGTGCCAAGTGTGACTTACAGTGAAAGCCTAATCCAGCTAGGAATGCTGTTGAATGTGAGCTCCCTGTTCCCCATTCTGGAATCTCTAGGACTGAGCTAGAGTTTGGGGGCCATAGGGTGATAGGGCCATTTGGATCACATTGGTTCCTTAAAGCGGCCAGAACAAATAACTGCTGAACTTCACTTCACCCCTAATTCCTGATTTCACCTCCGCCACTTACAGAGCCAGACTCTCAGCTTCTGCCCAGCTCTAGACACACACAGCTTCTCCAGGCAGTGCTGCCTCTGAACAGGGATTACTTCTCTAGGTAGGTGTCTACCTCAGGAGGATAGGAGCACTCTCCCCAGCTGCCCTTGCCCCAGCTCCCTGGCTGATCTGCTTTTCTATAATCATAAGTTGAACTCCTGGCTCCAGCATGTTACCCTCTCACTTTTGAATTCTATCACTCTTCCCAGATCTGCTATTGACTGTTGTGTTGCAGGGAGGAGCTGGGAGGTGGGTGGCAGGAGAGAGCAAAGTGGTTGGCCTGGGGATGCCTGGAATGGAGTTTGGGCTTCCATGAAGGTAATCTAACTAGGGATCAGGGCTAAGAAGGCGTCCTGTTAGGAAGCTGACACTAGGAATATGGGAGGTGGGGGCTGAAGCTAGGGGAAATAGAGGGAGCCATGCTGTTATTGGTCTCCCATTTCTTCTTCCCTGCTGGGCTGTGGCGCCAGGTTGGGGTCTGCTGGCTTAGTACATTGTAGTGACTGGGTCTGTGCCTGCAGGTGGGGGCAGGGAAATTTTTTGAGAAGAAATGTGGGCTCGAGTTGATTTTTCTTTTGTTACTGGGGTGGAGACCTAAGAAAGTTTTTATATTTCTCAGCTGTGTCTGCCCAAAACAGTCTTAGCCAAATAGTTGTCTCCTGGCTGTCTCACTCTGTTGCTTCTTTCCTCCCCTACCAAAACCATACCAGGACCTCCAGATCTCCAAGGGCTGTACAGAACTGGCTGGTCCAAGTTTGATGGTTGTTGGATACACAGGCCTGAGGGCAGATGCGCATGAAGGCAAGATAGGCCTGACTAGGAGCTGATTCCTTTGCAACTCACCTTGGACAATGTCACTTGGTGGAGGAGAAGGACTGTGAGATCGTGGCCGGAAGCCAGGTTGTAGCCACTTGCCTGCCGTTGCCCAGCTGAGTGGCAGCCCAGAGCCCAGGAGCAGCAAGTGACTGTAGGTCACAGACACAGTGAAGATGAGTGTGGGGGTTAGCACCTCTACTCCCCTGCTTCCAGCCTCAGACACAGACGTGGTCACATCTGCCTTCTCCCTTGTGGACTATGTGGTGTTTGCCCTGCTGCTGGTTCTTTCCCTTGCCATTGGGCTCTACCATGCCTTTCGTGGCTGGGGCCGGCATACTGTTGGCCAGCTGCTCATGGCAGACCGCAAAATGGGCTGTCTTCCTGTGGCTCTGTCGCTGCTGGCCACCTTCCAGTCAGCTGTGGCCATTCTGGGTGTGCCGTCCGAGATCTACCGATTTGGGACCCAGTATTGGTTCCTGGGCTGCTGCTATTTCCTGGGGCTGGTGATCCCTGCACACGTCTTCATCCCTGTCTTCTACCGCCTGCATCTCACCAGTGCCTATGAGGTGAGCAGAGAGGAAGGGAGGAGCACATAGGACCACCAGGGTCAGAGGTGGAAAGGAGGAAGAGGGCACATACAAGGGATCTGGGCCCCTGGACCTTTTCTGCCTAATTAGAGCGATGGGACACATCATGTGTTTCCAAGTTCTTTCTGGGTGAAGTCAGGTGGGAGTGGGGAGAGAAGGAAGGTACTGTGAATGGAGGCCCAGAGTGGATAGGAGTTGAATATTCCCTCATGTTCCTGGACTTCTTGAGGGATGCTGTGTGTGAATTGAGGGGGTAGAGTGGGGAGGAATGCCTTTAAATATATAAAGATGTCTACGATTATATATCTATATCTGCATATTTCTATCTAGTATCTGGAGCTCCGCTTCAATAAGGCTGTGCGGATTTGTGGGACCGTGACCTTCATCTTTCAGATGGTAAGTGGAAATGAAGGTAGAATTTGAGCCTGGGATATGGTAGAGGGACCCAAACTCAGGCATTCTGAAGCACTCTGAGCTTCCTCTGCTCTCAGGCAGGATTAAAGGTCCTGCAAGGTGTCAGTGTCCCTGAAGCCACCAGAGGCATCCTGTTTCCTATTCCTTCTGGCTCCAGCACAGTCAGTATGGTGGCAGCAAGCTAAAATTTGGAAGAAGGGAAAGGAAAGTGAGCCTAGATGAAGGGAGGCCATTAGGAGCTGAGGTCCATCTTTTCTCCTTTCCGTACCCACCCTCATTTCCCCTCCCCCTCACATTCTCTTTTCCATACCTGACAGGTGATCTACATGGGGGTTGTGCTCTATGCACCATCGTTGGCCCTCAATGCAGGTGAGGAGTCACAGCCCCTGGCTGTCAGCCACAGCAGGCTGGGAAAACACCTTTGGGAGGGGCAGGTAGAGGAGAGTGTGCAGAAAAGAATCTGACCTTGGCCGGGGAGTTATTTCACTGCATGGGCCCTTGGCTTGTCTCTGCCGGAGGTGGAAGCACCTTGGTTCGCCTCACTTGAAAGCTAATCAGACATTACCATGTCTCGTCTGAATTGGTTAATCAGTACCTTTTGGTGGGGTTCGAACATTTTTTTCGATTATAGTGAATGATTTATTACATCTTTGATGACTGCACGTTTCATGTCTTACTGGGTTTTTTTCTAGTCTCTGGGAAACCCTCTTCCAGAGACAGAATTGTGGTTTTTACTTGTTTGCAGTGACTGGCTTTGATCTGTGGCTGTCAGTGCTGACCCTAGGCATTGTCTGTACTATCTACACTGCTTTGGTGAGTGTGGTGAATCTTAAAAGAGAAAGGGGAAGAGGTCAAGTAAGGAGGGAAGATGGGAAGAAAAAGAAGGGATGAGGTAAAAATGTAGGTGGGAAGATGGGATGGAGTTTTAGAGTGGGATGAAACAATACGTAGGAGATGCGATAGGACTTTGGTGGGAAGTGGGACGAAGGAGAGGGGACGGCATACTGAAGGTAGGGGATGGGGTGGGAATTAGGCCCCTGGTGGTATAGTGCCCTTGCTGGTGGTCGGGTGTCTTAATTTGTGGATGGTTTTAAAGACATCTGTGTCAGGTATGCTTTCTTTTCCCTGCAGGGTGGTCTGAAGGCAGTCATCTGGACAGATGTGTTCCAGACGCTGGTCATGTTCCTAGGGCAGCTGGTGGTTATCATTGTGGGATCAACCAGGGTGGGCGGCTTGGGGAATGCGTGGGAAGTGGCTTCCCAGCATGGCCGCATCTCTGGGATTGAGTAAGTGTACCCCTTCCCCTGGCTGGGGTCTGTAGTGCCTCTGAGCCGAGCCCATCCTAGAACCTGAACTCAGGGCTGCAGTAAGCAGAGGACAAGCTGTGTAAGCCTTAGGTGGCATCACTGAGATGGGTGGGAAGCTGGCACTGCAGAGATTGAGGGTGATCACAGGAATCTGGCTGGAGGGTAAGGAGGGGCAGGATGTTTTTGGTACTTGGAATGAGGCTGTGGGTTGGAGGGATAGAACCCTTCCTCCATCTTGCTGCACCGTCTCTCGTGTCTACCCAGTTCTTGCCTTCGGTAGCTCCTTGGCCCTTGCAGCAGCGTCTGTGCTCTGCTTTCCTCTGACCCTCATTGTAGGAGTGCGAGGAAGGCTGAGACTGTTGGGGGCTATGCCACAGTGACCATTTGGCATCTGTTGCAGGCTGAATCCAGATCCTTTTGTGCGGCACACTTTCTGGACGTTGGCTTTTGGGGGTGTCTTCATGATGCTCTCCTTGTATGGGGTGAACCAGGCTCAGGTGCAGCGCTACCTCAGTTCCCGCACGGAGAAGGCTGCTATACTGTGAGTGCAGGGACAGGAAGACCAGGGAGCAGGGGCTAGAGAAGATGGTGGGACCCTGTTCTACGGGGCAGTTGGGTGGGGGCATGATGCCAGAGCGCAAACATACCCATTGGGGTCAGGATACAGGTTTGCCTTTTGGAACTTGGGGACATGCCTGAAGATGTCTATTAACAGTCTCTGTTTCCTTGGCACTGGTGTCTTGCAGCTCCTGCTATGCAGTCTTCCCTTGCCAGCAGGTGGTCCTCTGCATGAGCTGTCTCATTGGCCTGGTCATGTTTGCCTATTACCAGAAGTATCCCATGAGCACCCAGCAGGCTCAAGCAGCCCCTGACCAGGTGAGAAGGCCTCCCTGGCACTCTTCTGTGCCCATGAGGGCCAACCTAGGCCCCATGAGGAGTGTCTGGTTGGCTGCAGCAAGGACTCCCACCCTGGGTAGGAAATGGATGTAAGTGGCTTTTCACTGTGGGATTCTACAATCTGGCACATGAGGGTCCCAGTTCCCAGTATCACCTAATCACAGTGCTCACCCTGCTGGGGTGGGGACCTACCTTTATTGGCTCACCACTATGTACCGTGTGATGCGCTTTGCTAGGAGCTGTCACATACCCGGTCTCGTCTAATCCCCACAACAGCCTCATTTTATAGAATGGAAAAAAGTCATCAGGGTGGCCCACATGCTCGTCACACTGCTAATTGGGCATGGCTGGGGTGCGAACTGTGTTCTGTCTCCAGAGCCCGTTTTTTTCTACTTCCTGTGGGTCACCTTCAGTGCTTAGCACCCTTCTTAATCACCGGGTTTCCGTAGGCTGGCAGGGGCACATGTAGGGGGCTTCTCACATGTCTTGCCCTGGGGAAGGGCTCCTCTCTCAAGAGAGCTGTGCACTTCTGCTCTGCCTGCAGTTCGTCCTGTATTTTGTGATGGATCTCCTGAAAGGCCTGCCGGGCCTGCCTGGGCTCTTTGTTGCCTGCCTCTTCAGTGGTTCCCTCAGGTACCTTCTTTGACCATTTTCCTCAGGCTTGGTGCAGCTGATCCCTGCTTGACACAAGGTGACAGGTGGAGGAGGGGATCTCTCTGAGTTTCTCAATGTGCCCTCTTATCTGTGGATGATGAGGGACAGCTTATCTGTGTAGGAGAGAGCATATCTTCCAGGAGATGCCCCCCCTTTTGGTGAAGGATTCTTCTTTTTACGACACCAGGAATTGATTCTACTTGATCAAAACCTGTACCCCAGTCAGAAAAGGACAGGTGTCCTTGCCTTCCAGGCCTCTTCCTCGGCTGCCAACTGTGAGGATGGCTTCTGGCTGCATATGTTTTCTCCTGCCTTTAGAGTGCTACTCCCTTAGTAGGGCCCCTGGTGGTTTTGCCTCTCAGCTCCCAGAGTCAGCACAGCTCATCTTTTTCTTCCTTCTTTCAGCACCATATCCTCTGCTTTTAATTCATTGGCAACTGTTACGATGGAAGATCTGATCCGACCCTGGTTCCCTCAGTTCTCTGAAGTCCAGGCCATCATGCTTTCCAGAATCCTCGGTGGGATTATGCTTCCTCATCTTTTCAGTTGTATTCTTTCTAAGACACACCTGAAGCACTGTCATCAATCAGTCTGCTTGACGGCACCGGCTTTAGCCTTGGCTTGGCGCTTGCCACATGAAGCACACAACCTTGTTTATTATCTCAGGGCATTTCCTGGGAAGGTCTCTGAGTCCCATAAGCGTGAGGACCGGGTGGGAGGGACCTGGAACTGGGGCAGGAGGTAATATGCCCTGTTTCCAGGGACACAGAGGTAGCGGTTTGGGGAAGGAGCTTTCCTCTGCTTTTTCTTCTTTTAGTTCTATTTACTTACCTCTGCGTGTTTTCTCCCTTTTTTTCCCCCAGCGTTTGGCTATGGGCTACTTTGTCTGGGAATGGCCTATATTTCTTCTCAGATGGGACCTGTGCTGCAGGTAAGGAC
This sequence comes from Herpailurus yagouaroundi, assembly GCF_014898765.1. Classification (NCBI taxonomy): domain Eukaryota; kingdom Metazoa; phylum Chordata; class Mammalia; order Carnivora; family Felidae; genus Herpailurus; species Herpailurus yagouaroundi. The sequence continues at coordinate 22,097,899 of NW_024412419.1, read as the reverse complement.
TATGCAGAAAAGAAAGCAATTGTTAAGGGAGATAAGGAGGTGATTGAGATGGGAAGTTGAGGAATACCACTGATGTGAAGGGAATGGTATAGGGATGGGTGTCAAAAATTCATCTTTGATGGACCACCTTTGGCTGTGAGTAGCCTTCTCCAGAGTCATTCCCAGGTCCTTGTTGGCTCAGACATCTGGGGATTATTTTAGCCTCAGAGGAGAACCCACAGCACATTTCCTTACCCATATGCCTTCTGGAATCCTGCATTCTAACATTTTCACGTAGAAGACACAGATCTGACAAGGGGGGCGCTGAGCCATTGGCAGGTGGCTGTACTCTACATTGGTAAGGCTGGGGGGGTCTCTGAGCCTGAATAGTCTCTGTTATTTTTTTCTTCAACCCTATCCTCCACAGGCAGCACTCAGCATCTTTGGCATGGTTGGGGGGCCGCTGCTCGGACTCTTCTGTCTTGGGATGTTCTTTCCTTGTGCCAACCCTCCTGTGAGTGACCGTCTGGCTCCACAGTCGTTTACAGGGGTGGGCCTGGGGAATGGCTTGGCAAGGCTCTCCCCGTGAGTTCTGGGAACTGGTGTGAAGGTTTATTAGGGCTGGCATCATAACTGGAGAATGTGCTGTGTCTCTGGGCAGGGTGCCATTGTGGGCCTATTGGCTGGACTTGTCATGGCCTTCTGGATTGGCATTGGGAGCATAGTGACCAAGATGGCCTTTGGCGTGGCACCTTCTCCCTCTAATATATCCAGCTTTTCCCTGCCTAGTAACCTGACCACCGTTGCCATGACCACACTGATGCCCTCAACCACTCACTCCAGGTGAGTTGGGGTTCACTCACTTTCTACTTGGGGAGAATAGCTCATTTTTGAGGGGTTTCCCAGGGGCCTTGCTAAGGGATGGACCACCAGAGTCCTCAGGGCAATGTTGAGAGTTGGGTCCCAAGACCCTAGGACAGTGTAGGTGGGTGGAACCAGGTCCCTGAGGAATGCCCTGTCAGTAAATTGCTAACTATCCTTATTCCTGCTCTCCCCAGGCCTACAGGACTGCAACGGTTCTACTCCTTGTCGTATTTATGGTACAGCGCTCACAACTCCACCACAGTCATTGTGGTGGGCCTGATTGTCAGTTGGCTCACTGGTGAGGGCATGTGGGATGGGGGCACAGAGAAGCAAGACAGGCTGAGGGAGGCTAATCAGGGAATCTGGACTCTGGGGTAGAACGGACCCTGCCCTCTGGGCTCCTGGGTGTCTAACAGTCAGACTTCTTGGCTGAGCTCTGGGAGGTTGGCAGGGGCTGAGAACTCAGAGCCCCAAGAACAGATGGCTTGTTGGGTGTGCACTGGTTACTGAGTAGGAGACTCAGAAGTGCCTTTGCCTTTGCCTTCAGGGGGAATGCGGGGCCGGACCCTGAACCCTCGGACCATTTCCCCAGTGTTTTCAAGACTTGTTGATCTCCTGCCCCTGTCTTGTCAGAAGCGATTTCACTGCAAAAGCTACAGCCAGGTAGCAGTTATGTTGCCCAGATTATACCCTCCCTTACCTCTCCAGATTATTACCAGACCTTCTAGGTTTCCTTCCATCCCTTTCCTTTCTCCCCAGCAAACCTGATTGTTTGCCTGAACCTGGACCGTCCCCCAGCAACCCCCCGGCTTCTACCCATGGGGGAGTGCTGGCTTGGTGGACAGAAGGGTCTCAGCCCAGAGAGGTGCCCAACGTGCTGGCCTTTCCTTTCTCCTGCCTCCCTGCTCACCGTGTGCTTTGCTTCTCCCTTTCTCTCCCGCTGCCCCTTGCTGATCTCCCTTCCAGCAAGGATCAAAGCAGTGTCTCATTCCCTTTGGTCTGTGTGTTCTCCAGGATCTCTCGGTGGATACCCCTGCGTTTCCAGAAAAGATGAGTAATGGGATGTTGAAGAATAGCAGAGACAAGGAGGCCATGGCCGTGCCTGAGGAAGGTTCAGCCCACCAGGGGAGCAGCCCTACCTTCATCCTGCAGGAGACCTCACTGTGATCCGAGCTCGGGTCCCAGTCCTGGAGGCAGCCTGTAGTAAAGTGATGAGTTATGTGATGCATAATGCAGAGACAATCAAGGACTAGATTACCTAGCCCACCAAAGGACCTTGTTCTTAGATGTTTGGGCTGCAGTAGAAGCCATCATAACATGGGAAGTGTGAGGGCAGGACAGGGTTTTTACTTGTCCCTTGACAGTCTATTCTCTAGAAGACCGGGCTTGCAGTGGACAGGATTTTGCTAGCAAAGGGTATAGAAGCAAATCCTCTGGGGAGTGGGTAATGGCTTCTGATTAATCATCATCAGGATCCTTTGAAGTGAATAGAAACTGCAGTGCTGGTTATCACTGTTCTGGGGCCTGATTTGACAAGGTTGGCCATGTTTACCATTAAATACAAAGCTGCCTTGGCCAGCTGTCACTTCTCTTGCAGTCCTATTTTGAGCATAGTTTCTGTCAGCCACAGAGAGCCCGTGACTACTTTCAGGTTGTCCGTGACACCGAGGCTCCTCTCATTCTTACCTGTCTACCTCCATTCTTGAGGCAGAGGGTTAGTTGTCCCCAAGAGTCCTCTCAGAACAGACCGGTACGGGGTGCCTCGGTGGCTCAGTCAGTTGAGCGTCTTGGCTTTGGCTCAGGTCATGATCTTGCGGTTCATGAGTTTGAGCCCCACATGGGCTCACTGCTGTCAACGTGGATTGTGCTTTGGATCCTCTGTCTCTCCCTTGCTCATGCTTTCGATTTCTCTCTCAAAAAAAAAACAAACAAAAAACATTTAAAAAAAAGATTAAAAAAAACCAAAAAGGATCGGTACATTCATCTCCTTTGCATAAAGTTGGGAAGCTTTCTACCTTGCTGCCCGCACCCTCCACCTATGTAATGGGCACTTGGGGACGGGACAGATGTAGATCCAAGAAACCAGAGCATGACCAGGTCCACTGTGGAGTGTGCCACCCACCTGGCACACCACCCTAGTGTCATTTCGTTGTTTGTACTCGTTTCCTTTTGGAGTTTCTTTCCCACATATCTTTGTTCCTAGGAAATAAAAGCTTAATGGGCCTAGAATCAGGGTTCCTGTACTATTTGTTCACAGCTGCTCTGGTTCACCCCAGGCCTGTCCATGGCAGTGATAGAGCCCCTTCTACCCCTGCACAGACTGGCTGTCATGTCTTCAGGGAGCAGCATTGTGCTTATCTGGGTGGAAGATGCACACTCCCTCTGCTGCTGTTCGTTCCCTGCAGCTCAGTCCGTCTCCTGTCCCACCCATCTTGTCCTTGACTGGTACAATCACCGCTGCTCAAATTTTCACTTTGGAGGCTGTTGGGAGAATGCTGCTACTTGCTGGGTGGTGTTAAGCCTGCTTGAGGTTGTCTCTCCTCTCTGCCCCTCACCTGCTTGTGCTCTTTCTCTCAAAATAAATAAACTTAAAAAAATAATAATAAAAATAGAACATTGGAGCTGGACTCTTGTGAAGAGCACAGCTCAAGCCCATGTACCCTAGGCCCTCGGTTGGCCTGGCCTTGTCCAACTGCACAGAAGTAACTCTGCATAAGCTCTCCGGGCCCCTCAGGCAGATCTGTGGACAGTTTCAGGAAATGCCAAGTTGAGGTCTGCCTTCTTGATAGCCCCTCTACCTGGGGGCAAAGGGGGTGCTGCTCCTGGCTGACTACCCCCACGCACCAAGCTATCAGAGTTCTAGATCTCACCAGGCTGTGCTTTGTTCATTTTCAACATGTTTATCCATCACCTACATGCAAGGGCGTTAAAGTTGACCGCCATTTTGCATCCAAGAAAATGACTATGCCACCTCAGGACCCTGCACCAGGTGCCACCATTATTTCAAAGTTGCCTCAGTCCAAGACCCTTGCATGTTAGCAGAGAAAAGAGGAAAAACCACAGGATTCAAAGGTTTCAAGGATTATGACATTTAAGGGGAGAGGGTAAAAACATTTGGTACTCCGTATAAATAATTCAAAGTCTGTAACAGAACAAAGATGCTCTTTTAACAAAGTAAACTTATTTGCACATTTTTAAAGTACCACTTAGGGGGCCTCTAGCTGGCTCAGAAGACCACGCACCTCTTGGTCTTAGAGTTGTGAGTTCTACCCCTACATTGAGAGTAGAGATGACTTAAAAATTGAATCTTTATTTTTTTTATTTTTTATTTAAAAAAAATTTTTTTTTCAACGTTTTTATTTATTTTTGGGACAGAGAGAGACAGAGCATGAACGGGGGAGGGGCAGAGAGAGAGGGAGACACAGAATCGGAAACAGGCTCCAGGCTCTGAGCCATCAGTCCAGAGCCCGACGCGGGGCTCGAACTCACGGACCGCGAGATCGTGACCTGGCTGAAGTCGGACGCTTAACCGACTGCGCCACCCAGGCACCCCAAAAAATTGAATCTTTAAAAATACCACTGGTGATGGTGGAGTCGAGTATACAGATCTAGGTTCAAATGCTGGTGCATCCACTTAACCTCCTTAAGCTTTAGTTTTTTCATCTATTAAATGTGAATTTCACAGAGCTGGTTAACGATTTAGTTACAGGGGCGCCTGGCTGGCTCAGTTGGAGTGTGCAGTTCTTGATCTTGGGGCTGTGGGTTTGAGACCCACGTTGGGTGTAGATTACTTAAATAAACAAAAAAATATTTAGTTACATTGCACGTAAAGGACTTATTCATTCCTTTGATGTCAGTGTGATCGTGTTTATTGTAGTTTTCAAGGCACTTTTCATGTACTACCCCATATTATGCCTTGGGAGAGAAGTGCATTGTGTAACATCTGCATTTTTAATATATAAGGTAACATAACATGGCTAGTGAGAGGTTGAGGGGCAGAACTAGAACCCAGGTTGTAGGACTAGAATCAAAGCTGTATCTCTGTTGCCATGGAAGAATGTCAGTTTGGATGGGGTGTCCACAGGTGACAGGGAATCTTGAGATAGTCCAGACAACTATAACACACTAAATGGGGGGTGCTACTATGCCATCATTCCAGAACCTTTGTAGGTCAGTGGCTTTCAAACCTTTGACAGACCCACAGTAGGACTATGTTCACGTTATGATCCAGTCCACTCATATATTGCATTATGTTACTAAGACCTTTCATGAAAAAATACCTCTGGGTATAGTTATCTGAGCTCTTCCTCTTCCCTTCTCTTCCTGCATAATTCAGTCCTAAAGCCATTAGGTGGAGCAGTGCAAAGTAGCATCGGTGCTGGAGGATGTCTGGTGTGCATGTTAGAGCTCAAGTGAAATGGAGACCATGGATGGGAGTAGCCCAGCTTAGACATCATAGTCTAAGCAGGATGAGGAGGGCAACCACATGGAGGCACAGTCTGCCGTGTGGTGTTACAGCCCAAGTTGGGACGAGGAAAGTGTCCATGTGGTTTGGTAGCCTGGTGAGGGGTTGGAGCATGAAAAAGACATACCCCACACACCTCCACAAAAGAAGACTTGGTGTGGGCTGTCTGCTGGAGTGGAACGGGAGGAGGGGGTCTGTGCATAGGGGCAGCTTGAGGTGGGGCGTCAGTCTGAGCAGCATGAGGAGGGCATCCTCAAGGAGGGTGGCTTGATGTGGGTTATCAGAGCCAGCCTGTACGTGTGTCTGCATGTGTCCCGCATGGGGAAGCAGAACTCAAACAGAATGAAGAGGGTATCTGCCTATGTGAGCAGCCCAGCCTGAGCTGTTAGAACCCGAGTGAAGTGAGGACATCTGTGTAGGAGGAAGACCTGTGGTCAGATGGGAGCCCAAGAAGGGTGAGGTAGCCTGGGGCGTGGTGTCAGCCTAAGCAGGGTGATGAAGACATCCACAGAGGGGCCAGCCAAGTGCAAGGAGAGTTGGATTAGACCCAAACAAAGCAGTGAAAAAAAATCTCTGGAAAATCTCGTATCCGCTCTCGTTAGATTTGCAGTCCAATTTCACATTGCTCAACGAGGCAAAATTTGGGACTTTGAAAAGAATAATAAAACCAATTGGCAAAAATTATCAAGAGAAAAGAGAAGACACAAATAATTCCAGAAACAAAAAGGGTACATAATGACAGATATTGTAGACATTAACATGGTAATCAGATTATGAACAACTTTAGGCCAACAAGTATGAAACTTTAGATGAAAATGGGCAAATTATTAGAAAAATATCACTAAAACGGACTCAGGAAGCAATAGGATATGCGAATAGCCCTATTTCCAGTAAAAAGAAACAATATTAAATAAAACCTCTAATCGTGAGGAAAATCCCGGGCCCACATGGCTTCACTGCTGAGTTCTAATCTTTCAAGGGATGACTAATTCTAAATTTACATAAACGATTCCAGAGTATAGATGAAGAGGGAACTTTCCTGAATGCATTTTTCTCTTTTCCAGCAATAAACATTTAAAGTTCTTAAAAAGGTTTTTTAATATTTTAATATTTAATTTTGAGAGAGAGGGAGAAGAGAGCATAAGTGGGGGAGGAACAGAGAGAGAGGGAGAGAATCTCAAGAAGGCTCCCCACTGTCAGTGCAGACCCCCATGGAGGGCTCAATAAGCAGGGCTGATCGTGAGATCATGACCTGAGCCGAAATCAAGAGTTGGATGCTTAACCGAGGCACCAACTTGGTGCCACCAAGGCACACGCAGCAACAAACATTTAAAGCATGAAATTTTAAGTATCTTTTATCATAGCATCAATCCAATATCAAAACCAGACAGAGACAGCATAAGCAGAAAGGAAAAGTATAAAGGTCAATATTATCATGAACATAGCTGCAAAATCATGAAATATTAGTGAACTGAATTCAGCAATGTATATAAAAAAGATAATATATCATCATCATTGCGTTTATCTCGGAAATAGGAGGTAGCTTTAACAATAGAAACTCAAATAATATGATCCTCCATGTTAACAGATGAAAGTAAAAATCTCATTATCATCTCAACAGATGCAGAAACAGGTTTCATGAAGTTCAACATTCATTTAGGAGAAAAGCTAGCACTAAGAAGGACTTCCCTAACCTGATTAAGTGTATCTATGAAAACAATCTACAACAAAGCTTTTAAAACTATAACCAAAATTAAAGGAAAAATAATTTAATTTCTTTAACTATAATCAAAGTTGTTTGTTTTTAAATTTTAAATTTTAATGTTTATTTTTTAGAGAGAGATTGTGTGTGCGCAAACGGGGGAGGGGCAGAGAGAAAGAGGGGCACAGAATCCAAAGCTAAAAATTAACAACTCAGGAAACAACAGATGTTGGTGAGGATATGGAGAAAGGAGAATCCTCTTGCACTGTTGGTGGGAATACAAACTGGTGCAGCCACTCTGGAAAACAGTGTAGAGGTTCCCTAAAAAATTTAAAATAGAATTACCCTATGACCCAACAATAGCACTGCTAGGAATTTATCCAAAGGGTAGAGGAGTGCTGATTTGTAGGGGCACATGTACTCCAATGTTTATAGCAGTGCTATCAACAATAACCAAATTATGGAAAGAGGCCAAATGTCCATCAACTGATGAATGGACAAAGAAGGTGTGGTTTATATATACAATGGAACACTGCTTGGCAATGAGAAAGAATGAAATCCTGCCATTTGCACCAAGGTGGATAGAACTCGAGGGTATAAGTGAAATAAGTCAGTCAGAGAAGGAAAGAGATCATATGATTTTACTCATATGTGGAATCTGAGAAACTTAACAGAAGACCACAGGGGAAGGGAAGGAAAAATAAGATACAAACAGAGATGGAGGCAAACCATAAGAGACTCCTAAATACAGAGAACAAACTGAAGTTTGATGGGGGTGGGGTGTTGAGGAGGTGGAGAAAATGGGTGATGGATATTGAGGAGGGCACTTGTTAGGATGAGCACTGGGTGTTGGATATAAGTGATGAATCATAGGAATCTACACCTGAAGCCAAGACTACACTGAATGTTGGCTAACATGACAAATAAAGAAACAAACAAAAAGCATACAAAAAGTAGGGAAAATCTATTTGCAACAAATATATCTGACTTAAAGAACATATGACATAAAGAGCTACGAGTCAATGTAAAAAGGACAAATAATTAAAACTGAGGAAAAGATTTGAATTGACAGTTTATAAATAAGGAAATCCAAATGGTCTACAAATATGTGAAAAAGAATTCAGTCTTCTTAGTAATCAAGGATATGTGGAAAGGAACTCAATATTATTCATAACCAGGAATATTCCAATTAAAACCCAAATAATATGCAGTTACGTTCTTAACCAAACTGGCAAAAAATGACTCCGGGTATAGGTTGGCGCTATCGACTTGCTTTGTGCTAAGTGACTACAGTTTTATCCATCATTGTTTTTGTACCATCAGTGCAAATGTCCACAGAGCGAAAAGAGTAAATTGCATCTTAGTGTTAGCGTAAAAGAAAACAGTTTTAACTTTAATGACTCCCTGATAACATTCCAGCACTCCTAGGGGTTCATGGACCACACTTTGGGAATTGTTGCCCTAAACCAGGAGATGTACAAGAACTTTCTTAGCAACATAGTGGCCTCAAACTGGAGACAACCCCGAAGTCCATAAAAACTAGTGTTATATTCTTACAGGAATGCTGTGCAGCAATGACTAAAAATTAACCACAACCATACACATCAACAAGTAAAATGTTGATCAAAAGAAAGCAGGTCATGGAAGAAAACACCGTAATTCCATTTGTTAAAGTTCAAAACAGAAAAAAATTATGCTTTATTGTTTATGGACCCATACAAAGGTGGTAAAACCATTTTTTTTTTTTTAAAGCAAAGAAATGATTAACCCTACAGCCAGGAAGAGAGATTACCTCAAGGGAAGAGAGCGGATGATGTGATCAGGAAGGGGCTTGCAGCCACCTGCAATATTCTAGTGCTACACTGAGTGGGAATATCATAAAGGGTCACATGACTTATTTATTCTCATTAAGTATATTTATTTTGAGAGACAGAGACAGTGAAAGTGGGGGAGGGGCAGAGAGCAAGGGAAAGAGAATTCCAAGCAGGTTCCACACTGCCAGTGCAGAGCCTGATGTGGGACTTGAACCCATGAGCTGCAAGATCATGAGCTGAGCCCAAACCAAGAGTTGGGTGCTTAACTGACTGAGCCACCCAGGCACCCTTCCATTATTTTTTTTAATGTTTTATTTATTTTTAAGAGAGAGAGAGAGAGAGAGTGGGGGAGGACACAGAGAGAGAGGGGGACAGAGGATCCGAAGCAGGCTCCATCCTGAGAGTAGGGAGCCTGATTTGGAGCTGGCACTCATGAACTGGGAGATCATGACCAGAGCCAAAGTCAGTCGCACAACCAACTGACCCACCCAGGTGCCCCACAAAGGATCATTTTATTTTTATTTATTTTATTTTTTGAGAGAAAGAGAAGGTGCAAGCGAGCGAAGGGCAGAAAGAGAAAGAGAGAGAGAAGGAGGGCTCACCCAAAGCAGGGCTTGAGCTCACCCGACACAGGACTTGAACTCACGAACCATGAAATCATGACCTGAGCCCAAGTCAGATATTAAACCGCTGAGCTACCCAGGCACCCACAAAGGATCACTTTAAACATCCATTAAAGTATGTCTTATATGTTCTATGTATATTTTTCAGTAAAAAATTTTAAATATCATATCATGGTCATTGACATAGCTCTCCCTTCTCACATATTAAGAAGAAAAGCAAGGTGCAGAATAATGTAGGTCACTGTAGTAAAATGATGTGGAAAAGAATACATTCCTACTTGTTTGTATATGCACAAACTTCCTCTGGAAGGGGCACAAAAGAAGCTTACACCAATGAAGAGGGGAGTCTCCCCGTCTGTTGAGAGGGGATGAGATGACAAGGAGACAGGTTGGTGGGGGGCAGCTTGTGTCTCATCTCTCTACACTTTTTATACATTTTCATTTTGAACAATTCATGTATTCCCAATACTAAAATATTTTTTAAATCCCTATACATCTGGAAGTTTAAATAACACTTCTAAATAAACCTGTATTAAAAATAAAATCATACTGGCAATTATAAACCATTTTAGAATCATATTGCAACTAAAGCATTACAGAGCAATTAGGCAAGCAATCTTTTTTTTTTTTTTTTCAACGTTTATTTATTTTTGGGACAGAGAGAGACAGAGCATGAACAGGGAAGGGGCAGAGAGAGAGGGAGACACAGAATCGGAAACAGGCTCCAGGCTCTGAGCCATCAGCCCAGAGCCCGACGCGGGGCTCGAGCTCACGGACCGCGAGATCGTGACCTGGCTGAAGTCGGAGGCTTAACCGACTGCGCCACCCAGGCGCCCGACAAGCAATCTTTTAAGTGTTGAACAATCTGGGGCACCTGAGTGGCTCAGTTGGTTAAGTGTTGAACAAGCTGATGGGGGGAAAAACACTCCACCTCATTTTATTTACTTTTCTTGATTACTATTGAATTTGAGCACCTTTTCTTTTCTTCTCTCCCTCCTCCTTCTCCTCCCCCTTCTCCCCTCCCCCTCCCCCTCCTCCTCTTCTCCTTTTTTTTTTTTCCTTCTCTACCTCCTTCTTTTTTGGTTTGGATTTTTCTGTGAGTTTCCTGGTCATTTCCTTTGTTGATTTAAATAATTGTCAGAATTCTGTATATATTCTGGGTACTAATTCCATGCAACAATCCCTCCCCCCCCTTTCCCTTTTCTTATAACTTTTGTTATAGTGTTTCTTTTAACGGAAGTTTTAAACTTTGAGAACAAATCTCTCTGCTTTTTTTTTTTTTTTTTTTTTTAAATAGGCTCCACACCCAACAGGCGGCTCAAACTCACAACCCTGACATCAAGAGTCACATGCTGTACTGACTGAGCTAGCCAGGCACACCTACAAATCTCTCAGTTTTTTATGGCTTTTGGATTTTGTATCTTGTTTAGGCAGACATTTTCCACCCCAATATTATTTAAAATATAGTTTTAAAACCTTTAAAGTATTTTAACTTTTGGCCCCTAAATATTTAATTATTTGTACCAGCTGTGTTTGATGTGATGGGGGAGGAGGGTCAATCTAATGTTATTTTTCCTCAGTAGATAGTCAATTATCTCACATGATTTACTGAAAATGCCACCCTTCCTTTATTGATTTTACATGTTGCCTCTATGTAAGCTTCATTTGTGCAGATTTATGGATTCGTTTGCACTTTATTCTGTTCCACTGATTTATAATTATCCCTTTATTGTATGTTGTTAAATCTGCTTGGGTTATATTCATATAGCTTTATATATTTTTATGTTTATATTTTCATCTATATAGAGTGAATTCCCACTCAATAATCCTGCTCAGATTTTGAGGGCTGTTATCGGACATTTTCTCTTCCAGAAAAGAATCAGAATTCTTGAATTCCAATTTTAAAGTTCTCTTAAAATTTGGTTGGGATTGCATTACATTTATAGATTGATTGTCCTGGATGGCAACAGCATAGAAACAGCTTTTCTTGGGTGATGTAAGTACTGGATGTGAGTGACTTTCCATGCAATCTCCTTCGTGGATATTTAGCATTTGACTCTGACAGGCAATCCCAAGAAGCCATGCTCTGTATGAATTTTCTGCAAGGGAGCCTCAAAATCCAAAGCACAGATGGTGCTTAGAGTGGGCTCCTCTCTGTCTTTGGATAGTTTTTATGTGGATATATGGTTCCATTTCTCTTGGTTATATACCTAGAAGTGGAAATGCTGGATCGTACGGTAACTCTATGTTTCAACTTTTAAGGGATTACCAAACTGTTTTTCAAACTGGCTGCAAATTGAACATTCCCACCAGCAATGTATGAGAGCTCCTATTTCTCCATATCCTAACCAAGTTTTATTGCCCATCTTTTTTTTTTAATTTTTTTTTTTAACATTTTTATTTATTTTTGAGACAGAGAGAGACAGAGCATGAACGGGGGAGGGGCAGAGAGAGAAGGAGACACAGAATCGGAAGCAGGCTCCAGGCTCCGAGCCATCAGCCCAGAGCCCGACGCGGGGCTCGAACTCACGGACCGCGAGATCATGACCTGGCTGAAGTCGGTCGCTCAACCGACTGCGCCACCCAGGCGCCCCAACCCATCTTTTTTATCCTAGTGGGTGTAAGAAAGTTTTCATTGGGGGTTTTTTGGGTTGTTTTTTTTTTTTTTTTTTTTTTTTTTGGTATTTAAAACATACTTATTTATTTATTTTGAGACAGGGAGACAGAGCATGTGTGCAAGCTGGGGGAGGGGCAGAGAGAGGGAGAGAGAGAATCCCAAGCAGCCTCCACACTGTCAGCGCAGAGCACAATTCAGGGCTCTATCTCTTGAACCGAACCACGAGATCATGACCTGAGCTGAAATCAAGAGTCAGACGCTCAACCAACTGAACTACCCAGGCACCCCTTTTTTTTTTTTTTGGTATTTTGAAGAGCAGCGTTAGATTTACAAATCTAAATTGAAAAGTACAGAAATTTCCCACATATCCCTTCTCCCTGAGCACACAATTTCCTCCATTGTTTACATCTTGTATTAGTGTGTAATACAATGTGTAATACATGTAATTGATGAACGATATTGATACATTATTATTAATTAAGTCCATAGTTTATATTAGGGTTAACTCTTCATGTTGTACATTCTCTGGGTTTTGACAAATGTATAAGGACATGTGTCTACCAATACTGTATACTACAGGATCGTTTTACTGCCCTAAAGATCCCGTGTGTTCCACCTTGTCATCCCTCTCTCCCTCAGAACAACTGGCAACCACTGATCTTACTACTGTCTTCCATAGTTTTGTCATTTCTGGAATGTCATACAGTTGGAATCCTATAGTACATTGCCCTTTCAGATTGGCCTCTTTCACTTAACAACACACTTTCTAAAGTTCCGCCATGTCAGGGGGCCTGGCTGGCTTGTGGGTGGAGTACGTGACTCTTGATCTCAGGGTTGTAGGTTTGAGCCCCATGTTGGGTGTAGAGATTACTTTAAAAAAGGGAGGGGGGGACACCTGGGGTGGCCCAGTCGGTTAAATGCTGGACTCTTAGTTTCGGCTCAGGTCATGATCTCACAGTTTGTGCGTTCAAGCCCTACATAGGGCTCCCTGCTTGGGATTCTCTCTCTCTCTCTCTCTCTCTCTCTCTCTCTCTCTCCATTTGTACTCTCTCTCTCAAAAATATATGTATAAATAAACTTTTTAAAAAAATTTTTTAAATCTTAAAAAAAAAAGTCCTCTATGTCTTTTTTGCTGCTTGGTAGCTCATTTCTTTGTACTACATTGTATGGATGGGCCATAGTTTGCTTATATATTCTCCTACTGAAGGATAGCTTGGTGCTTCCAATTTTGGCAATTATGATTAGAGCTGCTATAAACATCCGTGCACAGGTTTTTGAGTGAACATAAGTTTTCAGCCCATTTGGTTAAATACCAAGGAGCATGATTGCTAGACTGTATGTTTAGTTGTGTAAGAAACTGCCGAACTCTCTTCCAAGGTGGCTGTACCATTTTGCAACCCGACCAGCAAGGCGTGAGAGTTACTGTTACTCTCTACATCCTCTTCAGCTTTTGTATTGCCAGTTTTTTGGACTTTGGCCACTCTAATAGGTGTGTGGTGTTACCTCGTTTTAATTTGCATTTCCGGGGCACCTGGGTGGCTCAGTCGGTTAAGCCTCTGACTTCTGCTCAGGTCATGATCTCACAGTTCGTGAGTTTGAGCCCGGCACTGGGCTCTGTGCTGGCAGCTCAGAGCCTGGAGCCCGCTTCGGATTCTGGGTCTCCCTCTCTCTCTGCCCCTCCCCCACTCATGCTCTATGTCTCTCTCTCTCTCTCTCTCTCTCTCAAAAATAAATAAACAAACATTAAAAAAAGAGAGTTCTTTGTATGCTTTGGATAATATTCCTTTATCAGACATATCTTTTGCAAATAGGCTTCTCCAGAGCATTTCCATTTTTAGGACTTTATGCCACAGGTTTACTTGCACACAGTTACAAAGATGTATATGGACAAATAATATAAATAACAAATTAGACAATAAAAACAACAAATTAGAAAGAAAACAAAATGTTTGTCTCAGATTGGGCTCTTGGTTGCGAGAAGCAGAAGCAGAAGTGACTCTGGCTGATGAGCAGAAAGTCATTTGTTATAAAGAAAACCGTTGAGAGGGCTAGAGAAGAGGCTTGATGACAATCTTCCAGAATTAAAGCCACAAACCACATGTATAAATAGCCTGGTGAACAAAAGGCCCAGAACATTCTGCTGCCACCAAAAACTAGATGCTGTATTTGCAATGCCCCCAAGAACTTGACTGCAATCGCACCTGTCGCTCAGACCCGCACCACTAATGTCTCTTTTGCATCAGGAACTCATTTTGTAACCCATGCTGCCCCCAAGGCCATAAGGCTGTGATGCACCCTTGCCAGCATAATAGGTGTCCCGCGCAAAGCCCGATTCCTCCTGGGGTCCACTTCTGATTTGGAGACTGGCATGGGTGCAACTGGTTGGTGGAGTTTCAGAGACTGCAGAATGTGTATTTCCACAAACATGAAAAGTATTCCAGGGGCGCCTGGGTGGCTCAGTTGGTTGAGCATCCGACTTCGGCTCAGGTCACGATCTCATGGTTCACAAGTTCGAGCCCCACGTCAAGCTCTGTGGTGACAGCGCAGAGCCTGGAGTCTGCCTTGGATTCTGTGTCTCCCTCTCTTTCTACCCCTCCCCGGTTCACACTCTGTCTCTCTCTCTCTCTCTCTCTCTTAAATAAATAAATAAATAAATAAATAAATAAATAAGAAAAGTATTCCAAAGGAGTTGGCAAACCAGAAAACATGACAAATGTCCACTAAAGTGTCTGTCAGTTGGAGATACCTAATACATTATGGCACATCCATGCATTAGAATACTATGCAGTTCTTGAACAAAGTAAGGTAGTGTAAAGACTAATAATGTTGGGGAATCTTCAAGATATAATTAATGTGCATTATGTTCTATCATTTGTACTTTAAAAGAGCTGTACGTATTTATATATTCGTCCATGTATACAAAAGTCTGGAAAGGTACACAAGAAACTGGTAACAATGGTTGCTTCTAGAGAAGGGAAAAAGGAGACGAGGATGGATGGGGAACTTACTGGTCTGAGTTCTACATATGCCACATGCATCTATAATCTATTCGAAAACTTTTTTTTAATGTTTATTTTTGAAAGAGAGAGTGAGACAGCGTGTGTGCACAAGAGTGGGGGAGGGGAAGAGAGAGAGGGGGACAGAGAATCTCAAGCAGGCCTTGCTGTCAGCACAGAGCCCAATGTGGGGCTTGAACCCACAAACCATGAGATCACGACCTGACAGAAGTCAAGAGTTGGACACTTAACCGACTGAGCCACACAGGCACACCTCAAAATTCCAAAAAGTAAAAATGTTTGCCACCTATACAAACTGTGGCCATCAAACATTTGATAAACTGTATTAATTTTAGAATGTTTGGAAGTAGAACCAACCAATAGTGGGTATTATTAAAAGTGGGGTGCCTGGGTGGCTCAGTTGGTTAAGCGTCCAGCTGTTGATTTCAGCTCAGATCATGATCTCACAGTTTGTGAGATCGTAGGACTCTGTGCCGATGGGGCGGAGCCTACTTGGGATTCTCTCTCTCTCCCTCTCTCTCTGCCCCTCCCCCACTTGCTTTCGCCAGGCATGCGCCCCGTGTGCCTGTCTCAAAACAAACAAACTTAAAAAAAAAAGAAAGTAGTAGCACAAACGCCACTGATGCTGAGCCTCAACTTCTTCTGGGCTAAAGGTTACTTATCTTATACCCACAGTTGTGAAACAGCGTCCGTCTTTCCCATAAAATTGGCCTGCCTGGCTAGCACTCCCCATGCAGCCAGTTCAGATCTCTGAAGCTGTCAGTGACATTGAGGACACAGAGAACTGTTCATAGTTACTCCATCCTAAGAGGCAAGAAACAGTCCCCTGCCCACCTCCAAAGTCCGTGGGAGGGTTTCTGTGATTCTTTTGTGAGAAGTTGAGAAAGATCCATGCGATACTGCTAGGCCAGTAGATGGTATAACAAGATGGTTTTGCTGATCTGGACAGGAGATTGGGCCTGCGAACCACAGCCATTTTAACACCGAGCGAGACTCAAAATACCTTCGGGTGAATCGTTTGGGAGGCTTCCAGCAGCATAAACAGAGTGCCCAACTAAAAGAGGCGTAAACAGTGAGGACATTCATTTTTTCACAAAACAAGAAGTCTGGCAAAGAGAATTCCAGAGCTGCCTCATTCAGAAGTTCAACAATGGCAGAGTTCTGGCTCGGTCTCTCTGATTTCCTCATGACTTTTTCTTCATGGTGACAAAGTGACTGTTGCTGGTCCCAGCACCATATCCTCACATGAGCTTACTGAAGGCACGAAGCATTCCTTGTTTGTCTGAAATTCAGTTTTAACTGGGTGTGTTTATATTTTTTGTCTGAGACTCTGGCAATGCTGCTGGGTGACACCTTCCTCATTCCTGAGTCTGTTGCCAGACCATACTTCACAAAATCAGCGTTTCATTAGCAAGAATAAGACAGTAGTGCCTAAGAGTAGCAACCAACCATCTGCCTCCTTGCTTTACAAGATTTCCTTTAACTTCTGTTCAAGAAAGTCCTGGCTCCTTTTGGCTCTCTGCCCCTCCCTGTTTGACAACAGCTGTGTCCCTGAGACATGATGGTGAAGGCCCAAGTAAATGACTTTGACTCTGTTGGGTGTCTGGTCACCAAGGCTGCTATTAACTTTGGCAAAGTAAATATTGTCTCTACCAATAACAGCTTCGTTGACCTCAACTACATGGTCTACTTGGTTCAGTATGATTCCACCCATGGAAAGTTCAATGGCACAGTCCAGACTGAGAATGAGAAACTTGTCATTGATGGAAAGCCTATCTCAGTCTCCCTGGAGTAAGATCTCACTAACATCCAACGGAGTGAGGTTGGTGCTGAATTTCTTGTGGAACCCACGGGTATCTTCACTACTCTGGAGAAGGCTGGGGCTCATTTGAAGGGTGGAGCCATCATCTCTGCCTCTTCTGCTGACACCCCCATATTTGTGATGGACTTGAACCAAGAGAAAGAGGTATGACAACTTTCTCAAGATAGTCAGCAACGCCTCTTGCACCACTAACTGCTTGAGCCCCTGGTCAAGATCGTCCATAACAACTTTGGCATCGCGGAGAGAATCATGACCACAGTACATGTCGCTACAGCCACCCAGAAAACCATAGATGGCCTTTCTGAGAAGCTATGTCATGATGGCTAAGAAGCCAGCCAGAACATCATCCCTCCTTCTACTGGTATTGCCAAGACTGTGAGCAAGATCATCCCTGAGCTGAACGGGAAATTCACTGGCATGACTTTCTGTATCCCCACCCACAATGTGTTGGTCATGGACTTGACCTACCATTTGAAGAAAGCTGCCAAATAGGACAACATCAAAAAGATGGTGAAGCAGGCATCAGAGGGCCCTCTCAAGTGCATCCTGGGCTACACTAAGGACCAGTTTTCCTGCAGCTTTAACGGTGACACCCACTCTTCCACCTTTATTTAATGTGGTTTTCAAAAACTTTTAATGTGTATTTATTTTTGAGAGACAGAGACAGAGCATGAGTGGAGGAGGGGCAGAGAGAGAGGGAGACACAGAATCCGAAGGAGGCTCCAGGCTCTGCGCTGTCAGCACAGAGCCCAACGCCGGGCTCAAACTCACAGACGGTGAGATCAAGACCTGAGCCAAAGTGGGATGCTTAACTGACTGAGCCACCCAGGCGTCCCTCCCACAATTCCACTTTTGGTGCTGGGGCTGACATTGCCTTCAATGACCATTTTGTCAAGCTTATTTCCTTTGATGAAAATGAATCTGTCTCTAGCAATAGGGCGATGGACACATGGACTCCAAGGAATAAGAACCCTGGAACACCAGCCCCAGGGAGAGGCATGTGAGCAAGAGAGAGGCCCTCGGCTGCTGGGGTGTCCTTGCCCTACAGGGGTCCCTCGACATACTGAAAAATCGCTTGTCCTCAACACAGTTTCCATTCCAAACCCCCTGAAGAAGGGGAGGCATTTAGGGAGCCCTACCTGTCACGTACCATCAATAAAGTACACTATACACCCTCACACGTAAAAAAGAAAGCCCTGGTTTACATGGCCCGGAGTTTCCACATAAACACAAGGGCACCCAATTCTGTCTGTATGTCTCTCTCTCTTTCTGTGTATTGGTGGTGTGCTGGAGTGAGATACAAGATCACAGTTTTATAGTATTACAGAGTAAAATCTCAATTTTCAGGGTCAGCTGGCAAAGACGAACAGTGACAGAGTAAGATGCGAGTAGAGCATGTTACAACCTGCAACTGACATCTGGGGGATCCAAAGGTTTAGAAGCCACCACCCAGTGTGCTTCAGTTTTTCTGTGGGGCATCTAAAGAAGGGGGAAACAATAGCCCAGCTGCTTCCTGAGACTCTGGCGTTTTTGTGGTACTTGATGTGATCTTGGTGTGGAAGATTTGAGTATTACTGCCTTTTTCAAAGACTGCTTGAGACCGAAGATCACAGTGCCATAGAAACGAGAGAGAACAGGAATGTTTCCTTTGGGAGTCAGTGCTATTTCAACACAAGTTTTACGCATTTATGTGAGGGGATGATTATGACGTAAGTAATGAAAAGGCATTTCTGGGTCTTGATTTTAAGTGTGATTCCTGGGACTCTGCTGATAGATACACGCAGACCTACAACTCCTTTGCTGAGTCACCAGCTTACCACTGCTAGGGGGCTGCCCCAGCTCCCACAGGCCCGTATAAAACTGTTGGTTTGCCAGACTCTCATGAACTCTGGCCCATAGCCTAGGCAGCTGTTGGAAATTCTGGCTGACAGACCGGAAACCGCGAGGCAACTCTTTTTAGGGTGTCCCCTCTGGGAGTCAAAAATCAAATGGCTTGCATGGCCATCCTTACTGGGATCCTATCTGCTAAACATCTATATTTTCTCAGGTTGGCTAGTGATAAACTTTATATATATTCATGAGAAAATAGTATCCATTTCCTCAACTATATTTATGTTGTAGACTTGATTAAAGAACAGCTGTGTCAGTTAACGTGACAGATTGACTGTGCATTTATCCGTTTCCCTTCCAAATCCCCACTGTAATAACAGTAAAGAAATAAAAAGACCATAAACCTATAGGGCTAAAGAGGGGGGAGGAGATGATAAGAGTTAAGAAATGTCAACACAGGGGCTCCTGGGTGGCTCAGTCGGTTTAGCATCTGACTCTTGATCTCAGCTCAGGTCATGATCTCACGGTTTCTGAGTTCAAGCTCCACAGCAGGCTCTCCACTGATGGCCTGGAGCCTGCTTGGGATTCTGTTTCTCCTCTCTGCCCCTCCCCTGCTTGTGCGTGCACTCTCTCTCTCTCTCTCTCTCTCTCAAAGTAAATAAATAAACTTTAAAAAATTATATAAAAAAAAAGAAATGTCAACACAATTCTGGAAAACGAAAGCCGGCCGAGGAGTAATATAACTGATTTAGTAGAATGGAGAAGCTTAAGCCTAAGGGCGCTCATGGGAGGGAGGGCTGCTGCAGGTGGAGGTGGGGAGTGGAGGGCACACCAATAAAGAGAAAGCTAATTGGCCAGCAGGAACCGAAGGTACGGTGTCTGTCTGCAACCACTGATTGGGTCTTGTCCCTACACTTTTGCCTTTCTGGGATGTTACGTAAATGGAATCATACCGTGTGTAAGGTTTTTTCAATTGTTTTTTAACACTTATGTATTTTTGAGAGATGGAGGGAGACAGAGCACGAGGGGCGGGGGGAGGGGCAGAGAGAGGGGGGTCACAGAATCCGAAGCAGGCTCCAGGCTCTGAGCTGTCAGCGTAGAGCCCCACGTGGGGTTTGAACCCACAGACTGCGAGATCACGACCTGAGCCAAAGCTGGATGCTTAACCGACTGAGCCACCAGGTGCCCCCTGTAAGTTTTTGAATCTGGCTTCTTTCATTGAGCTAATGCATTTGAGAGTTATTTGTGTTGTGGTATCAGTGCCATTTTCCTAATGACAAACTAGCGACCCATTTTATAGATGTGCTACAATTTTTTGGACTGTTTCCAGGTTTTGGTGATGACAAACAATGCTACTGTCAACATTTGTGAAGTGGTTTTCAGTTATTCTGTAAATACAGGCTTTTATTTCACTTGGGCAAATAACATGGGGTGAGATTTCTGGGTTCTGTGGTACGTGTGTGTTTAAGTTTGTAAAAAACCTTCGAACTGTTCTCCAGAGTGGCTGAACTATTCTACACCCTCCTGAGCAATATGTGACAGTTTTGGTTCCTCCACATTCTTAGCAGCCCTCTGTATTGTCATGTGTGTTTTGTTTTATTTATTTTTTTAACTTTAGCCACTCTAACAGGTAGATGGTGGCATCTTAGTGTGTGTGTGTATGTGTGTGTTTAAACATAAAATGCAATAGTTTTTAGTATATTCACGAAGTTGTGCAACCACCACCACTATCTTATTCTAGAACATTTCCATCAGTCCTTGCTTGGACTGAATTGACCCACGAGTACATGTTGAAGTCCTCTTCCTCAAATTGAAGGTATTTGGAGATTGGGATCTTTGGGAAGTAATTAGAGACAGATGAGGTTATGAGGGTGGGGTCCCCCTGATGGGATTCGTGCACTTATAAGAAGAGGTGGAGAGGATTCTGTCTCCATATGCACACACCAAGAGCCTCAGAATAAAACCTACTTTGCCAGCACCTTGATCTTAGACTTCCCAGCCTCTAGATGCATGAAAAAGAAACTTCTGTTGTTTAGGCCACCCAATCTACAGTATTTTGCTATGACAGCTGCAGTTGATTAAGATAACCCACAGCAGAAGCCCTGTCACTACTAATCCCCTCTACACCCATCCTCTGACAATAACTAATCGACTTTTTGTCTCTATGGATTTGCCTCTGCTGGACAATCATATAAATGGGATCATATCATACAGCACATGGCCTTTCATATCTGGCTTCATTCACCTAGCATAATGCTTTCAAGGCTTATGCATGTTGTAGTGTGCATCATAGTTCATTCCTTGTCACGGCCGCGTGGTATCCCCTTGGGTGGAAATACATTTTGTTCATCCATTCATCACTCACGTATTTAGGTTATTTTTACATACTGGCTAGTATGAATAATGCTGCTATGAATATTCAAGTGCAAGTAAGTCTTTGTGTGAACGTGTTTTCAGTTCTCTTGGGTGTGTACCTAGGAGTAGATTTGCAGGATCGTGTGGTGATTTATGTTTAAGTTTTTGAGGAACGGCCAAACTGTTTTCCACACCAACTGGGCCATTTCACGTTCCCATCAGTGGTGTATTGGAGTTCCAGTGTTTCCACATCCTCATCAACACTTGTTGTTGTCTGTATTTTTTTATTATAGCCACTTTATTGGTTATGAAGTGGTATACTATTATGATTTTTTTAGTATTTATTATTTTTTGTGTGGGAGAGCATGAGTGGGGGAGGTACAGAGAGAGAGGGACAGAGGATCCAAAGCGGGCTCTATGCTGACAGGCCGACAGCAGAACCTCGAACTCATGAACCTCAAGATCAAGACCTGAGCCGAAGTCGGACGCTCAACTGATTGAGCCCCTACCATTATGATGCCCAGATGCCCCCACCATTATGATTTGGATTTGCAGTTTCCTAGCGACTAATGACTTTGAGCATTTTTTCATGTACTTATTTGCCATCCATGTAGCTTCTTTGGTGAATTGTCAGTTCAAATCTTTGCCCTTTTTAAAAAAAATGTTAATTCCACTATAGTTAACACATGGTGTTATATTAGGTTCAGGTGTCCAATATAGTGATTCAACAATTCTATACATTACTTGTGCTCATCGTAAGTATACTCTTAATTCCCTTTATCTATTTCACCATTTCACCCATCTCCTCACCAACCTCCCCTCTGGTAACCATCAATTTGTTCTCCGTACTTAAAAATCTGTTTTTTGGTTTGTTTCCTTTTTTCTTTGTTCATTTGTTTTTCTTTCTTAAATTCCGTATGTGAGTGAAATCATATGGTATTTGTCTTTCTCTGACTGACTGATTTCACTTAGCATTACACTCTCTGGCTCCATCCATGTTGTTGCAAATGGCAAGACTGCATTATTTTTTTATGGCTGAGTAACATTTCATTGTATGTATATACCACATCTTAACTCATTCATCTATGGATGGATACTTGGGCTGCTTCCATAATATAACTATCATAAATAACGCTGCAATAAACATAGGGGTGCATAGATATTTTTTGAATTAGTGTTTTCATAATTCATTGGGTAGATACCCATTAGTGGAATTACCGCATCATATGGTAATTCTATTTTTAATTTTTTGAGGAATCTCCATACCGTTTTCCACAGGGGCTGCACCAGTTTGCATTCCTACCAACAGTGCACGAGGGTTCCTTTTTCT
Organism: Herpailurus yagouaroundi; assembly: GCF_014898765.1. Lineage (NCBI taxonomy): Eukaryota > Metazoa > Chordata > Mammalia > Carnivora > Felidae > Herpailurus > Herpailurus yagouaroundi. The sequence goes on along the minus strand of NW_024412419.1, from coordinate 22,075,481 downwards.
CCACATCCTCGTCAACACTTGTCTGCTGTGTTTTTGATTTTAGTCATTCTGACTGGTGTGAGGTGATATGTCACTGTGGTTTTGATTTGCATTTCCCTGATGATGAGTGATGGTGAGCATCTTTTCCTGTGTCTGTTGGCTATCTGTAGGTCTTCTTTACAGAAATATCTGTTCATGTCTTCTGCTCGTTTTTAATTGGATTATTTGTGTGTGTGTGTGTGTGTGTGTGTGTGTGTGTGTGTGTGTGTGTTGAGTTGTATAAATTCTTTATGTATTTTGGATACTATCCCTTTATTGGATATTTCATTTGCAAATATCTTTTCCCACTCAGCAGGTTGTCTTTTAGTTCTGTTGATTGTTTCTTTTGCTGTGTAGAAGCTTTTTATTTTTATTTTTTTCAGACAAAGAGAGCAGAGGATGGGGGCAGAGGGAAAGAGAGAGAATCTTAAACAGGTTCCACACTCAGCACCAAGCCAAATGCAAGGGCTCAATCCCATGACCCTGGGGTCATGACCTGGGCCAAAATCAAGAGTTGGATGCTCAGCCAATTGAGCCACCCAGGCGCCCCAGAAGCTTTTTATTTTAATGTAGTCCCAATGGGTTGTGGGTTTTTTTTTTTTGTTTTTGTTTTTGTTTTGCTTTTGTTTCCCTTGTATCAGGAGACATATCTAGAAAAATATTGCTATAGCCAATGTCAAAGAAATTGTTGTCGGTGCTGTCTTCTAAAATTTTATATTTCCAAATTTTTGCCCATTTAAAAAAATTGACTCCCTTGTAATTGCATTCTGAAAGTTCCTTATATATCTTGGATTCAAGTCCTTTGTCTAATTTGTGATTTTAAAATTTTTTCTTCCCATCTCTGAATTGTCTTTTCATTCTCTCCCTCTCTTTTTTTAATATTTATTTATTTTTGGGAGAGCACAAGCAGGGGAGGAGCAGAAGCAGAGAGAGGGAGACAGAGGATGTGAAGTGGCCTCTGCACTGACAGGGTGACAGCAGTGAGCCTGATGTGAGGCTTGAACTCACAAACTGTGAGATCATGACCTGAGCTGAACTTGGATGCTCAACCCACTGAGCCACCCAGGCGCCCCTGAATTGTCTTTTCATTCTCCTAAGAGTATTCTTCACAGGGGTGCCTGGGTGGCTCAGTCAATTGAGCGTCCAACTCTTGATTTTATGATCCCGCACTCAGGATTAGGCTCCACACTAAACATGGAACCTGTTTAAGATTCTTTCTCTCTCTCTCTCTCTCTCTCTCTCTCTCCCTCTACCCCCCCACCCTCACTCATGCTCTCTCCCTGTCTCTTTCTCTCTCTCTCAAATACAAAAAGAAGAGAAAAAAAAACTTCCAGGAATTTGGAACCTTATATTAAAAAAAGAGTATTCTTCACAGAGTCAGTTTTAAGTCCTGAAATCCCTTCCATCTATCAAGTTTTTCTTCTATAAGGCCTTTGGTGTCATTTCTTAGAACTCTTTGCCTAAGTCCAGGTTACCAAGATTCCCTACTGTGTTTTCTTCTAAAGTTTTGAAACTTTTAGATTTCATATTTAAATTCATGATCCATTTTGAGTTAAATTTGTATAAAATGTGAAGTTTGGGTGGTGGCTTATTTTGCTTTGTAAATGGCTGTCCAGTTATTCCACCACCATTTGTTCAAAAGACAATCATTTCTCCATTGAATTGCCTTTGCACTTTTGTCAAAAATCAATTGTGTGGGTCTATTTTTGGACTCTGTGTCCTGTTCCATTGACCTGTGTGCCTATCCTGTAACCTAATACCACACTGGTTCTGGTTTTGATATTAAGGTAATTGCACTTGGACTGAAAGCTTGTTTCCCTCAAAATTCATATGTTGAAATACTAACCACCAGTGGGGTGGTATTAGGAGGTAGGGCCTTTGGGAGGTAATTAGGTCATAAGGTGAAGCCTTCTTTAATGATATTAAGGCCGTTAGATCACAAAGAGCTCTCTTGCACCCCTGCTACCATATGAGGACAGGATGAGAAGACAGCAGTCTATAACCCAGAAGAGGGCCTTCACCAGAATTTTAACCATGCTAACACCCCAGTCTTGGACTTACAGACTCAATAACTGTGAGAAGTAAATTTCTGTTGTTTTTAAGCCACCCAGTTTATGCTATTTCATTTTAGCAGCCCGACCTGAGACAAAAATATTGGTTTCATAAATGGCTTGGGATGTGCTTCCTTCTCTTCTATTTTCTGGAAGAGATTATGTCAAATTTGTATTATTTCTTTTTTTAATTTTTTTTTTCAACGTTTATTTATTTTTGGGACAGAGAGAGACAGAGCATGAACGGGGGAGGGGCAGAGAGAGAGGGAGACACAGAATCGGAAACAGGCTCCAGGCTCTGAGCCAAATTTGTATCGCCCCCAAATTTGTATTATTTCTTACTTAAATATTTGCTAGCCGGGGCGCCTGGGTGGCGCAGTCAGTTAAGCGTCCGACTTCAGCCAGGTCACGATCTCGCGGTCCGTGAGTTCAAGCCCCGCGTCAGGCTCTGGGCGGATGGCTCAGAGCCTGGAGCCTGTTTCCGATTCTGTGTCTCCCTCTCTCTCTGCCCCTCCCCCGTTCATGCTCTGTCTCTCTCTGTCCCAAAAATAAATAAACGTTGTAAATATTTGCTAGTTAAACCATCTGAGCCTGGAGTTTTCTTTGTTGGAAGGCTTTCCCCAATGAATTCAATTTCTTTGATAAATGTGGGACTATTTAGCTCATCTATTTCTTCTTGAACAGGTTTTGGTAATTTGTATCTTTTAACAAATCAGTCCATTTCATCTAAGTCATCAAATTTATAGGCATAGAGGGTTTTGATTTTTTTTTTTTTTTTTGTAGTATTCTCTGATACACTTAATGTCTGTAGGGTCTGTAGAGTCTGTAGTGATATCTCCCTTTTTATTCCTATATGGATGATTGGTGTATTCTTTTTTCAGTCTGGCTACAGGTTTATCAATTTTATTATTCTTCCCCAAAAACTAGCTTTTAATTTTATTGATTTTCTCTGTTGTGTTTTTGTTTTCAATTGTATTGATTTCTGCTCTTTATTTTCTCTTGCATGCTTTCAGTTGAATTTGTTCTTTTTTTTTGTTTATTTATTTTTGAGAGAGACAGAGACAGCACGAGTGGGGGAGGGGCAGAGAGAGAGAAAGAGAGAGAAAGGAGAGAGAGAGAATCCCAAGCAGACTCTGCACCGCCAGTGCAGAACCTGATGCAGGGCTCAAACCCACAAAGCCATGAGATCATGACCTGAACCAAAACCAAGAGTCAGATGTTTAATTGACTGAGCCACCCAGGCACTCTGAATTTGCTCTTATGTTTAATTTTTTAAAAAATTTCTTAAGGTGGAAGCTTAGATGATTTTAGATCATTTTTTTTTTAATTTTTTTTTCAACGTTTATTTATTTTTGGGACAGAGAGAGACAGAGCATGAACGGGCAAGGGGCAGAGAGAGGGAGACACAGAATCGGAAACAGGCTCCGGGCTCTGAGCCATCAGCCCAGAGCCCGACGCGGGGCTCGAACTCACGGACCGCGAGATCGCGACCTGGCTGAAGTCGGACGCTTAACCGACTGCACCACCCAGGCGCCCCTAGATCATTTTTTCTAATAAAAGCTTTTCATGCCATAAATTTCCTTCTAAGCACTGCTTTGTCTGCATTTCACAAGTTTTTTTTTTTTTAAACTTCTAATGTTTTTATTTATTTTTGAGAGAAAGAGAGAATGCACAAATGGGGAAATGGCAGAGAGAGAGGTGGGCTAGAGGATCTGAAGCAGGCTTCACATTGACAGCAAAGAGCCCAATGTGACACTTGAACCCATGAACCACAAGATCATGACCTCAGCCAAAGTTGGATGCTCAACCAACTGAGCCACCCAGGTGCCCCTGCATTTCACAAGTTTTAATTTAGCTCAAATATTTTCTCTAATTTCACTGAAGAGTTCTCCCTTGACACATGGGTTATTTAGAAGCTATCCAATTATTAGGGAATTGTCCAGATATTTTTCTGTTATTGTTTTTAATCTAATTCTATTGAGTTCATAAAATGTACTTTGTGTGATTTTAATTTTTAATAATTTGTAAAGATTTATTTTATGGCCTAGAATATGGTCTACCTTATTGGTTGTGAATGTTTCATGTGAACTTGAAAGACTTCCTACTGTTGTTGTGTGGAATGTTCTATTTCACACAATTCCATTAGGGGCACCTGGGTGGCTCAGTTGGTTAAGCACCGGACTTTGGCTCAGGTCATGAACCCACGGTTTGTGGGTTCGAGCCCTGCATCAGGCTCTGTGCTGACAGCTCAGAGCCTACAGCCTGCCTCAGATTCTGTCTTCCTCTCTCTCTCTCTCTGACCCTCTCCCACTTGCACTCTATCTCTTTCAAAAATAAATAAACATTTTTAAAAATTTTTTTTAAATGTCAGTTCCGTCAAGTTGGTTGATAGTGTTGTTCAGAGCTTTTTTGTGCTTACTGATTTTCTGTCTACTTGTTCCATCAGTTACACAGAGAGAAGTGTGGAAGTCTCCAACTATAAATCTCCTTTGGTTCCATCAGTTTTTCATTCATGTGTTTTAAAACTTTGTTATTAGGTGAATACACATTTAGGATTACTATTTCTTCCTTGTCAATTGGCTCTTTTATCATTATAAAATGTATCCCTTTGGGCACGTGGGTGGCTCAGTTGGTTAAGCATCTGACTCTTGATTTCAGCTCAGGTCATGATCCCAGGGTCTTGGGATTATGGGATCAAGCTTCATGCTGAGCATGGAGCCTGCTTAAGATTCTCAGTCTCTCTCCCTCTGCCTCTCTCTTGCACTCATTCAGTCTCTCTCTCTCTCTCTCTCTCTCTCTCTCTCTCTTGCACTCATTCAGTCTCTCTCTCTCTCTCTCTCTCTCTCTCTCTCAAAAAAGTCCCTCTTTATGTCTGGTAATTGTATTGGTCTGAAGTCTATTTTGTCTGATACTAACAAAGCCACTCTAGCTTTCTTTTTTTCTATTTCTTTAAACTTTTTTTATTGTGGTAAAACACACAGCCTAAAATTTACCATCTTCACCATTTAAAAAAATTTTTCTTAATGTTTTTACTTATCTTTAAAGGAGAGAGAGACAGAACATGAACGGGGGAAGAGCAGAGAGAGAGGGAGACACAGAATCTGAAGCAGGCTCCAGGCTCCGAGCTGTCAACACAGAGCCCAGTGTGGGGCTGGAACTCACGAACTGTGAGATCATGACCTGAGCCGAAGTTGGATGCTTAACCAGCTGAGCCCCCCAGGTGCCCCATACCATCTTAACCATTTTTAAGTGTGCAGTTTAGTGATACTAAATACATTCATATTGTTGTGCCACCATCACTACCATCCATCTCCAGAATTCTCTTCACCTTGTAAAACTGAAACTCTGTACCCATTAATCAATAACTCCCGATTCTCCTGCTCCATCCAGCCCCTGGCAACCACCATTCTATTTTCTGTCTCTATGATTTTGACTACTCTAAGCACCTCATGTAAGTGGAATCATACAGTATTTGTCTTTTTGTGTCCAGCTTATTTCATTAAGCTTAATGTCTTCAAGTTTCATCCATGTTGTAGCATATTGCAGAATTTCCTTTTTTAAAAGGCTGAATAACGTTCCATTGCATGTATATACCATATTTTGCTTATCAACTCATTTGTCAGTGGACACTCAGGTTACTTCCATGTTTTATCTTTATAAAAATTTTTGTTCAATAAAAACTAAAAAAAAAAAAAAAAGGCCCACCTATTTCTCCCATCCCCTACTCCCTGCCTCTTGCAATCACTAATCTGTTCTCTGTATCTATGAGTTTGATTTTTTTGTTTGTTTGTTTATTTAGATTCCACATATTAGGGAAATCATATGATACTTGTCTTTTTATTTTATTTTTAAAAAATTTTTTTTTCAACATTTATTTATTTTTGGGACAGAGAGAGAGACAGAGCATGAACGGGGGAGGGCCAGAGAGAGAGGGAGACACAGAATCGGAAACAGGCTCCAGGCTCTGAGCCATCAGCCCAGAGCCCGACGCGGGGCTCGAACTCACGGACCGCGAGATCGTGACCTGGCTGAAGTCGGACGTTCAACCGACTGGGCCACCCAGGCGCCCCGATACTTGTCTTTTTAAATCAATTGATTGTGTGGTTTCTCTTGACAGGTCAGAACATATTTTGAATGATGGAAAGGATGCCAAATTCTGATACCGTAAATGTTCAGTGAAGGTATTTCACTTGACTGTGCATTTCCTGTCTGCCTCAGGTTATTCATAACCACCATATTGACACATTTCATATGAATAAGCTCATTGTTACTCTGTGTTGCCAGGAGGATTCCCATTAACTGAATGTTTGGGAAATGTTTTGTAACATCCTGTTCAAAGACTGCCAAGAAGCCATTGCACCACATTTTTTTTTTTTTCTGGCACTTTAGATACCCTTTAACCACCCTTTTGATATAAAAAAAGTTCTCTGCCAATTAGTCTTCTCGGAAATAAGCCAGGATACAGACACACACACAAAATATTTTTGCAGTTGTACACATAGGAGTCATTGCCATAGGGTACATTTCAAAACTTCTGGATACTTTAAAAAACAACAACAGTATTCTGTTTTTATCACATATAATGATTTGCCTTTTAGGAAACTCTTTGGACCATAGTTCTTTTGTTTTTTTCTTAAAAGGTATACACTTACTCTCACCTTATCCCTCATCCACTCTGGTTCCCACTGCAACAAGTAACCACTTTTCTGTGTGTGTGTGTGTGTGTGTGTGTGTGTGTGTGTGTGTCCTTATGCAAATAAAAATGGAAATCATATATGCTTTAGGAGCTGGTTTGTCTTTTTCCTTTTATCCATTTAAAAATCTATCTCAGAGATCTTTTCATATTAATTTCACAGCAGCATATGGGATCTGTTTTCCCATAGGGTATATTGTCAAACTTTTGAATTTTTATCAGTATGATAGTTGACAATGATATTTGGTGTGATTTTCATCTTTATTTCCCTTTATTATTAATGAGTTTGCCTATATCTTTGTAACTTTTTGTTGTTGTTGTTGTTAAGTAAGCTCCATGGCCAGTGTGGGGCTTAAACTCATGACCTTGAGATTAAGAGTCACATGCTCTGCTGACTGAGCCAGCCAGGTGCCCCTATGTCTTTGTATCATAAAACGTATTTATATCACTTTCCTGAGATCTGTCTGTTCATATTCTTTCTCCAATTTTCTGTTGGGTTGTTGGTCTCTTTATTGATTTGGCAGATAAAGAGAATTCTCTCTAAATATTTAGGATATAATCACTATGTCCATGACCTGAACTGTAAATACTGTTATGAGACAATAGAAAATATATATATTGGCCTCTGCCCCCAGTTTCTGGCACAGACCTCCTAAAACCCTCGTAATTTTCTAAATGTTAGGAGCACTAGGAATATCTCTTGTTCTACTACTTGTCTTTGACCCCATCTCTGACACAGGGCTCTTAAAACCCTTGTAAATTTCTAAAGGATAAGAGAAAGAACAGTATCTTTTGTTCTAATGATCCTGGGTGGGCATCTAGATGGGGGCTGGTCTCCAGAAAGACCATACTGTGAGGAGAAGCTTGGAATTTTCAGTCCCACCCCCCACCCCCCATCCTCCAGAGAGGGGAAAAGGGGGTAGAAATAGATTTAATAATTGATCATGCCTACGTGAGGAAGCCTCCATAAAATCCTGGTGGTATGGGTTCAGGAAACCTCCAGGCTGGCAAACATATCCACACCAGGAGGGTGATGTACACCAAATCCACTGGGACAGACACCCCTGCTCTTGGGACCCTCTCAGACCTTGCCCTGTGTGTCTCCTCATCTGGTTGTTCATCTGTATCCTTTATCATATACTTTAATAAACTTGGAAACAGTGTTTTGCTGTGCTAGCGAGTTAATTAAACCAAGGAGGGATAGATAGCCAGTAGATCAGAAGCACAGGTGATAGATAACCTGAGCTTGAGATTCGTGAGGAGCAGTCTTGTAGGACTGAGCCCTTACCTGTGAGATTTGACTCTATCTTCAGGTAGATAATGCTAGAATTGAGTTAACTTGTAGGACACCTAGCTGGTGTTGGGAGAATTGCTTGTTGTTGCAGGGAAAAACCCTCAAACATTTGTGACCAGAAGTGTCAGAAGTGAAGTATTCTCTGTAAGGGAGACACACAAGAGAAAAACACATAGCAGAAAAGAACTGGGTTTTCCCCTACATTGGAAGGGAAAAACTGAGTTTTTTCCATTACAACTGTTGCCCATTCTGTCACTTGCCTTTTGACTTTTCTTATAGTGATTTTTGCCTTGCTAATTTTCTCATGCTATGGTAGGGTCCCCTCCCTAAAGAGAGAAAAAAAAAAAAAGAAAAAAGAAAAAAAAAAAAACACTTCAAGGTTAACCTGGCTGTGTCCCTACGTGACAACATCCCTCATGACCTTGTAAACTGAGACTACCGAATGACTACATGTTTGTGTGTGTTACTATATAGGGGACACAAAACAATAAAAAATGTATAAAAAAACTATGCCACAGGACGTTCGGGGCTCAGTTCTTTGGGTATGAACCCAACTGAATGGTGCTGGCAGGAATAAAGTTGCTTCCTGGAAAGAAAATCTTCAGGGTCATGACTCTCTGTGAGAGAATCCTGCTACATTACTTGGGGCCTTGTCCAGGATTCAGAGATGTTACGTTTCCACCTCCTTTGCCACCAGGGATACGAGCATCAGAGCGCTGAGAAAAGGGACCTCACCTGGTGCCAGTGAACCACTTGATCCACAGGAGACTAGCCCTCCCAGTGCAGCGGGGCAAGGACCCCCTGTGCGCCAGTGGAACCCGGGAGGCCCAGGAACCAGCTCAGGGAGTGCCACCCATCAGACTGTCTGTCTCAGAGTTTTCATGGGTAATTGTTAAGATAGCTTTCAAAGTCTTTGGTAACGCAAAACGTTAACGTTTGCTTGCATGATAAATTGAGAGTAAATTCATTGGATATCTAATGAGATAAGAGGCTAAAGCAGTAATTACTAGATGTAGGTCTGTGCTTTTGACTTGTTGCAAAAAAACTAAGAATATTTGGGTGCGTGGGAAAACATGCTTTGTGCTTAACGGATTCATAAGTTTGCCATCTAAAAAAAAAATTCTGATGTAACGTAGAGTTCACAATTGGTTACTACTTAGTTTTCACTGGAGACTAAGTTTTCTAAGAGTTAAAATTCTACTAAATGTAGTTAAAACTGATAAAGATAAGAAAAGCAAGTGTGTGTGTAGAAAAGTAAGAGGTATAGGGGCGCCTGGGTGGCTCAGTCGGTTGGGCGTCCGACTTCAGCTCAGGTCAAGATCTTGCGCTCCGTGAGTTCGAGCCCCGCGTCGGGGCTCTGGGCTGATGGCTCGGACCCTGGAGCCTGCTTCCGATTCTGTGTCTCCCTCTCTCTCTGCCCCTCCCCCATTCATGCGCTGTCTCTCTCTGTCTCAAAAAATAAATAAACGTTAAAAAAAAAAAAAGAAAAAAAAGAAAAGTAAGAGATATAAAAAAATATATAAGAAATGAAAATATATTTTTGTTGAAGGTAAAAGAAAGTAATTCTGTCCTAAATGAGACTGTTTATTTGGAGAGAAATAGCTTGGGACAAAATCTAAACGTAAAGAAAAGTTGTAGAGGGTTCGTGAAGGAAAATCTTAAAAACATTTTTTTTTAATGTATGGTCGGGACAGACTAAGGTTAAAATAAATGGATTTAAAAAAATTTTTTTAATGTTTTCTTTATTTATTTTTGAGACAGGGAGAGACAGAGCATGAACAGGGGAGGGGCAGAGAGAGAGGGAGACACAGAATCTGAAACAGGCTCCAGGCTCTGAGCTGTCAGCACAGAGCCCGACGCGGGGCTCGAACTCACAGACCGCGAGATCATGAGCTGAGCGAAGTGGGACGCTTAACCGACTGAGCCACCCAGGCGCCCCATAAATAAATGGATTTTAAAAGTACACTGGGTTAAGATTAAAATTCCTCCTTTGATTCAAAGGCCGGGAAAATGATGGCAATACCCTTGGCGCCGGCCTCCAAATCCTCCACATTTGTGTTGTTCCCATTTAGCAGAGGACTGGATGCCTCTGCCATATGAGAGAGGGATGATATATGAAGGGCTTTTACTAAGATACATGGGAGCCATTTTACTAAACTGAGCCCATTGTATGCCAAAAATGGATATCCACGTGGCTAAAACATATTTATGCGGGCATTGTTGAAAAAGGCAGGGGAATAGACCTTGACTTTGGCCCTTTAACCCCCTCCCTCAAAGGCCAATGATCAATATGTAAGTTACTGTTGAGCCAAAATAAAATGAGTGCATCCTACAATAACCAGGAAAATCTTGCTTGGTCACAGTCCATACCCCCAAGGTCCTGCAGGTGGGAAACTGGAGGGGTAAAAAAAGCAAGAAAGACCAGATCAGCTCTCAGAGGTAGGGTCAAAGTCTGGGTAAGAAGGACTACTCCCAGCACCTCGCGAGACTGACAGGGTGTTTGGCTGCCAATCCCATAGCCAGCCAAAATGCCGGGCCAGGAGATGAGGTTTCTCCTGGCCAGCTACAGGAAATTGAGATAAGGGACAACTTTCTTCCTTTTTCCTGTAGATGAGTAACTCCCCAACCAAGGCCATTACTCCTTTGGAATGCGTTATGATTCAATTTCTTTTGCACAAAGGCTTGGCCCCAATACAAATTGGAAGAGGGAACCTGGCCACCAGAGGGAAATATCAATGACAATACTCTCCTACAATTGGACTGGTTTTGCAAATGTAAAGGGAAATGGGGAGAGTTCCCCTAGGTTCATTGCTTTTGGGCCTTAAGAAAAAAAAATTGAGATCTATGTAAGCAGTGTAAGGTGGATCCTAATTTAATGGCAACTCTTTTCTAAAGTCCAGCAATCAGGAGGGGAAACAACTAAGGGCCCCTTAGCTGTACCCAAAACAGACCTAGAGAAGGAGGAAGGGAAGTCTCCCCCCTCAACCTCCTCCTCCTCAGGTCCTCAATCTATGTATGTATATATAATAATACAATTCTGCTCCCTGCTACCCGCCTTATCCAGGCCCTCCCTGTAATGTAACAGGCATGTTTCGCTTACAAGAAACTAGAATGCCAGAAGAAAAAAACCTTTACATTACAAGGTTTAAGACAGATAAAAGGAGATCTGGGTAAATTTTCTGATCGGATAAGTATATAAAGGCTTTTCAGAATATTACGTATGTTTTTGAGTTGACCTGGCAAGATATAATGCTTTTGTTAAATCAGACTCTTAATGAGACAGATGTTTTAAAAGAAAATTAAGAAAATCTAAGATTTAGCCCTTAAATTATGCTAAATTAGCCACTATTTTACAAACACAAAATGAGAGCCCAATAGCCTTCCTGGAGAGGTTGAGGGAGGCTCTCATTAAATATATGGCTATCTCCCCTGACACCCCTAAGGCTGAGATGATTTTAAAAGATGAATTTGTCACTCAGTTGCCCTAGATATTCAAAGAAAATGCAAAAACTGGCTGTTGGCCTTGAAGGGACCCTAGAGGAGCTCTTACAAGCTGCCAATTGGGTATATTACAACCAAGATCAAGAGGAGAATAAGAATTTAAAACACACACAGAGAGAGAGAGAGAGAGAGAGAGAGAGAGAGAGAGAGAAAGGGAGGCTTAGTTATGGCCTTACTTACTACATCAGATGGGACTTCCTGATGTCCTGGCACCAAGTACCATTTCTATGGCCTTTCAGAGCACTAAAATGAGAATGTCCTCAGAAGGGACAACCAAAATGAAAACCCCATAAGCCCTGTCTGTCCCTTTTGTGGAGACAGACAATCACTGGAGATCTGAATGCCCTCGGGGACTTCTATCTGTGAGGGCTCAGATAACCAATGTCCCTGGAAGGCACTAGCCAGGGCCTGGGGCTCTTCACAGTGGCTCACCTAAACCAACTGTCTGTCAGAAACCCAGAGCCTCGGGTAACTCTAAATATAGAAGGGAAACTGGTTGATTTCCTTCTTAACACCAGAGCTACCTTTTCTGTCCTCCTTTCCACTCCAGGACAACTATCCAAATGCAGCATGACAATTAGAGCCGTCTTCGAAAAACTTCTAACTAAATTTTTCTCTCAGCCCCTGGGATGTATATGGAAAAACCTAATTTTTTTTTCATTCTTTCCTCATAATGCCAGAGAGCCTTACCCCCTTGCTAGAAAGGGATACTATAGCTAAATTAGAGACTGTGGTGCTACTAACCCCAGGACAGAGAAACAATTATGTGACTTTTTGAAAATTACTGGATATTGTAGGCTACAGATACCAAGGTTCAGGAAAATAGTTTGTGTTAGGATGTCCTTGGAACCACAGTAGAGAGGACGGCCATCTTGCCAGGGCAACCCAACGAAAAGCCCCTAGTAGGGTGCCAGAACGAATTGGAGGTCAACCAATCACGGAGCGACAGCACGACCTGATGCGAAAAAGGCCCACCCGGACCTAAACCTGGAACCGCTGCAGCTTAAAAACCCCATCCCACCATACCTGGGGGCAACTTCCCTGACTCCTCTCTCTCTCTCCCTGAGTCACGGAACCTCGCCTGAGACCTTAGTTCCCAAATAAAGCCTTTGACTGCTAAAAATTTTTAGCCTCTGACTCCTATCTTTACCCTGCCTTACGCCTGACCCTAACAGTTTGCCTGCTTTACCAATTTTTTTTTTTTATTTAAAAAATTTTTTTTCAACGTTTTTATTTATTTTTGGGACAGAGAGAGACAGAGCATGAACGGGGGAGGGGCAGAGAGAGAGGGAGACACAGAATCGGAAACAGGCTCCAAGCCATCAGCCCAGAGCCTGACGCGGGGCTCGAACTCACGGACCGTGAGATCATGACCTGGCTGAAGCCGGACGCTTAACCGACTGCGCCACCCAGGCGCCCCTGCTTTACCAATTATTAAAGGAGACTCAATCCCACCTACTGTCCCCCTAAAAATAAACGGGGGTCTGATTCCTAGACACTGTCCCCAGCCCTTAGAATGGTTACAAACAGAGCAGGGCAATTACTATTCCCAAGTTCACAGAGCTAAAAGATCATTAAAGCACAGCATCAGGACTTTCATTTAGGGAGGGACAAACTTATCAAATGGCCCAAAAGATGTTTACTGAAAAAAAAATTTGTCAAGGACAATTCTTCAAGTAGTATCAGCCTGTGAAGTGTGCCTTAGGAACAATCCTTTCAACCACAAACTTGCTCTCCCAGGCAATCAAGAAACTGGAGGCCATCCAGAAAAGACTGACTGTTAGGTTTCACTCATCTGCCAAGGTCAAAAAAATTCCAACATCTGTTGGTATGGGTTAACACTTTTACTAATTGGGTAAAGGCCTTCCCCATACAAGACAGAAAAGGCACAAAAAGTAATAAAAATTCTGCTTTATGAAGTAATACCCAGGTTTGGCTTACCTAAAAATTTACAAATTAATAATGGTAGATGGCTGCCTTGACTCTTCCCTGTAGTAGAGTTCCTGGCTCTTGGAAAACTTTTACACCTCGAAATAAAGCAAACTGTCTACTTATACTCAGCAAAACTATAAATAACACCTCACAAGCATTAGATGCTTTAAACATTTTTTTTTTTAATTAAGTTAGGGCCAAACTCTCAGAAACAGAGGCACCATTAATTATTTACTGCTCCTCTATCACCTGGGTTATGAGAGATCCCCTGACATGTGTTGTCTACAACGTCAGGGTCTCTCCTAGTTATTTGCCAGGTTTGGAAACTGTAGACATGATCTTAAGATGCCACCTTATTGGTCAGTATAATCTTCACTTTGTGTTTTTCTCTGTGTCTGCTAATGTTTATGCCGCCTCATGCCTGCCAGCCCTCCTGTAAAAGCATACTGTGGGCCACTAGACTGACCCTAACTGCTGTACCCCTACACCGTCCCTTATCAGCTTGAAGAAGCCAGAAAAGTCATCATCCTTGTTCCCTAACAGCAGTTACAGGCCCTGTTCCAGGGGAGAAATAAATAGGGAAAGGGTGAACATTAGGCAGGAAGAGGTAAGGGACCTTCAGGGAGGCAGACTGCAGCTGCAGGTGGGAGGCTGAAGAAACATCTGGGCTTCTCCCCTTATGAAATCCTTTATGGGCACCCTCCCCCCATTATCCAGGGCACAAGGAGGGGATCTAAATGAGACAGACAACCTAACCCTACGACAACAGATGCCGGCCCTTAGCTTTACCCTAACCACCTTACACCGCTGGGTCAGGGAGCGATCGCCTGTGAATCCGATGCAATATGGATAAAGGAGTGAAATGTGCAACACCTAAAACCCCTCAGGAGGGGCCCGTTCACTGTCATTTTGTCCACCCCTCCTGCAGTAAATGTAGCCAACGTGGGTCCCTGGATTCACTACAGCAGAGTGAAGCCAGCGTCCCGAAACTGGGAGTGCATTCCTGATCCATCAATGCTGTGCAAGCTGACCGTACAAAAAAAAGCAATCTGCAACTCCAGAGGCTCCAGGAGACTGCAGCCCTGCTTTAGTCACTCCGGAAGTTGACTAATCTACGCACTGCAGAAGCTTGAGGAATCGATGGTCTGATGCAACAAAAGACTGTCCTTATTTTCTATATGTTTCCTTACTGTGATGCACTGTCACACCTTGTTTCTCACTATTCTCGTGATTCTTGCTTTACTCTTTGCCACAGGATTGGCTGAGGCCGCCCCGGCCGGCTGGAAATGTGGTGAGAGGTTTCTGTTAGCACTCACCTTCCTTTTGTGGATAGGATACGTCATTGGTACCAATGAAACAATGGGGAAACAATGGCTGTAAGAGACTAGAAAAGTAGATCCCCACAAACCTTGTAGTAAACCAAAATACTCCCGTCTTACAACCAGGGTTTGGCTTCTCAAAAGCTCAATTATTGGGAAAGACTGTCTTGCTTAATGGGGAAAAAGTTCATCGTTGTCTCTGTTAAAAACTTAACATGCCTAGGCCAAAGATTCTGTAACTCAACTGCCCAAAAAACCCAGTGATGGGGGACCCAAGATCACCTTGAGCCAGATCCCCACCCCTTATCTAACCTCTCTCAACTCCAAGAGGCCTGAGACAGTGTCAACGCGGCCATCAAATGGCGGGTCCCAGGTGGATTATACTAGACACGTGGAAGGACAGCCTACATAGTACTTCTCTCAGTCTGGTCAGGGTCATGTGTGCTGGAAACTATTCATCCATCTTTCTTCCTGCTCCCACTTGCCAGGGGGAAACATTTGGGAGTCCAAGTGTATGGGGACAGGGAGACTCCAAGGAAGCAGCGTGCCTTACAAATTGGCAGTTAAAAAGAAGATAAATGGCTCCAGAGCGTATAATCCGGTATTACGGCCCTGCCGCCTGGGCAGAGGATGCGTCCTGGGGCTACTGCACTCCCATTTACATGCCAAACTGCATCATCAGACTGCAAGCAGTTGTAGAAATTATAACCAATAAAACTGCCAGAGCTCTTAACTTACTGGCCAAGCAGCAAACGAAAATGCTCAATGCCATCTATCAAAATCGCTTGGCCTTAGATTACCTGCTTGCTTCAGAGGGAGGTGTTTGCGGAGGATTTTACCCGTGCAACTGCTGCCTACAGATAGATGATGAGGGAGGAGTCATAGAGGAGATCACAGATCAAATAAAAAAGGTTGCTCACGTCCAGTCCAGACCTGGAACTGTTGGAACCCTGGGGAGTTATTTGGAGGATGGTTTTCAACTCATGGGGGATTCAAAACCCTCATAGGAATTATCCTCTCATTTTGGGAGGGTGCTTAATCTTCCCCTGCTTAGCTCCCTTGGTTGTACGGTCTGTCTCCAGTCTCAATGAGGCCATGATTTAAAAAGGACGGGGGCACCCGGGTGGCTCAGTCGGTTAAGCGTCCCACTTCGCTCAGCTCATGATCTCGCAGTCCGTGGGTTTGAGCCCGGCATCGGGCTCTGTGCTGACAGCTCAGAGCCTGGAGTTCACTAGTGTCAGATTCTGTGTCTCTCTCTCTCTGTCTGCCCCTCCTCTACTCATGCTCTGTCTCTCTCTCTCGCTTTCAAAAATAAATAAACATTAAAAAAATTTTTTTAAATAAAATAAAAAGGACGGCCACTCATGTAATAATGTTATAAAAATATAAACCTCTAAACCAAGTTGATGGTCTTAGACCCAAAATACAGGGGTCCGAGCATCAAAGGGGGGAATGTGGTAAGGTCCCCTCCATAAGGAGAGGAAAAAAAAGAAGAGAGAAAAGAAAAACAAAACACAACAGAAAACTTCAAGGTAACCTGGTTATGTGCCTATGTGACAACATCCCTCATGACCTTGTAAACTGAGACTACTGAATCAGACTACCTGTTTGTGTGTGTTACCATATATGGGAGACAAAACAATAAAAAATGTATGAAAAACTATGCCACGGGACATTTGGGGCTCAGTTCTTCGGATACGAACCCAACTGAATGGTGCCGGCAGGAATAAAGTTGCTTCCTGGAAAGAAAAGCCTCCGTGTCACAACTTTCTGTGGGAGAATCCTGGTACAATGCTATTTTGACCTTTAAGAACAGAACAGAGAAGGCGAAGGAACAGTTGGTTAGGGAACCTAGAGAAGAAAAGTGTTTCAAGAAGGTCAAAGTTGGGGCACCTGGGTGGCTCAGCTGGTTAAGCGTCCGATTTCGACTTCAGGTTGTGATCTCATGGTTCATGAGTTCGAGCCACCCTCACATCAGGCTCCACACGGATATTGTGGAGCAGTCTTGGGATTCTCTCTCTCTCCCTCTTTCGATGCCCCTCCCACCTCTCAAAATAAATAAATAAACTTAAAAAAGAAAGAAAGAAAGAAAAAAAGAAACAACAGAGTTGAGCAAAAGACTAAGGAAAATGAGGAACTGACCCAAATCGGTGATAACCTCATCTCCAAGATGGAGAAGATCTGATGAGGAGGCCCCTTGCCAGCATCCCTGCCCCCTGTCTATCTGTCTGTGCGTCTGTGGAAGGTTTCGTGTTCTTTCTTTTTGCTTAACCTCAGCTCGTTTTTAAACTTGATTGCTTTAATAAAAAGACTAAAAAGAGTTTCCCTTCAGTTCAAAAAAAAAAAAAAAAGGCTGTGGAACTTGCTTGGGATTCTCTCTCTGGCTAGTTAGCTCAGCATGTAGAGCATGCGACTCTTGATGTCGAGGTCCTGGGTTCAGGCCCCACATTGGGCATGGAGCCTACTTAAAACAACAACAATAATAATAACAGGACAGAATTGTCAAACGAGTCAAATGATACTTAAAACACTAAGGTGAGGCCGTAGAAACAAACATCAGATTTGGCAAAAAAGGAGGCTATTAATGACCTTACCGGTGCAGTTTTATTTGTGTTTATTTTTATTTATTTATTTTAACATTTATTCATTTTTGAGAGATGGAGAGAGACAGAGCATGAGTGAGGCAGGGGCAGAGAGAGAGGGAGACACAGAATCCAAAGCAGCCTCCAGGCTCTGAGCTGTCAGCACAGAGCCCGATGTGGGACTCAAACCCACAGACGTCGAGATCATGACCCGAGCCGAAGTTGGATGCTCAACCGACTGAGCCACCCAGGCACCCCATCAGTGCAGTTTTAGAGGTAAGAGGGAGATATACGTTAGATTGAGTGAATGAGGAAAGACAACTGAGAGTATTTTTTTAAAGGTTTGCTATGCACTGGAGCAGGGAAGTGTGGTCATAGCCAGATGGGGCTATGAGGTCAAAGAAGTTTTTTTAATGGAAGGTGTTATACTGAGAGAGTGTTTGTAGGCTGATTTAAATGGGAGAAATGACCCAGGGATGGAAAAATCTAAGGATTCAGAAGGAGGCGGAGGGAATATTTTTAGAAGTGAGGCCCTCCTAAGGGCAAAAGGGGGTGGGACCTTGGTCCACATAGAAGGCACATTGTGTATTGGGAGCGTGGGCACACAGCTGGAAATTGGTAGGTGTGGTTGTTGGTATGATGATAGAGGGGTTCCTGCCTGATGGTTCTTGCTTTCTCCACGAAGCCATGTGGTGAAGGTAAGCTGGGAGGTCTGAGTGGAGAAAAGGAGTGGGAAATAAGTGTGTTAGAATGTGGAAAGTAAACACACTGGGGAAAGTTGCCACACAGTGTTGAGTCGCCCATCTGAGACCCATGGTGAGAATTTCAAGGGAGGCCACTGACTAAACGGTGTGTTCATCTCCCGCAGTGTTCAGGCAAGGGTTGGAGTAGAAAATAGTACAGGGTCAGGGTGTTGCCAAGCAAAAACAGCGGAAGGGGGGCAAGGGATAGAGGTATTTGCAAGGGAGCAATCACAATAACGAACAGAGGATCCGAGATGAGTAAAGAGGAAGTGAGGACGTGAGGGCAGATGGTTAGCATATGAGTCATAGGTTTCGGTAAGGTTCAAGATATACTGGACTGCATGCTCTAGCCTAAGCAAGACGGAGGATAGGCGATAAGGATCAAAATATCAAGTCAGAATTCTGGAAATAGGGAGTTTGGAGGCGGTGCAGTTATTGGTGATGAAATGGTAAAGGGCATGACCGTGCACGTAGGTGGCTGAAGCAAAATAATACGACATTGCATTTGCGGAAGTGAGGAGCTGAGATCCCAAGGATGGTTGATGCCGCTGGGCAGAACCCAAACTGTGGCACAATTTAGAATTTATGCATTAGGAAAATCTTATGAGAGTACTCTGGCTTACAGTGTAAATAAAAATAGGTTTCTGAATAATGGCTTGTATTCTGCCTTGTTTAGACACAAATTTAAATGGTGTGAACCATTTAAACCAATGGTGAGGTAGGACAGTTATACACCATGAGGGATTTGGGGTGGGGAGGATAGGTGGTCTGGGTTTCTAAGGATTCATAATGGTTGGTACAGCCCGCTGGAGGAAGAACACTGAAAAATCATGGCCCATCAAGCAAGGTCTTGGCTCAAGTTGTTTTGCTTACAAATTGCATAACTTTCTTGTTCCTTTGCTGGGCAAGCTCTGCACACATGTTTGCCATCTGGTTAAAGAATCAGCCCTTACAATGACGTTATTAAACACAAATGTACACAATGGTGGCCATGGCAACGGCAGGCAGGGCACCTGTGGAGTTAGATGTTCTCAAATTTAGTTTCCTCAACAGCTTACCTGAAGAGGGGCACGAAGACGTTAGGAAAGATGCTATTTTCCCGTGCACATTCACGGGGGCAAAAAAGTCGAGGGGCGCCGAGGTGGCTCAGGCGGTTAAGTGTGGAACTTCAACTCAGGTCATGGTCCCGCAGTTCCGAAGTTCGAGCCCCACATCAGGCTCTGTGCTGACAGCTCGGAGCCTGGGGCCTGCTTCGGATTCTGTGTCTCCCTGTCTCTCCTCTGCCCCTCCCCTGCTCGCGTGCTCTCTCTCTCAAAGATAAACAAACATTAAATTAAATAAATAAATAAACAAACAAACAAATAAATAAAAGTCGAGCCAGAGTGTGTTCATGTTTGGTGCGAACCTAATTGTCCTCCTGGCAGGCACACTAATAGACACCCAAGATGCTCTGCTCTCTTTGGCCCTAGCTGATTTCTGTAACCGTGTCAAGACGTCATGGACAACCAACTGAGGCTATGAGGATCCGTGAAACTTGTCGCAGCCCTCAGGTTCCCTATTTAAAACGGGAGTGATGTTCAATGCATTCCTGGTCAGGAGGCAGGGCAGATTCCGAACGAATCAAACCTTGGCTGTCCTATCAGTCAGGGTCCAGTCAAGAACACAGAAACCAGTTAACAGAGAAAATTTATTACAAGGGTGGCAAAAGCCGAAGGGAAATGCCAAGAAAACACAGGTGGCCACGGAAAGAAGCTCCTGGACGGGTAGCGGTTAACAAAGGGCTAAGAGTTACAAGTTTACTAGAACCCGGAAGCTTAGAGGAGGAGCCTGGGAGAGGTGGAACTCAGACCGCGGAGGAAGGAGTGCTGGAGCGTTGGTGGTGGTATCTTTAAGGGGCACAATGGAGACTAGTTGTAGGGAGGGTTCAAGCTGGAAACTCGAACCTAGCGCGGCGCCTGAGGCGGCCGGGAACTGGGTAGGGGGGAAGGGTAGCGGGGCCGGGGGTGGGGAGAGCTGTTGCCACCACGACACTCTGGCGTGGGTCGCAAGTCCATTCCCGCTTCCCCCGCCCACTTTGCAGGTTTCCTCTAGCACCCCCTGTTGGCGGACTTTAACAAGGAGCCAGCTGGCAAAGAGAACTGAGCTGCGAGGAGGCCAGTCCCGGCGGCTACGGGAAACGAGTACAGGTTTCTAGTTTGGGGCTCTTACACATAATGCTGTTACGAGCATTCTTGTGTACTCGTATTTTGGGTGTGTATACCAAGGAGTGTTCTTGCTGGATTTAATAGATACAGATAATAACTGTTCTGGTGATTGTGAATTGTGATTTCAATATGCGTATTTCTTTTTCTCCGGGCCCCCCCCGGCCCGGCGGGGGGAGACGGGTTTGATTCAGGACCCGTGGGCAGAAAGAGCTGCTTCAATTTGCATGTTTCTAATTACTATTGAAGTTGGCCATCTTTGACCATTGGGATATCCTCCCTAATTAGAAAGTATCTTCGTGGGGCGCCTGCCTGGCTGGGTCCGAGGAGCCCACGACTCTTGATGTCTGGGGTCCTGGGTTGCAACCCCACAGTGGGGTGTAGAGATTAGTTACATAAATAAAACTTTTAAAAAGGTTCCTCATTGGGAGGCCTGGCTGGCTCAGTTGGTGGAATATGGGACTGTTGATTTTGAGGTTGCAAGTTGAAGCCCCACTTTTTTTTTTTTTTTTTTTTAAGGTGCATCGTGAAGTCTCTAGCCTATTTACAGTTGGATGGTCCGGCTTTTTCTTATTGCTCTGTGGGGATTTTTAATATGTTCTTGATGAAATTTGAAGTGGGGTTCGTGAGCAAACGGCTAAGATAGAATTCTTGAGATGTCTTTAGGGCAAAAAGGTGATTTTATTAAAGCACGGGGACAGGACCCATGGGCAGAAATAGCTGCCCTGGGGTTGTGAGGAGGGACTGATTATGTAGTTTTAGGTTTGGGAGGGGGGTAGAGATAAAGTTAGTTTCCAAGGAATTTCTGGACGCTGAAAGCAGGGTCTCACAGGACCCTGAAGATTTAGCTATTGTCAAGATAAGGTTGCTTTTAGTTTTTTAAGAGAGTGTAAACATTAAGGTATTAAGGCAGCCATACACGTCTTGGGAAGTATTACACACTGCATGCAGGTCTCTGATATCTATCAGTGGGCTCCAGGCTGTAAGGGAATTTAATTTCAACTACGTTTTTCTTGACTTTGTTTCTCTCACCATTGGTATAAACCCTTTTGATTATATGCATTGCAAATATCCGCTCCCAGTCTGTGAACTTGTCTTTTTCATTCTCTGAACTGGTGTCTTGTGATGAATAGATGTTCTTAAGTTTATGTGGTACAACTTTACATTTTTTCCTTTAGGGTTAGGCTGTTTTTTCTTTAAACAGTATCTCCTTATTCCAGATCCATGAATATAGTCTCCAAAGTCTTCTTTTTCTGTTTTTCATCTCTTTTCTTTGTCTGTATGTCCTGAATTATGAGTAGTTTCTTCACATGTATTTTCTAATTTACTTGTTCTGTTTTCAGCAGTTTCTAATCATCTGCTGGGTTTCTAATTAAAATATTGTATTTTTAAAAAAATAAAATAAAATATTATATTTTTAATTGCAACAAATTATGATTTTCCCCAATTTTGCCTGTTCATTTTTAGTTTGTTGTTCCTGGATTGTCTTTTCAAAATACTCGTTATTTCTTTAAACACAGGAAGCATGTCTAATGGGTATGATGTACCTAAACATTACAGTATCTTCAGTCATTGCAAATGTGATTCTACAGTTCAGTGTTTCTGCCATCATTGGCTTATGGGGGCTTATGCTTCTTTCAGATGTTTATAACTGCTATGTGCCCAAGTTTGTTAGAATTTTATTCATGGGAATCCTTCGAAGGCTAGACTTAAAGGATATTCTTCTACAGAGGAATTGTACTTGCTTGTGCCTAGAAACACTCCTAAATTGAGACTCATGAAAATTTTTGGCATTTTTTGCCCCCAAGGTTTGAGGGCTTAGAAATCTCTGGGAAGGGGTGCCTGGGTGGCTCAGTCAGTTGAGCGGGCAACTCTTGATTTTGGCCCAGGTCATGATCTCACCACTCGTAGGTTCGAGCCCCACCTCGAGCTCTGAGATGACAGTGAAGAGCCTGCTTGGGATTCTCTCCTTCTCTCTGTCTCTCCCTCTGTTCCTCCCCCACTCGCTTGTGCACACCTTTCTCTCTCAAAAATAAATTAATGAACGTAAAAAAAAAAAAGAAATTTCTGGGAAGCTCCTCCCCCCCTCACTCCCACCACCCCAGCCAAGGTCTATTTGGGCAAGTATGGTCAACTCTCTTTTACATACTTGAGGGTATTGCATTTCGGCAACCCCAGCTTTGCGACAGGATCTCTGACTCAACTTCCCATTTTGTATAGGCCCCAGGCTTTGTCTCTTGTATCCAAATTTGGCCTATTAAAACCCTGGCTCGGGGCACCAACGATCGGCAGATACTGCCAAGGCAGTTTTGGCCTCAGTGCTGGCTTACCAGTGTTGGTTTTATGGTTTCTTATCCCTTCTCTTATTCTTGTCCCCTACTTTTCTGTTGGCCCAAAAGTACATTTAAAAATATATTTTCAATATTTGATCCATCATTTTGAGTGTTCTGTACCAGGAAGATTTCTCCACATATCAGGTCCACCATATTGTCAGAAATGGAAGTCCACCGAGTTTTCTTAGAAGACATGTCCCTCATGCAGGAGTCCTATATAAAGCAGGTAATTTCTAGTTCACAGTCAAGTATGTTTTATAAACCCAAGTATTCTGTTTTCTGCTCTGTTTCTTCGTGTTTGTTTAGAGTGTCTCTGGAGAAACAGAGTTGCGTAGTTGCCGTAAAGGGAGCACAGGTAAAGGGAGCACAGATTGAACGAAACCTGTGAGGAATTATTGCCCCGGGTAATGAGACGATCATCCAGGACCACATCGAGTTGGGATAAAATAAAGGCTATGGGAGAACTGATCGGTCCCTTTTGATACACTTCTATCAAGATCCGAGTCACTTCGGGGCCCCTGAGTGGCTCAGTTGGTTAAGCGTCTGACTTTGGCTCAGGTCATGATCTCACAGTTTGTGGGTGCAAGCCCCCGCACCAGGCTGTCCGCTTTCAGCATGGAGCCTGCTTCAGATCCTCTGTCCCCCTCTCTCTGCCCCTCCCCCATCGTCTCTCTCTCTCTCAAAAAAAACCCAAAAAACAAAACAAAAAAAGAACACCTTAAAGAAAAAAACATCAGAGTCACTTTCTTCCATAATTTTGCAATTTGGGAACAGGTAGGAGTTGTTTCAAAATAGGTGATTTCCCTGGCTTAGGATATAAACTTAAGTGGAAAAGATTCTGGTAAAGTCAGAGGGGATATTTCAACATAGATGTTTTGTCAATTTGGGGGCGGCTTTTTGATAGTTCCACTTCTGACTTAATCATGACAAAGATCATCCTTGTAATACCGTAAGGAAAAAATGTCCTCCAGTAAAGGGTGTGGGACAGGAAGCACCACCAATTTCTGTGTCATCTTTAGCTGAAAATAACACTTTTCTTCTTAAAAGGGCTTGAGGAGGATGGACATATGATGATTGACTTTGGATTTTTACTGTTTCTGGGAAGCTGTGGAAGGCTCTGGCTTCTTTTAATATTCATGAGACCAGTCCCTTTCGCTTCTAGTTTTTTTTTTTTTTAATGTTTATTTATAAATGAGAGAGAGAGAGAGAGAGAGAGAGTGTGTGTGTGTGTGTGTGCGCGCGCGCGCGTGTGCATGAGCAGGGGAGGGGCAGAGAGAGCCGGAGACAGAATCTGAAGCAGGCTCCAGGCTCTGAGCTGTCAGCACAGAACTCAATGCTGGTGGGACTCGAACTCACCAGCCGTGAGGTCATGACCTGAGCTGAAGTTGGATGCTTAACTGAGCCACCCAGGGGCCCCTACCCATTCTAGTTCTTAAATAAGCACAGCGTTAGTAACACACCCACCGCTTCACTGGTGGTGTTTCTAACAGCTGGTTTCTTGGAATGATTTGCAATATCAAGATCTCTTCTACAACGTGACACTGCCTTTCAAAAAGGGCTCTCCAGTCGTACTCCTCCCTCAACTCCTCTCCCCGCCCCACACGCCCCTGGCTAGCACATAACAGGAACTCCGTGAAAATTTGCTGACCCTGGGTCCCGTATGTACCCCGTCTGGGATTTCAAATACAGCCTAGGATTTCATAATTTTTTAGTAACACCATTGTATCCCCCACCTGAGTTCTCCCTTTTAAAGGCACAAGTCGATATTCATTTTATAGTAACGTATGGGGCGCCTGCCCGTTCGGGTCAGTGGCGTGTTCTTGTGACGCAGCTCCCCAAAGCACAAAGGGTGTGCCCTGCTCTGCCTTTATGTCCAGGGAACTAATGGTGGTGGCACATTGTTGCCAAGATAGGTGAGACTGGTCAAGGGGAGGCTCACTTCCTTGGCCAGATGGTGGAGTAC
Organism: Herpailurus yagouaroundi; assembly: GCF_014898765.1. Lineage (NCBI taxonomy): Eukaryota > Metazoa > Chordata > Mammalia > Carnivora > Felidae > Herpailurus > Herpailurus yagouaroundi. The sequence continues at coordinate 22,050,851 of NW_024412419.1, read as the reverse complement.
TAGAACTGTGTTAGAGCGGCACGTTCAACCAGCCTTGCCCGTGGAGGAGGAGGAATTTTGCTGACTGGCACATCACACATCTGGCAGCCCTCCCAGCATCAGGGCCAATGGCTTCTTGCGATGAGATGTGTGTGGCCCTTCCCAGCAGGCTTGGCACATGCCCACACTTCAGCGGTTATAACTGAGCTTTGCATCAACTTCTGATTTATGCTGCTGTACTTCTCAGAGCCTATGGGACCTTCATAGTTTTCTCTTCACTGGACATGGGTGCATCAGTTATGGCTGGCTCCCTCCCCAAGCACTTTTATAGAGAGTGTGCCTGTATTTGTACCAGGAGCTCCAGGGGCTCTGCCACCCAGCCTGCAGTTAGCTGTGGTTTCTGAGATGTGAAACATAGAATCTATTTTCATCCAACTTGGCCGCAACCCAGAGGTTCCAGCCCACTGTAGCCTGATGTAACTGATGTGATTTAGGCCTGATTTACTGAATTTGTTTTTCTCCTTCTAGCCTCCTTGCTGTGGAGGATTGTTCTTCTTCTGATTTCTGGATCATATTTTTGTTTCTTTTCAGATAAAAAAACCTCAATTGTCTTTGCCCCTTCATAACTTCTCAGTTTATTCATTGCACTGGTCCTTAGTTCCCACTTCCGTCCCTGCTAATACCTTACTGGTGGCTGGTGGTCACCTTCTTCCAGTACCTTCTGTAGGTTGCACCTAATCCTGCAGCTCCTGCCCTAGGCAGTTCGGGTGGTCCCTTGTCCTCTGTTTTGCTCAACAGCTGACATCTTGCTGTTACTTAAAAGTTACATTAATTAATCCACTGTATGTGAATATATATAATGTTTTCATGAAAAATAATTATTTTCCATATTGGAAAATATTTAGTGAGAGGAGTGGCATTGTTTTACATTTTTGCAAATACCTTTAATGTCTGTTGCAATAGACAGCTGGGTTCTCCTATCTGCTTCTACATTCCATCTGTTGCAATATCATGTTGTATGGCTTCTGGAACATTCTGCTATGCTCATGAGAGAAGAGTAAGGAAAGGCAAATAGTGCCTGGTATTATGAAAATGATTTTAGGGGTGCCTGGATGGCTCAGTCGGTTCAGCGTCCAACTCTTGGTTTTGGCTGAGGTCATGATGTCAAGGTTTGTGGGATCGAGTCCCATGTTGGGCACCATGCTGGCAGTGTGGAGACTGCTGGGATTCTCTCTCTGTCTCTCTCCCTCTCTCTGTGTCCCTCCCCTCTCCAATTTGTGCACAGGCCGTCATGCTTTCTCTCTCTCAAAATAAATAAATAAACATCAAAGAAAAGAAAATGGTTTGGGCCACTTAGACCATTGAAAGGGCCTCAGGGACCCCCAGAGTTCCCAGACCACACTTTTAGTACCTATGATCTAGAGCGAGGGTCAGTAAACTTTTTCCTCAAAAACCAGATTATAAATATTTTAGGCTTAACCTATGGCATCTATTCAATTGTGCTGTATCAGGAAACAGCCATAGTATGTGTAACAAATGGATGTGACTGTATTCCCACAAAAACTTATTTACAGGAACACGGTGGGTGGAGGGAGGGGGTGGGCTGGATTTGATACGCTGTGGCCAGTGAGCCAGCTCCTGATCTACAATACCAAGCCTGCAGGTGCCCTGAGTTTAGGGCTTGTGCCACAAAAGAGGGAGAACGGTGGCATGTGACTTAGCCAGGCGCCTTCCAAAGGAAGAGAAAAGAAATTTCTCAGAGAAGACTAGATCTTGCCATTTAATTACCTAGTTCCCAAGTGGTAAATCGACGGTCTCTACCCTCTCCTTAGCCATTCCCTCTCTCATGGCCCGAGCCTCTGCCCTGCGGCTCTGCCGCTCATCAGGAAACAACGCACATCCAACTCTGGGGAAGCCGTCCTAGCATCACTGCCTCCTCCCCTCCCACCTCGTGTCCTGGGCACCTGGGCAGGCAGGAAAAGCTAACCAAGTGGGCCAGGCATCCCTCTGACTCCTGAGCTAGGCCACCTTAGTGACGTGTTGTCCTCTGTGCTTCTGTTTCCTTTCGGAGCCTCTTTCCCACATAACCCCTGTTCGCAGGGGACCAAGCTGTCTCTGGACCCGAGTCTCACCTGCCCCTTACTACTCTTGCCTACCGCATGCCCCTAGACCCGGTGGGAATAAAAAGTCTCCCAGTGAGCAGGTGTTTTCTTCCTCTGCGGCAGAGGCAAAGAACTCCTGGTTCTGGTTCGTTTGTGGATCCAAGTCTCTGACCTGACATTTCGTCTGGTTCTTCCCGTTCATGCTCCGGTCCTTCCCTTGGCTCTGCCTGCCTTCTCAGAGCCCTGTGCTGGCAACGTGGCCTGTGCTGGGTGCTCTCTGGCTGGAGGCCACGGCCTCTGGACCCCAGACTGGCCTGGGCACGAAGGAAAACAGCTTTGCCCGGATAGAGCCTGAGGCAGCCTAAGCCACTTGTATCGATGGGATGGCGCTTGTCCTTCCTCAGCCACCCTCTGCCAGCTTCATCTTCCTTTGCTGTCCTTGTGTCTACGGGGTCAGGCGCAGGAGGGGGTCTGATACTGCTGGGCAAAGGCTCGAGTCTGAGCGGGGTGGGCTGGGGCAGCCTCCATACACCTAAAACCAGCTTTCCCAGTTTCGTCCCCAGAAAAAGACTGTGCCACCAGCTTGGGAAGAAATTCATCTGCTCCTCTTCCGACCACCTTCAGACTCAACCAGGAAGACATTGCTATTTGGCTTTAAAAATAGAATATTCAAGCTGGACTTTTATGGTCTCGTGGAGAACACTGCGCTCACACCCACCCGCACCTGGTCCCTGCCCCTGCCTGGCCTCACCCAGCTGCTCAGAAGCGCTTCTGCACAAGCTCTCCAGGCCCCGCGGTGGGGACCTGGTAGATTTACGAGTTCGGCCTTGGCTGAGACCTTCTCCCCGTGGCTCCCAGCCACGGATCAGCCGCTCTCCCACATCCCATGCAGCCTGTGGCTGGCGTGTTGTGTGTCTTTTTCAGCCTCCACCCCGACTTGCTGAGTCACCCCTCAGCCCCTTTCCCCTGAGGCCCTGGCCAGCCCTGTGGAGGAGCCGTGGTTCGTCATTTCAGAGCCCAGGCCTCTGGCCACTCCCGGCCTGCCCAGAACCTCATTTAGTCTCACAGTGGCAACGGTGGCTCTAAGTCTACCCCATTCGGGGTCGGCCTGGCCCATCCCCTCCCGCTCTGAGGCACTGATGTTTAACAAAAAGCTGGTTCTGGGGGCGCCAGGGTGGCTCAGTGGGTTGGGCTTCTGACTTCGGCTCAGGTCATGATCTCCTGGCTTGTGAGTTTGAGCCTCGTGTGGGGGCTCTGTGCTGACAGCTCAGAGCCTGGAGCCTGCTTCGGATTCTCTGTCTCCCGTCTCTCTGCCCCTCACTTGCTCGTGCTCCGTGTCTCTAAAAATGAATAAATGTTAAAAAAAATTTTTTTAAAAAGCTGGTTACTTCTCTGTCTGGACTTCAGGTGCCTTTGGGTTTGAAGCTATACTTGATCTGGAAAGGAAAGTTACTTTCAGTATGTGTAGACTTCTGTGATTAGTCCTTAAGTTATTTCTTCAGAGCCAGAGAGAAATTCCACTAAAACTCTAACAGATTTCTGGCACCCCGTGGCAAGACTTAAGGAGTGCCTAGGAGGGGAGTGCCTAGGAGGGCAGCGCCTGTAAGGCACAGCTGCCTCTGGGGCAGTTGTCTGTAGCCAGATGGTAGAAATAACTCCAGAGCCAGTGAGACCTCAGGCCAAAAATCATACAAAGAACCCACTGAGCCCAGGCCTATCTTGTTTGTCCTGGAAGTTGGGTTTCTAACATAATGGAAAGAGAAGGCTGTAATTATCATCCTCTGGAAAAGATATCTGTTCTCTCTCTAAGGTCCTTCAAGGATGTAATCAGGCCCATCAATATCCTTTAGATGCAAGGTGCTGTCTGGTTCATTTCCGGTAGATAGACCTGCCTCTGGGATAAGATCGTCTCAAACTAGGCAGCTGGGACCATCTAAAAGTTTCTGTGGAAACTGGAATGCAAGCAATGTAGTTTTTTCTGGCTTAACCTGTAAGTATAAGTCATACCAAGAAAAGAGTGGAAGGTCTCGGGGCCCAGAGAGGGAGGGAATGTAGTGATGCTGGGCTGCTGGAGAGACCATCATGCGGACAAGACTCCTAAATTCCCTGCTGCTTCTTCGCCATCAGGGAAGGGTTTGTGGAGCAATAACGACAGGTCCCCGTGTCGCCAGGATCTGGCCACGTGACCCGGCCCAGTTCTATTCACACGCACATGTCTGGCCCTAGACTTTCCCACCAGCACCCGCAGCTGCTGCTGTCCTAGGCCTTTACCTCTGCACCTGCACAGCCTTGTCATTGTCCTTGCATTCTCCGAGTGTCTGTGGGAGGCTTAGGGGAGAAAAGCGGGGCGGGGGGGGGGGAGGGTGCCCTAACTCAACTTCCAACCCAGCCAAACCTCTTCCTCTCCCACTTCCCTTGCAGCTGCCACAGCAGGAGCCACTGAGAAGTCACCCCCCCATCGGGTGCCCAGATGAGCACTTGCGCCCCCCCTACCCCCGCCGGTGCTTCTGAGTCCCCTCCCATTGAAGGGCCCGCAGCTTCGCCTGGTCTGCATGCTGGAACCCGCGAGCTGAACCTGAGTCCGTCTGATCCGAGGGCTGAGAGTCAGAGTGAAGACAGGCAGGGCTGGTAGAGAATCCAAGTCTCTAAGCTCGACTTGTAGTCTAGGAGAAAAGGGCAAGTGTGATACTCATTTGTCCCCGAGAGCTGGTGAGAGTGGCTTCGTGGGAAAGAGAGCGTGTGCCTCTTCAGAGACTTGGGGCCCAGCCTCCGCCTCCTTTGTTCTTTGGCTTGAGGTGGTGACTGTGGTGGAGTCGAGGCCAGAGCTCCCCAGGCCTCCAGCATAGAGACGAGATCGCATGGGCCACTTCTGCAAGACATGGGGATGGTAAGTGAGTAACACTCACTCTTACAGCCCCTTGTAGTCCTTGGCACCCCAAACATGGCCTTCCTTAGCCCCCTCCCCGAGCCCTCCCTCATCACTGCTCTGATAGTGGTCTCGGACTCACCGCCACTTATGGCCCCATGCGTTCTCCTGACCACCTCAGCCTGGTGGCCATAAGGTGCTGTTCGAGGAGAGCAAGGGCCCTGAACAGAGCCCCCCAATAGTGGGGAGGGAGGTGGATGGTAGTGTTGGCAATGGCCAGGGGCTAGGCAGTGGGGAGGGCAGAGAACTAGGGCAAGGAGAGGTTCCTCCTGGTACTGACTGGTCCCGACCTCTTCTTTTGCCCAGCCCCCCGCCCAAGTGCCTCTGGCCACACTTATCAGTGCTGCTCTGTCCGTCTAAGACCTCCCAAGGTCACCCATTCTTCCAGCAGGAGTGTGGACAACCCCAAAAACACTAGGTTACTCTGCCCTGAGGTCTCCCCTCCTCTTGGCAGCCCCTTTACCGGGGGAGTTGAAGGGGCACTGCCCCCAGCAAACTATCCTATCCCACCAAACTGCCCAAGTTCTTGACCTAAACCAGCTCTCATCTGTTCTTTCTTCAACACATGTATCCATTACCTCCTACGTGCAAGGGCCTTACTTTGCTCATCGTTTTACAGCTAAGGAAGTGACTATGCCCCTGTCAGTATTTCAGAGTTGCCCCCACGTAGTCTCGAATTCTGGCATTTAAGCTATATTTGCATGGAAGAAAACAATCTCAAGTTTTCAAGACGTTTCAGAACTGTGTTTCAGGGAGAGAGATAGTGAAAGTATCCTCTATAAAAACAAGGTGGACCCCATCACAGGGCTGTATCTATCCTGAGAGGGCAAGCATGGCCCTTCCTCTATAACAGTTACACTCTGCAAACAGCAACTTACAGTGCCGTCCCCTTGGCCTGCCTGGTGGCTGTAAGCATGGGCTCTGAGGTCAGACGCCTTTGGGTTCAAACTGCATTTAGCCACTTACTCTCCCTGAGATTCGATTTCCTCACTTAGAAAGTGATCCTCATTTGGTTCTTCTGCGCACTAAAAGGTAGAGATGGCCAAAGCGCTAAGCCCAGCTCCTGACATCACTTTAGCACCCAAGTGATGTTATTGCCGTTATTGCGATGGTGAATATTGTTAATTATACTTTTCATTCATGATCTCGTTTCATGCCCCGGAAGGAGAAATAAGGCTCACGTCCTCTTCCCTTTCACATCTGATAAAACCGAGGCTCCGAAAAGGTAGGTCCTGGTCTGGGGAGGTGGTGCATGCAGGAGGCACCCCCCAAACTCCTCCCCAACCCCAGCTCAATTGCTTCTAGAATGAGGCTTTCTCAGACCTTGTTCTCCCAGAGGGGGATCCCTCCTACGGCAGAAGTCCAGGGGACACCAAGGCGTTGTACGAAGGGGTGGTGTGCCCTGGAATCTAGGGCTTTCCTGGTGCGGTTTCCTTTCCCAGGCCCCAGCCCCGGAAACCGCTCCTTTCTCTCCCCTGCCGCTAGGCACCCCAGAGTCCTGGGACTCTGTGAATCTCCCTCCTCTTGGAGGAACCGCATTTTCGTGAAGTCAGTTCCAATCACCACCCCCACTACACCCAAGGTCAGCGCAGTCCCAAGAGCCAGCCTTGGCTCCTCTCCCTCCGAGAGAGCAGGAAGCAGCTGGTCCCAGTGTCAGCTCTGCTCAGGGCCGGGGGCCTAAGCCCAGTCCATCCCAAACCCCACCCCCTGAGGCCCTGAGCTCGTGGCCTACCTTCAGAGGGTGCAGGTAGCGGAGTCCACGCAGGAAGGGTGGCCAGGCGGGGCCAGGCAACTCCCGACCAAGTGTGCGGGTGAGGTGGGCTATGTAGCTGGCGGCCAGCACCAGCACATCCAGCTTGGAGAGCTTGGTGTCAGGGGGCACGGCGGGCAGAGCGGCCTGCAGGGCCAGGAAGGCCTGGCGCAGCGTCCTCACGCGGCTCCGCTCCCGAGCAGCGTTCTCGGGACTGGCCTCGCTCTGCAGAGAGGACCCCAGGTCAGTGGGTCTGACTGGATCCCCATCTGCCCCTGGTTTCTAAGAACGTTCTAGAGTGAGCAGCCATGCGCCGGACAGCAGAGACCCGAGGGCCTCACGCTGTCTCTGTGCACTCTCAGTCCTGCCCTGCTTTATGGCTGAGGAAATGGAGAGAGGGTCTCACTTGGGGTCAGATGGCAGCTCAGAAGCTGAGAGTCCTTTACTCTTCCTAACGCTCTAGCCCTTGCTGTACCCACGGCCCAGTCTGAATCCTGCTGTCGGGGTGCCCTGGGCCCGCAGGGAGCACAGAGCCACCCCTGCTCTGCAGGGCTGATCCTTGCCCAGCCAGGTCCTGACATGAAGAGGCAGCTACAGCAGAGAAGGAAAAAGGAGCTCTCTGAGCGGCGCTCTGGGTAAGACCAGCTCGGTTATCCCAACCACCCAAGTGTGGAGCCGTGGAGTCCCGGGTGCCAGTGTCCCCCTCTTGGAAAGGGACGGTCATACCGAGTGAGGCTTTGCCAGCAGAGGTGATGCCTCAGCCCCTCCCCTCCTGCCTCCCCGCTCCCTCCACAGGGCCAGTGATTCCTTACCCTGCCGGGGGCCCTGGCCCCTCTTAAGCTGGGGGCAGCTCTGCTCCACATCTGGTCCCTCCAGTTTGTCTCTTCCCACAGGTCCTGCCTTGTCCCGCACGGGCGGCTCCTCTTCCTGCCAGTGCCTGCCGCCAGCCGCAGCTTGGCCTTTGCCGGGGTCTGCCCCACTCCTGGCATGGCTGGTGGCCTTCTGACCTCCTTCCGTGACATGCCACACCCCTGGAGGGTGGTGCTGCGGCCCCTAGGACGGGAGCACAGTGCCTGAGGGAGCCCCCCGGGCTCGGGCTAACTGGGCAGGCTGGTCACCCAGCCGACCATGTCTGTGTCTGAGGGAGCTGGCGCCAAGTCAGTCGCGCTTCACTCCTTGCTCTGGGAAAACCGCCCACCCGGCACAGCCCCCGCGAGAAGCCTCCTGCCTGCCTGCCTGCCTGCCTCCCACCCGGCTCCGGGGTGGGGGTACTGGATGTTGGGAGTGGCCAAGTCTTGGGAGGAGGCCCCCCCCCTCCGCTCCAGAAGGCCGGAGGATGGTGGGAAGGGAGCTCCCTTCGCGGAGACTTGCCTGACCCCGCAGTAGTCTTGCGATGGTCGCCCGACTCCAGCTTTGAGGCTCAAGCCAATGGAAGGGCCCCGAACCTCCTCCTCTGCCAGGAGGGTGCCTGCACACATCCCTAAAAGGACCTTTCCTCCCCTTGCCAATGACCTGACCTTCCAGCCCCGGGGCACTAATCCCCATCCCCCCAAGCAGGCCTCCTATTTCCAACCTAGTGCTTTTCCATCCCCTGGAATATCTTCCTCCAGCTCTGCCAGGGAAAAGCTGCCTTCGCCTGTTGGGTTATGCCCTTCGTTTGTGAAGATTTCTTCAAACCCCACAGAGCAGAGAGCCCATGTCTCCCTGTTTCATGGGTATTCTAACTGATGCGTGACCGACCACACCCTGGCTAGTTTCCTCAAAGCTCGGTGCGTTTAGGTCACTCTGGGTCAGGCACTGTGCTAAGTACTTTATACGTATTCTCTTATTTATTTCTCAGGACAAACTTCTAAGAAAAAGAGACTCTTACATCCCCATTTTACAGATGGGAAAACCGGTATCAGGAGGTGACGCAACTCACCCAGCGTCAAACATCTAGTAAGTGACGGGGTTGGGATGAGAGCCCAGGCAGCCAGGTGGACTTGGAAGGTGGCCCCACGCCCTGTGGTGTTCTGCCTTGGGTGGGTTACGCACATGTCTTCCCATCCTAACGAGAGGTCTTTGTGGGTTTTCTTTCTCTCTTTCTTTCTTTCTTTCTTTCTTTCTTTCTTTCTTTCTTTCTTCTTTCTTTCTTGTAAGACATAGAGAGACAGAGCATGAGTGGGCAAGGGGCAGAGGGAGGAGACACAGAATCGGAAACAGGCTCCAGGCTCTGAGCTGTCAGCATAGAGCCTGATGTGGGGCTCAAACTCACGAACCGTGAGATCATGACCTGAGCCGAAGTTGGACGCTTAACCAATTGAGCCACCCAGGCGCCCCTCTTTGTGGTTTTTTTTAAACATTTATTTACTTATTTTGAGAGAGAGAGAGAGAGAGAGAGAGAGAGTGAGCAGAGGAGGGGCAGAGAGAGAGAGGGAGAGAGAGAATCCCAAGCAGACTCTGCGCTGTCAGCTGGGGAGTCCAACACGGGGCTCCATCCCACAAACTGCGAGATCATGACCTGAGCCGAGATCAAGAGTCGGACGCTTAACCGACTGAGCCACCCAGGTGCCTCTGTTTTATAATCTTAAGAGTTTATTATGAACTAATTTCACAGGCCAAAAGGAAGTAAAAGGACCATGTACAGCCTTTCAGGAAATAGCGAGGGAACTTATAGGGGCCATGATGAGTCTAGGGTCTTGGTGGGTGTATTCCCAGGGGAGGGGCCCTTGCTTTGCAGGGGAGGGGGCCCACATCCCCAGAGGGCTATGCCCACTGAAGTTCCTCGTCCAGGGGCGATCCCCACTGGGGGACCCATGGGAGGTCTCATGCCAGGTGGTGGGCCCATCATGCCCGGAGGGGGTGCCCCTTGGCCCATAGGTGGGGGAAGACCTCCACGGCCAGGCAGACACTGGTTTGGGTCCCCTGTAGTGCTGGCTGTATCAGCAGCTGCAGTGGCTGTCACCGTGCCTCTTCCTTGCGGGGTCACCACCTGTTGGGTGCCCCACCAGCCCCTCTGACTGGTCCAGCAAGTCCTGTAGGAACCTGGGGCCCTGGAACACCAGTTGGATTCCTCTGACAGCAGCTCTGCCTGGACCCCCGGCAGCTCAGCAAGTGGCACTTGGGCAATGCCAGTATCTTTGGGAGGAAGTCCCTCTACTATCGTCTGAGACCAGGCTTTCCCCTCCAAAGCAGTATCTCTTCTCTTTCTGCTTACGTTGAGTTCTTTGGCTTGATCTTTCTGAACTCATCACAGTCGCAGAGGATTGAATTCGAATGCTTGTTGAGTCTTGAAGGTGTGAACGAAGATACGGCCATCTTGCAGGAGACACCTCATCCTGCAGTCAATGTGCTGCGGCACCTTGCTGTTCTTGCCCACAGGCATCATAGTGATGGTTCTGATGGATCCGATTCCCGCCGGATTCCCCTCGGCACAGGCCTAGACACCGCCCGGTAACCCATTTCCCGCTGCCACTACCGGAAGTCCAATCCTCTGTTTTTAAGCCCCTTCTTCTGACTTGCTGCAGGATGCCCCACAGTGCGCACCCATCACATTTTGATCACCCAGAGACCCCGGGATGGACATCCAGATTGCTGCCAACTCATCATCACCCCAAAAATGCCATCATGATACCATTGCACGTGTCCTTGTGGATCTATGCAAGATTGACAAAACAAAACAACACAGGTCTGGGACCAGAATGCTGGGTTAATCGACTAAGTGTTGCCAGAGCGCCATCATCCGGAACAGTTGCCGAGTCAGCACTGCCCAGGACCCTAGAGCCCCACGGGCTCACCGCCACCTGATATTAACCACATTCCCAGTTTTATGGGGGGAGAGCTATAAAGGGCTGCTTTCATTTGCCTTTATCTGATAACTGACAAGTTCAAGCATCCTGTGTGTGGTGCTTGGTAGAGATTGCACTTTATTTTTCTCCATATAGGGAGCCGGTTTTATTTTCTCCCTATAGGGAGACTGTTATCCCAACATCATCTGCTGAACAGTCCATTCTCTCTTCCTGTTCAGTTGTAGCTCCCACTTTATTATATGCTAAGTTCCCATATTCGTATAAAAGCCGATTTCTGAGTTCTCTATGCTGTCCTGCTGATCTTTTTGTCTGTGTTTGAGCTAACAGCACACTGCTTTTATTGTTCTGACTTGATAGCATGTCTTACTACTTGGAATGATAAAACTCTCCTCTTTACTCTTATTTTGGAAGGTTGATTTAGTTATTTCTGGACCCTTATTTTTCCATATAGATTTTAGAGAAAACTCATTGGGTTCCTATAAAATTCAACTGAAATTCTGATTGAGATTTTGTTGAGTAAATGAGCTAACTGGGGGAATATTGCCATCTTTATACTTTTGAGTCAATCCTTCCCAAAACATGAAATGTCTCTCATTTTATTTTATTTTTTAATGTTTCTTTTTCGAGACAGAGAGAGACGGAGCCTGAGTGGGGGAGGGGCAGAGAGAGGGAGACACAGAATCCGAAGCAGGCTCCAGGCTCCAGGCTCCAGGCTCTGAGCTGTCAGCACAGAGCCCGACGCGGGGCTTGAACTCACAGATTGCGAGATCATGACCTGAGCCAAAGTCGGACACTCAACCAACTGAGCCACCCAGGCACCCCTCTCATTTTGTTTTAAACATCTATATCCTTTATTAATTGCATAGTTTACTCCATGAAGGTCTGTGTATTCTTGCTTCAGTGAAATAGCTCACAGTTTTGTTGAACTAATTAGTTCACAGTTTTTGTTGCTCTTGCAAATGCTTTTGTTTTATTCTGTTTTCTAGTTGATGATGGCTGCTGTACAGAAATGCTCGTTAATGTTTGTCTTGAATCCAGCAACCCTGCTGAGCTTTCTTATTAGTCTTAAAACTCTGTTGCTTCCATTGGCTTTTCCGAGTAGATACAAAATGACAGTTTTATTTCTTCCTCTCAATCTTTACACTTGTTTCTTTTTCTTTCCCTAGAGCATTGGCTTGTGCTTCCAACACTACATTAACAGGAAATAGTGGTAGCTGGCACTGTTTTCTTACCCTAACCCTCCACTGAACGTATCTAGAATTTCTCCATTGAGCATACTATTTGCTGTAGGCTTTTGATATATAACTTTTAGCAAGTTGAGGACATATCCTTCTATTCCTTGTTTGCTAAGAGGTTTTTGGTAGTTTTTTATTATTATTATTCTAACTAGGTGTATAACTTATCAGATGCTTTTCCGCCATCAGCTGAGATACAATCATGATTTTTCTCCCTCAGTCTATGAATATGTTAAATTATTTTGTTGTATTTTCTTTTTATTATATGTTTATTTACTTTTGACAGATAGAGTACTAGTGGGGAGGGGCAGAGAGTGAGGGGGACAGAGAAGGCTCCATGCTGTCAGCACAAATCCCGACGTGGGGCTCAAACAAACCATGAGATCATGACTGTAGCCAAAGTCGTTGCTCAACCAACTGAGCCACCCAGGCACCCCAAATTATTTTGTTGTATTTTCTGATGACAAATCTTGCTTGAGTTCCTGTGGTAAGTCTCATCTGCTTGTGATTACTTTTTAAAAAATATACTTTCTGCTTCGTATAATTAATATGTTGTTTAGAATTTTTACAGCCATCTCATAAGTGAAATGAGATTCTAATTTTCTTTTAACTGTCATTATTTGGTTTTGGTATCAAGGTTACACTAACTTCATAAAATGAGCTGGGTAGCTCTCCCTTTTATTCTATTTTCTTTTTTTTTTAATTTAAAAGTAAAAGTATTTTTTTTAAGTTTATTTATTTATTTTGAAAGAGAGCATGAGTAGGGAGGAGAGGCAGAGAGAGAGAGAGGGAGAGAGAATCTTAAGCAGGCTGCATGCTCAGCACAGGGCCCAGTGTAAGGCTCGAATTCACCACCATGAGATCATGATCTGGGCTGAAACTAACAGTCGGATGTTTAGCTGCTCTTATCCTATTGTCTGAAACAACTTTAAAAAAAAATTTTTTTGGGGGGCGCCTGGGTGGCGCAGTCGGTTCAGCGTCCGACTTCAGCCAGGTCACGATCTCGCGGTCCGTGAGTTCGAGCCCCGCATCAGGCTCTGGGCTGATGGCTCAGAGCCTGGAGCCTGTTTCCGATTCTGTGTCTCCCTCTCTCTATGCCCCTCCCCCGTTCATGCTCTGTCTCTCTCTGTCCCAAAAATAAATAAACGTTGAAAGAAAAAAAAAATTAAAAAAAAAATTTTTTTTTGTTTATTCATTTTTGAGAGACAGAGAGAGACAGAGCATGAGTGGGAAAGGGGCAGAGAGAGGGAGACACAGAATCCGAAGCAGGTTCCAGCCTCCGAGCTGTCAGCACAAAGCCCGACGTGGGGCTCGAACTTATGAACTGTGAGATCATGACCTGAGCCAAAGTCGGACGCTCAACTGACTGAGCCACCCAGGCACCCCTGAAACAACTTTTTACATAATATAGAAATTAACTCTTTTTTGAAGTCTGGTAAAACTTGTAAAACCACTAGGACTAGTTTTCTTTTGGTGAAGAGGGGAAGAAATTTTAACTTTCATTCAATTTCTTTGGCTTCTTATTGACTGATTGAAGTGCCTGTTCCTTTTCAATACTTAGTATTTTATATTTCTTTGAATTTAGCCATTTCATTAAGGAATTCTAACACTGTAATGAACAAAATGCTTTTAGAAACGTATCTCCAAGGAAATGAGAAAAAAACAAACGTTCTATCCAGAAGAAATTTTCTTCAAAAAATCTAAGCATTCCTGAGCCCTGAGAACAGTGTAGAACTCTGAGAATGGCCAGTTTGCCCAAGAACAACACTTGGCCCACAAAATGGGCATGACCTTGGATCTCTGGTAAAACCCAAAGCTTCAGAGACTCTAACAGGCCAACAGTTCTGTGGCTGGACTGCAAGGCTAAGACTGATGTGAAACATCTCCAAGATCTGCACAAAAGACCCACACCTTCTAAGAGGCATAAGAACCATTCCTAGGACATGAACCTTTTTGCTGTTGAAACTCAAGAACATAAGAAACTGTCATGGCACTCCTAAAGAGCAAGGTCGTCTACGGGAAGTATAGCCCCCTTGCAGTCAGAGAGCGTTCTAATCTTGAGAGAACTGCCCAGAACCTCAGGACAGAAGAACATCATTTTGAAGGATAGAGCAAAAAGATGTTTTTTAGACCTAAAAGAACTGTCTTTTATCCTCCTATATTTATGTAGCTACTCTGAAGGTATCAGACACCAACCTTCCAGTGATGAGCTAAAAGTCAACAGGGGCTCCCATCCCAAGTTCCGGAGAACAGATTCAAAAAGCCCCCTCCCCCAAAATCTACCACCACCAGGGAGCTCATTGGGCAGTCCTGAGTTTCTTGCATTCTAACCATCTGTGAGATGAGGAGTAGCCCATGGAATGAATGGTGGGCATTTCTAGGCTTTCAGGTCAATATTCTTTCTCAGAAGACATGAAGTTGTTGCTAGGGCAGACTTCCAGAAGCTTCCATCTGAAATTTAATCAGGTCCATGCCAACGTCAGACTTTAGGAGAAGCTGTGGAAGCCCTTACCGTATGGTAAAGGGGTATGATCTCTTTCCCTCTGTAGGAACTTACCCATCAGGGAAGGAGGGAGGTCTGACTCCAAATTTTCTGAGCCTCAGCAGGACACAAAGTAGGAGGGAAGAAAAAAGCCACACTCGCAGCTATGTGGGAACAGATCTTCTTGTGCCAAGTGCCTTTTCAGAGTTAGGTATTCTGAACACCCTCAGGGAGCTCCTCCACCTGAAGACTCAGTCCTCGAAAGGACTGCAAGGTCATGGTCAGATGAACCTGGGAGTGTCAGTCTACCGCCTCAGCACTGCATCCATAGCAGGGATGCTGATGTAGAAAGGAAAACTTCCACAGCGAAAAACAGTGTCCACAAAGCCCCAAGTGGTGAACCAGGAGAGAGTGAGACTGAAATACAAGGAGTGGTGCCTCCCAGGCCAGAAGGATTAGAGGTCATTTCTAGTACTCCATCATCTTACAGGTTCCCTGGCGGGCATCAGAGAAGGCAGACTGGAACTCAACAAGCTGGTCTTCAAGGCAGTAGGGTTCTGCGTTGTGAAACTCATCTCCAGGGCACGGTTCAGGTCCGTGCTGTTCTTGGCTACCTCTGGGGCATGGTTCTACCTAGACGCATGTGTGGGTGGCTCTGCGGAGTGCAAGTCTGTCATAGCCTTGTGCTTCATCTCCAGCAGCGAGGCCACGGATATAGCAAGGACAGCTTCTACCGCACGGGTCCAAGTGGGCTTTAGGGGGAATACAGGCAGCAGATGGGTGAAGGCCCATCTTCCCTATCATGTATTCTCTTGAAGTTGGTCTGGGATATCTACTTCTTGGGTCAGACATAGGTATGGTCCCAGGAGCTAGTGTAACTCGTGGAAGTCGGGTCTCATGGCTTCTATGTTGGCGTCTAGTGCTGATGACAGGTTCTCCTCTTCCTGGATTTTGTTTCAGCACAGCACCATCAGCCCCCACTATCACCGGCTGAGGAAGAAGCCCAGGCACAGTCCCACTTGGGTGGAATTGGCTCTCACTGAGGTATAGCGAGGAAGTGGATGCAGAGTAGGATCGTCTTCACCTCAGAACTTGAGCCCCATCTCTCAGGAGTTTTTACACTTGGAACAATGACCTCTTGGATACTGGTGGAAGTCCCTTTGAAAAAGAAGTGCTTGGCAAGCTCAGGATCCTTCTGCTTGGCTGTGGGTTCAGTGGGAGGGGACAGGAAGAGCAGCCTTCTCCCTCCGCCTCTAGCTAGAACAGTCACTCATACTTCTCTTAATGCCTCAAGTATTTCGTATTTTTTAAAGAATTTTTTAAAAATATTTACTTATATTTGAGGGGCGCCTGGGTGGCGCAGTCGGTTAAGCGTCTGACTTCGGCCAGGTCACGATCTCGCGGTCTGTGAGTTTGAGCCCCGCGTCAGGCTCTGGGCTGATGGTTCGGAGCCTGGAGCCTATTTCCGATTCTGTGTCTCCCTCTCTCTCTGCCCCTCCTCTGTTCATGCTTTGTCTCTCTCTGTCCCAAAAATAAATAAAAAACGTTGAAAAAAAAATAAAAAAAAAATATTTACTTATATTTGAGAGAGAGAGTGTATGTAAAGTGGTGGGTGGGGCAGAAAGAGAGGGAGACAGAGAATCCCAAGTGCAAAACCCAATGAGGGCTCTCATGAACCATGAGATCATGACCTAAACTGAGATCAAGAGTTGGATACTTAACAACTGAGCCACCCAGGCGCCTCCTTCTTTTTTCTTTTCTTTTCTTTTCTTTTCTTTTCTTTTCTTTTCTTTTCTTTTCTTTTCTCTTTTTTTTCTTTTCTTTTCTGTCTTTTCTTTTTTTTAAGTTTATTAATTTTCAGGAGAAAGAGCGAGTCTATGAGTAGGGGAGGGGCAGAGAAAGAAGGAGAGAGAATCCCAAGCAGGCTCCACTGTCAGCGTGCAGCCCAACTCAGGGCTCAAACCAATGAACTGTGAGATAATGACCTGAGCCAAAACCAAGAGTCAGATGCTTAATGGACTGAGCCACCCAGGTGTCCCTTCTTATTTTTAAATCTCCATTATGTGTCTAGATGCTTCCCCCACCCCTTTTCTTTGTCCTGTATTTCATTTGTACCCAACTCTCTTTTTGTTCTTAGTAAGTGTTACCGGAAGTGTGCCTCACTTATCCATCTTTTCAAGGACCAGCCTTTATTCCTTAAAAAGTATTCTATATATTAAAAAAAATGTTTATTTATTTATAATTTTTTTAACGTTTATTTATTTTTGAGACAGAGAGAGACAGAGCATGAATGGGGGAGGGTCAGAGAGAGGGAGACACAGAATCC
>NW_024412419.1:22020628-22034253 GCF_014898765.1 Herpailurus yagouaroundi | reverse complement strand
ACAGAGCATGAATGGGGGAGGGTCAGAGAGAGGGAGACACAGAATCCAAAACAGACTCCAGACTCTGAGCTGTCAGCACAGAGCCCGATGCGGGGCTCGAACTCACGGACCGCGAGATCATGACCTGAGCCGAAGTAGGACGTCCAACTGACTGAGCCACCCAGGCGCCCCAAAAAATGTTTATTTATAAAAAATTGTGACATAACATAAAATGTACCCTTTGAACAGTTTTAAGTATACAGTTCAGTGGCGTTAAGTACATCACACTGTTGTGCAAACATGACTGCCATCCACTCACACAACGTTTGTCATCTTGCAAAATTGAAATTCTATACTCATTAAACAATAACTCCCCATTCTCCCTAATCCCAGCCCTTGGCAACTGCCATTGAACTTTCTGTGTCTATGAATTTGACTCTTCTAAGTACCTCAGATGAGTGGAATCATATGATATTTGTCCTTTTGTGACTGGCTTATTTCACTTTGTGCATCCACCAAGGTTCATCCATGTTGCAAGCAGGTGTCAGAATTTCCTTCCTTTTTTTTTTAAATTATTTTTTCAACATTTATTTATTTTTGGGACAGAGAGAGACAGAGCATGAACGGGGGAGGGGCAGAGAGAGAGGGAGACACAGAATCAGAAACAGGCTCCAGGCTCTGAGCCATCAGCCCAGAGCCTGACGCGGGGCTCGAACTCACGGAGCGCGAGATCGTGACCTGGCTGAAGTCGGACGCTTAACTGACTGCGCCACCCAGGCGCCCCTGAATTTCCTTCCTTTTTAAAGGCTGAATAATATTCCGTTGTATGTATATATAATTGTTGTTTATCTATTCATCTGTCAATGGACACTTGGGTTGTAGAAACCTTTTAGCTACTGTGAATAATGCTGCTATGCACATGGGTCTCCAAGTATCTCTTTGAGACCCTGCTTTCAATTCTTTGGGGCACATACCCAAGAGTGGAATTGCTGGATCGTGTGATAATTCTATTTTTAATTTTTCGAGGAACTACTGTACTGTTTTGCGTAGTACCTGTATCATTTTACATTCTCACCAGCAGTACACGAGTGTTCCGATCTCTCCACATATTCGCCAACACTTGTTATTTTCTGTTCTGTAATTGCCACCCTGATGAGTGTGACTATATTATTTTTAAGTCTCTGTGTCATTAATTTTTAGCCTGATCATTTTTACTTTCTTCCCTCTCATTTCTTCACTTTTGCCCTCGTGTTCATTTTTCCAACTTCTTGAGGAGAAAGCTTGGTTGGTTTATCTTAAAGTTTGTTGTGTTTTGCTAAATGATAAGAAGAACAATGGAACGAGATGACAGTCATCATAAACACATTTTTGCACCCGATAACACACCTCAAAAATATATCAAGCACAATGGACAGAAATGTAGGAACAGAGAAATTAATTATAGTTGATCTTAACACACCCCTTTCAGTAACTGATAGATTAAACAGAGATATATAAGCAGAGATACTGAATTATAGTTAATAAACTCAAGATATTAGATAAATCCAAAAGTAAAGGACAAACAGTGAAGATCCCTGGAGAGAGTAAAAATGGGAAGAGTGCCAAGGAGAACTTTTAAATTTTACCTGGATACTTCTGTATTGTTTGGCTTTTGTAGACTGAAATTTATTTGTGTATCATTTGTATACTTCAAAGAACAATAAGAGACAAAAGGCAAAAAAGCAATAGTGGTTCAACAGGCTGGCTCACATTTTTCCAGCACAATAGTCAACGCCTTGATGAAATCAAAATATGTAGGGAGGGGCACCTGGCTGGCCCAGTCAGAAGAGCCTGTGGCTGCCTATCTCTGGGACATGAGTTCAAGCCCCATGTTGGGTGCGGAGATTACTTAACTAAATAAACATAAAAAATACATAGGGATTATTATCGTTCCCAGGTTATAAGACTCATTTACAAAGTAGGAAATAAAAACAACGTGGGAAAATATGTGCGGTAAGTACTCAAGGAGTATATGTGGGTACCTACAAACACTTAGGGATGAAGTATATTGCCTTGCTGAACTGCAAAAGCAACTCACAGTAGGTCAGAGCACTGGTGTGCAGGTTTCAATTCCCATCTAACAAGGCTCCTTAGTAGCCAGTTTGAAAGAATATGTCAGTCAACTTTGGAAGAGTAAGAAAAGAAGGGTCATGGAGGCAAATCCGATCATGCTCACCCCAGCACCGTTCAAAAAAGATAGAACTTTGCCCAACGTTATTTGAGTATTTCTTTTTTTTTTCAATGTTTTTTATTTATTTTTGGGACAGAGAGAGACAGAGCATGAACGGGGGAGGGGCAGAGAGAGAGGGAGACACAGAATCGGAAACAGGCTCCAGGCTCTGAGCCATCAGCCCAGAGCCCGACGCGGGGCTCGAACTCCCGGACCGCGAGATTGTGACCTGGCTGAAGTCGGACACTTAACCGACTGCGCCACCCAGGCGCCCCCATTTGGGTATTTCTATTGATGTGAACGAAACTAACCCCCTTAGCTGGGTGCTAGTAGGCAATTAATTCATTACTTTTCTCAGCTTCCCTTGTTCAGAGACCAAGCATCAAACATCTTTCTGGCTCCCAGGCAGGTCTGTCTATATGATTTGAGGATACTGATGATGTTGAAAGCAAGAAGTCAGTCCCTCCAACATATGATTTCCAATGGTAAGTCAATGATGCGGATTCGGATCACATTTTGTCTTCCCAAATACCTAGACTATAGAGAGAGACTATAGAGTGAATTATTTCCCGTCTGCGTGAACTATTCTTTAAAAATTGGTATTCTGGCGCTTACTTTAGGCTGTTGTGTTTTAGCTGGCAACGTCAAGAGCACATTTCTCATCCTGGAAAGTAAAAAGCCAGATATAATTGTTTTCCATGATGACACAGCATATATGCCACTTCCAGATGGCCGTATGTTCTCCACAATTTGTTTTGCTTGAATCAACTCTGGCCATTGTGATCATCAGTTTCCTTTCTCAGAGCTCACATACATTCTGTTTAATAATCCAGTTTAAAATTTTCCTCCGGGGCACCTGGGTGGCTCAGTCAGTTGAGCATCCTACTTCGGCTTAGGTCATGATCTCGCTGTTTGTGGGTTCTCGCTCCGGGTCAGGCTCAGTGTTGACAGCTTGGAGCCTGCTTCAGACTCTGTGTCTCCCTCTCTTCTCTCTGCCCCTCCCCACCGCTTGTGCACACACTCTCTCTCTCTCTCTCTCAAAAATAAGTAAACGTTAGAAATTATAAAATAAAATTTTCCTAGCAAGCAACTAGAAACTGATTTGAGCTCCTAGAATTTGTCTTTTTCCCCCTTTTGAATAAAGTATTTACCTATCTGCAGTTATCTGACACCTCCTTATAATTATGATCTCTCCAAGAATAGTCAAGGTAGTTCTGTAAACAGCCCCTTCCTTCCGTATCATATGTGCAACTCAAACAGAAAAGAAAGGACAAGAAAAAAGTGCAAAGGTCAAATTCTCTTAAATAATTATCAATTTACTCATTCATCCATCCATCCTCTTAAGAAACATTTGCAAATTTCTGGAAGGATCATGCTATATAGCATTTGGAGGAAATAATACACAGTGTTCTTGCCCAGGGTTAGAAAACGGAGGGTGGGAGGAGTGCATGGTAGATGATATCTACAACAGGAAATAACTAGCAAACTAAAACAAGTCCGTTACAATATCACATTTCCACCTTGGATGCCAAATGCTTGGAGAACTTCTGTTCACTCAGTCCATAAAGGTTTACTAAGCACAAACCAAGTAATTAGGGTAATTAGCACAAACTAGGGGAGAGATTCATTAGTGTAAATTGAAATTACTACAGACGGTTTTTGTTTGAACAGCAATCTCCAGATTGGGGTTCTCATACCCCGAGGGGAACATGAATATTCTCCAAGAAGACCCAAGTTCTAGTGTGACCAATTGTCCCGGTTTTTCCAGAGCTGTCTTGGTTTTAGCACTAAAAGTCCCATGTTCCAGGAAGCCTCTCGATCCCTGAAGGCTGGATCTCAACTCACATATTTCCTCCTCCGTAAAACTGATGTGTCTGAGATCTTGCCTGGTTTTCCTTTCCCACCACCCACAAGTGCCCTTCTGTCACTTTATACAAGCCACGACTCTTACTCATTCCTAAATTTATCATGACTTGCCCTGGACTAAAAAAAAAAACCTCCAGGGGCACCTGGGTGGCTCAGTCGGTTGGGCAACCGACTTCGGCTCAGGTCATGATCTCGAGGTCCGTGAGTTCGAGCCCCGCGTCAGGCTCTGTGCTGAGCCTGTTTCAGATTCTGTGTCTCCCTCTCTCTGACCCTCCCCCGTTCATGCTTTGTCTCTCTCTGTCTCAAAAATAAATAAACGTTTTAAAAAAAAAAAAATTAAAAAAAAAAAAAAAACTCCAGGGCACCTGAAAAAAAGACTATCAGAAATATTGATATGGGCAAAGCCTCCTTTAATACAGGTATCATAGCCCCTTGGAAGGGCATCTAATCTTTCAGTTGTAGATTGTGATGGTTAATTTTATGTGTTAACTTGATTGGGCCATGGGGTGCCCATATATTTAGTTAAACATTAATGTGGGTGTGTCCGTGAGGGTGTTTCTGGCTGAGATTAATGTCTGAATCGGTAGACTGAGTGAAGCAGCTTGCCTCCCTGATGTGGGTGAGCCTCATGGATCATGGAAGGCCTGAGTAGAACAAAAGAGGCAGAATAAGGGAGAATTCACTCTCTCTGCCTGACTGTCTTCAAGCTGGGACATCAGTTTTCTCTTCCCTTTGGGCTCAGATTTGAACCGGAGCTTACACCATCTGCTCTCCTGGTTCTCAGGCCTTTGGACTTGGGGTAGCTATGCCATCGGCTCTCCTGATATCTAAATTGCAGACTGCAGACCTTCGGACTTCTCGGCCTCCATAGATACATGAACCAATTTCTTATAATATCTATATATCTATCACCGTAAATATATATAATCTATATGTCAATAAAAATAGATACCTTAAATGAAACCATTTTCTAGAGAAACACCGCTAGGATATATCTATATCTATCATCTATCTAGATGTAGATAGCATCAAAAAGAAAAACATGCTTAGATGTGATAGTTGCACAACCTGTGAGTAAACTAGAAAACAGCGAATTGCACACTTTAAATGGGTGGGCTGTATGGTATATGAGTTATATCTCATTAAAGCTGCTAAGAAAATAGTTATTAAACTATAGAAGTATATCCCAAATGGGGGAACCAATGTAGAGCACAAGCACTGCTCAGAAAGCAAAAGAAAATAGCAAATTGAAGGGAGAGCCTGGCCCACATAGGCTGTGTGGTTGGAGAGGACCCTGGATGTAGGAAGGGGTAGGAAATGTAAAGTATATGGGCAGAGAGCAGGGGGAGGATTGGGGCCTGAAAGGGAGACCGAGTGCCCCAAAGAATTTTGTCTGCTTCAGTTTTGTCAAGGACCAGCCTTTGACGATCTCTGAAAGAAGGCCCTAGAGCCTTGAGGAGGAGAGTGTATTATGTCAGCACCTGACCTTTGTGACATAGGCACTAGATGCCAGGGAGAACTTCCCCCAGGGAATGGGGTTCCTGGCTCCCAATGGGGGTGGCAACGCCACCCCTTAGACGAAGCCCGGTCTTCCACAGGCTTTCACCAGCTGGCCCCACTGGTATTGCTGTTTCTGGGTGTGCTCAGCCATCTCAGCCAGGACCAGGCTGAGCCAGAGGACATCAGCATTAGGGGTGACGAGGGGTCACGGAAACCAAAGTGGGCCGGAAACCAGGATGCTTGCAGAATCCTTGATTCAGGTTGAAGACAGCAAAAGCCTGTAACAGAAGACTTCCTCCTGGCTGAAGGAGCATTGAGGGCACGGCTCCAACAGAAATCTGAGTCAGAGTGAGTTTAGGGTGACAGATACTGGGGACAGAGGGGGGTGTATCCACCGTTTGGTGACTGTTCCTCTTTCTCCCAGGTTCCCTCAATTGCTGAAGTGCCTTGCGAAACAGCCTGGAGGAACCCTCATTGGTAAGAGCTCACATCACCAGAACACCCCCAATTTCTAGTCCCATCTCAGCAGCCATCCTTAAGCCCCCTCCTCCAACTCCATTCTACCTCCCACCTCCCTTCTTCTCCTCCTCGGCTCTCACTTTCCGTGGAGCATTTTTCCAGCTCTTGTGACCCCAAAGGTGACATGGATTCAGGGTCTTAGTAAATCAGCCTTCAGAGCCAGAAATGGACCAATTCTCCCAATATCTTAGGTTCTCGTTCTTTCTCTACAGGTCCCATGGGCTGTGTTCTTCCTCCCTGGCCCACCCAGATGATTACTGCTGCCCCTCAGCTCCCAAGAGGCAGCTCTGATTCTCTGTCCCCATATATCCCTCGTCAATGGCTGACTGCAAAGTGAGAGGCCAAGTTTAGATCCAAGTGCCTGCCTGAACCCTCGGAGAGCCTAGTGCTACAGGGCTGGGTGTCTCCTTGTCCTCAACCAACAGCAGCACCGACACCAGGCTGGAGTCACACTTGCGCACAGAAGGCCCTGATTTCTCCGCCAGGTCTGGCCTCAGAGATACTGTCCTGATTCTGCTAGGTCTCTAATCTCTGGTCTTGAGGCCCCAGTCCCTTCTGGATTCAAGGCAATGTTGCCTCAAAACAAGGACGAGGTGCTGCCACAGAACACAGCACCCCCTGGGCGCCCCCCTCAGGGCTCCTCACAACTTGTGGACTTGTCTTCTGGCAACCTGCAGCCTCTGCCTCCCCAGCCGTCGCTCCCTCCCTCTCACCCACCTTGCTCCCCTCCCCCACGGTCCCACTCTCCTGGCTCCCATTTCTACAACTCTGACTCAGGTTCTGACTTTGTCCTACATCCCTACTCTTCCTCCCTCCCAAGTTCCCCCACTTTCTTTCATCAGAATTACCTCTCTCTCTCCCTCACACGCTCTTCCTCTCCCACCGGCCAGCTATACCCCTCCCTTCCTCCTACTTCTTCCTCCTCTCCCACTCAGCTACAGAACGACTCTCTCCCCCACTCTCACCGTCTGTCTCCTTCCAACCCAGGGTACCACCCCAGCTCCACTGTCACTTCCCCGGCCCCCAGCCTTCCTTCTCCTGGGGTCCATGGGAAGAGGCAGACATGGCCCTGGCACCAGTACAGGGACACCGGGTCCCCTGGGGTGGTGGGGGGATGCGTGGCAAGCCAGAGGGACCCTGCAGAGTTCATGGACCCGGGAGCCCTGGCCCAGGCCCTAGTGGTCCATCTGGGGCACCGCCGCATTGCACACGACCTGCGGCTACTGCTTTTGCAGCACCTGTGGCTAGGCACAACTGGCCAGGCCCCAGTTGTAGAATATCCTATATGCCTGGTGTGTCTCAAGCCCCGCAGCCCCACGTGCCCCATCTCCAGGTACAAGACCGGACCCCGGCTGCTTGCCTTCCCCCAACTACTGCCCTGTGAGCAGGGCCAGGAATCCGGACCACTCCGCCTAGGCATTGGCTTCGGCCTCCGCCTGCCTCGGGGCCAGGCCAGGGCCTTGCACCTGTTGCCAGAAAGAAGGCCAGAGGAAGTAGGTCCACAGGGCAAGGCCGCTCAGGCCCCTGGGTATCAAACCTGGGCGTCCCAGGCCCCAGCAGCTCACGTACCGGTGGCTCAGGCGCGGGCAGATCCAGCCCGGGGCCCACCCTCCCCCACCAGGAGCCTCAGATCTACACACTCTATGCGCTTTTCAGGGCCTTTACCGCAGGCACCAAAACAGGCCACTGTCTCCCTGAAGCCCAGGCCGTCCTCTGCCCGAAAGAGTCCTGCCTCTTCAGAGCCCATTCTCCGAAAGTCGCCACTCCAGTTCCAGAGACAAGGAGGCTCCCTGGAGTACCTCCTCTGAACCCCACTGCCCCCACCAGGCTCCAGAACTCAGGGAGCCCCCGAGACTCCCTGAAGGGCTGGCTGGCCGGAGGTCAGGTGTGTTCTCCAGCCTTGAACCCTGGGAGCCCCTTATGGAGTCTGCTCTCTCCTGGCTGAAGAGGACGAAGGGCACCTGAGACCCCATTCAGCCTTCAGTGTATCCAATAAAGCCTGACCCTGCAGCACTTGTGTTTGCGTCCTGCACAGCAGACACAGTGGGTAGCTGAACCTACAGGGGGCCACAACTAAAGAAGGGGAGGGGGAGAGTCAAAGGAACCAGAGCGGCCGGGGAGAGTTGTTACCGTATATCTGAGGACGGCATGGGATCCATAAGGCATGAGCACCTGAGATACTCAGAGGGTTCTGCAAGGCTCTTCACACGTTTAATTCAGTTTGGTGGCACAGATAATGGCATCCCCAAAGATGGAGCCGTGGGCCCCTTCCTCGGAGTGCACATTAGTGTTGCAGGATTCTTTACCTCCACACCTGGGATTCATTGTCTCTCCGCTTCAAAGAATGAAGAGGTGGACACAAAATGAGTAGCAGGTAAAAGTGTATTCGAATTTAAGATCAGAAAGAAGAACAGTATGAAAGCTCTCTTTACAGAGAGGGGCCATTCGAAAGTGAATGTCCGTGGACTATAGGCAAGGGTCTTTCTTTTATAAGGTTCTGGTCACTGCCCCCCACCCCCCCTCCACACACACCCATTCCCTCCCCCCTTGTTCCTTCTCAGGTTTTACCCTTATTGGCTTGATAGCTCTAGGTGCTGGGTTGTCCATTCCTGATTGGCTTGTTTCCACTGTATGAGGTGTGGTCTATGGCCGTACCATTCCTTGTGGGCCATACATTTTATGGTCTACTTAGTTTAATCAGCTCTTTTGTCAAATTCCTGAAGGAAACCTGAGGGGGAGTAGATGGTGTCTGTTACATCCCTTTTTTGAAAATTATTTTTTAATTTACATCAAAGTTAGTTAGCATATGGTGCAACAATGATTTCAGGAGTAGATTCCTTAACACCCCTTAGCCATTTAACCCATCTCCCCACCACAACCCCTCCAGCAACGCTCTGTTTGTTCTCTATATTTAAGAGTCTCTTATGTTTTGTCCCCCTCCCTGTTTCTATATTATTGTTTGCTTCCCTTCCCTTATGTTCATCTGTTTTGTATCTTAAAGTCCTCATATGAGCGAAGTCATGATATTTGTCTGTCTCCAACTAATTTTGCTTAGTATAATACCCTCTAGTTCCATCCACATAGTTGTAAATGGCAAGATTTCATTCTTTTTGATTGCCGAGTAATACTCCATTGTATTACACCATACCACATCTTCTTTATCCATTCATCAGTCGGTGGACATTTGGACTCTTTCCATACTATGGTTATTGTTGACAGTGCTGCTATAAACATGGGGGTGCATGTGTCCCTTTGAAACAGCACACCTGTATCCCTTGGATAAATACTTAGTGGTGCAATTGCTGGGTCGTAGGGTAGTTCTATTCTTAATTTTTTGAGGAACCTCCATATTGCTTTCCAGAGTGGCTGCACCAGTTTGCATTCCCACTAGCAGTGCAAAAGAGATCCTCTTTCTCCGCATCCTCGCCAACATCTGTTGTTGCCCGAGTTGTTCATGTTAGCCATTCTGACAGGTGTGAGGTGGTATCTCATTGTGGTTTTGGTTTGTATTTCCCTGATGATGAGTGATGTTGAGCATTTTTTCACGTGTCGGTTGGCCACCTGGATGTCTTCTTTGGAGAAGTGTCTACTGTCTTTTGCCCATTTCTTCACTGGACTATTTGTTTTTGGGTGTTGAGTTTGATAAGTTCTTTGTAGATTTTGGATACTAACCCTTTATCTGATATGTCGTTTGCAAATATCTTCTCCCATTCCTTCGATTGCCTTGTAGTTTTGCTGATTGTTTCCTTCACTGTGCAGAAGTTTTTGACTTTGATGAGGTCCCAATAGTTAATTTTTGCTTTGGTTTCCCTTGCCTCCAGAGACGTGGTAAGAAGTTGCTGCGGCCAAGGTCAAAGAGGTTTTTGCCTGCTTTCTCCTCTAGGGTTTTGATGGCTTCCTGTCTTACCTTTAGGTCTTTCATCTGTTTTGAGTTTATTTTTGTGTGTGGTGTAAGAAAGTGGTCCGGGTTCATTTTTCTGCATGTCGCTGTCTGGTTTTTCTAGCACCATTTCCTGAAGTGACTGTCTTTATTCCATTGGATATTCTTTCCTGCTTTGTCAAAGATTTGTTGGCCATATGTTTGTGGGTCCATTTCTGGCTTCTCTATTCTGTTCCATTGATCTGAGTGTCTGTTCTTGTGCCAGTACCATACTGTCTTGATAATTACAGCTTTGTAATACAGCTTGAAGTCCACAATTGTGATGCCTCCTGCTTTGGTTTTCTTTTTCAAGATTGTTTTGGCTATTTGGGGTCTTTTCTGGTCCCATACAAATTTTAGGATTGTTTGTTCTAGCTGTGTGAAGAACTGTGGTATTATTTTGATAGGGATTGCATTGAGTATGTAGATTGCTTTGGGTAGTATTGACATTTTAACAATATTTGTTCTTCCTATCCAGGAGCATAGAATCTTTTTCCCGTGTGTGTGTGTCTTCTTCAATTTCTTTCATAAGCTTTCTATAGTTTTCAGTGTATAGATTTTTCACCTCTTTGGTTAGATTTATTCCTAGGTATTTTATGGGTTTTGGTGCAATTGTAAATTGGATCAATTCTTTGATTTCTCTTTCTATTGCTTCATTTTGTGTATAGGAATTGCTTCATATTGGTGTATAGGAATACAACCGTTTTCTGTGCATTGATTTTATATCCTGCAACTTTGCTGAATTCACGGATCAGTTCTAGCAGTTTTTTGGTGGAATCTTTTGGGTTTTCCATACAGGGTATTATGTCATCTGCAAAGAGTGAAAGTTTGACCTCCTCCTGGCTGATTTGGATGTCTTTTATTTCTTTTTTTTTTTTTTAATTTTTTTTTTAACGTTTATTTATTTTTTTGGGACAGAGAGAGACAGAGCATGAACAGGGGAGGGGCAGAGAGAGAGGGAGACACAGAATCAGAAACAGGCTCCAGGCTCTGAGCCATCAGCCCAGAGCCCGACGCGGGGCTCGAACTCATGGACCGCGAGATCGTGACCTGGCTGAAGTCGGACGCTTAACCGACTGCGCCACCCAGGCGCCCCTGTCTTTTATTTCTTTGTGTTGTCTGATTGCTGAAGCTAAGGCTTCCAATACTATCTTGAATAACAGTGTCGAGAGTGGACATCCCTGTCTTGTTCCCGGCCTTAGGGGGAAACCTCTCTGTTTTTGTCCATTAAGGATGATATTAGTGGTGGGTCTTTCATACATGGCTTTTATGATCTTGAGGTATGATCCTTCTATCCCTACTTTCTTGAGGGTTTTTATCAAGAAAGGATACTGTATCTTGTGAAATGCTTTCTCTGCATCTATTGAGAGGGTCATGTGGTTCTTGTCCTTTCTTTTATTGATGTGATGTATCACGTTGATTGTTTTGTGGATATTGAGTCAGCCCTGAATCCCAGGTATAAATCCCACTTGGTCATGATGAATAATTTAAAAAAAATTTTTTTTTTAATATTTATTGATTTTTGAGAGAGAGACAGAGCATGAATGGGGGAGGGGCAGAGAGAGAGGGAGACACAGAATCGGAAGCAGGCTCCAGGCTCTGAGCCATCAGCCCAGAGCCTGACGCGGGGCTCGAACTCACGGACCGCGAGATCGTGACCTGAGCTGAAGTCGGACACTCAACTGACTGAGTCACCCAGGCGCCCTGAATAATTTTTTTAATGTATTGTTGGATTGTCCGTTACATTCTTGAGAGGAATCTTAGGCCCAACGGGGTTTACTGTGGTCAGACCCTCCCAGCATTGATCCAAAATATATGTTTTTCCCCATCCAGGGACCTCAGGTCCTAATCTTTCTCTCTCTGCCTATTTTATCCTATCTTTCCCTATCATATTAGGTTAACAAGGATTCATACTGGAGTACCTGGGTAGCTCAGTTGGTTAAGCATCCAATTTCAGCTCAGGTCATGATCTCATAGTTCATGGGTTCAAGCCCCAGATAGGGCCCTGCACTGACAGCTCAGAGCCTCAAGCCTGCTTCAGATTCTGTGTTTCCTTCTCTCTCTGCCCCTCCCCCACTTGTGCTTGCTCTCTCTCTCTCAAAAATAAAGCAATAAACATCACACACACACACACACACACACACACACACACACAGATGCTTAGGCAGCCAGGGGAGCAGCAGGAGGTGTCTCCTTGAAGGGATGGACATTCCTAGGGTTCACTTGAAGAGAAACATTAAGAGTCCTCATGTTGAAGATCAGAAACCCAAGTGGCCCCCCTCAGGAAGGTGGGATGTCAGGCAGAAAAGAGACTTACCCTGCCTGGGAGCCAAGTCACCTCCCTCTGAGGGTGTCAGCGTAGAGCAATCCCCATTCCCAAACTCCTGAATGCATGTGAGAAGTAAGGCCACTGACCCAATCAAAGGAGGGACATGGAGACTCGGAGCACAGTGAAGCGAGGATTTAATCAACATTCTTGCAAGAGCGGGTGTGTGATGGACGGGCACATCTGGTGTAGTTACAGCAAACAATTTATTTCCTAGCGTGCAAGTCCCTCCTGATTCCTCATTGGCGGAGTACAATGGAGGTTACAGCCTTACCCAGACTTCGCCTATGCCCACGTAAGGCAAAAAGTAGTCTGTTTGGAACACATGTACATTTCCTGAGGTGACGCAGAGACTTTCAGTCCCTCCTTTGTTCTTTGGCGCACGCTCTCGCAAAGCCTTTGGAAAATAAGCCCGCAAAACGGAGAGGGTTAGAAGAATCAGGAAGTGAAGTGTCTAAGGGTTTGAGGCTCCATGGGGGGAGGGGGAGTTCATATAGATTTCCAATAGGTTGTAAGCCTACTGGTAACTAGACAGCTCAGCTCTTATTTGGTATTTCTGAAAATGAATCGTCTCCCTTGTCACAGAGCTGCAAGCATGGCCGGTTCTCACATCTGCCAACCACAGAGCTGAGGTGATTTGTTAAGGTAAATAGTGGTTTCCTCACACTAGGAAGCAGTGGATTCCGAGTTTGAAGCCAATTTTACTTTAAAGTCCATGCTGCCTCCATGAAAAGGCAAGAGACACAGTTCAAGTTCCCAAATGTGAAATTTCCAAAGTGTGTGACCTGGGACACATCACTTCCTCTCTGGGGTAAAAGGTAAAGGCTGCACTTGTGTATTGGTGTAGGAAACAAAGGCAAAAGAAAAAATTAAATTTCCTTACAACTGACAATTCCTTGAGACAGGCAGAGTGACCTCTGGAAACTCGACTGCCTCCATGTTGACACTTTGCTAAGGGCAAAAGTCAGTCTTAGCTTAACATTGTCCCGCCCCTCTAGGATCCTGTAGATCTAATTTAACATATAAAAATTCCTTTGGAATCTTTATCTCTACCCCTCAAGATACATGTTGGCAATCATGCTCGAAGCATATATGGCCCACTGGTATACATCTGAAGCATCTGTGACTGAGGTTTTACTGACCAGTAATAAATGACGCTTTCCTAACAACAGCTAGCCCCCTCAGGGTCCTGGAAACCTAGCTTCCAAAATACCTTGGAGGCTTACGCTGTCCCTAACCGCCTCTCAACTTGAAAGTGTATCATCCATCAGTCACCCCTCACAGCGCCAGTGCAGCTCTTTCTGCCC
>NW_024412419.1:22005779-22020528 GCF_014898765.1 Herpailurus yagouaroundi | reverse complement strand
TTTTTTTTTTTTTTTTTAAGATTTTATTTTTAAGTAATCTCTACGCCCAAGGTAGGGCTCGAATTGACAACACAGAGATCAAGGGAAGCATGCCCTGGGACTGACAGCCAGGAGCATCCAAGGATTTCTTTTTGTAAAGGTTTATTAGCCTCTTTTAACCTTTATTAGCTCCCCTCCTCCCCCAGAATCACCAAGCACATCCCCTGGAAGGGGAGCCTGCCTCTTTGACCCCACGCAAACACGACGGAGACTCACGACCCAGGCGGACAGAATCTTGGCGCGGGGCTTGCGTCATCCCGATGCCCGCTAGTGCTGACGCGTATTGGCGGGCCTGCGCCTGCGCAAGGAGAGCCCAGGGCTAAGTGCGCGTGCGCACTGCGCGTTCACCGGACAGGGTTAAGACCGCTCGGGGCGGAGATATGGATTCCTGAGTGTGGTGAAGAGTTTTGGCAACTCCGAGGGTGCGAGGGAGCAGTCGAGAATCCTCCTGGCGGCGACGGGCTCAAGTTGAATCGCGGCAGGGAGAGTGGTCGAAAGCCGGGCGTGGCATGTCCCGGGTGCCCCGGTGCGGACAGTGAAGCGCGCGGCGAGCAGGATGGGCCGGCGCCGGGCGCCCGAGCTGTACCGGGCCCCGTTCCCGTTGTACGCGCTTCAGGTCGACCCCAGCGCGGGGCTGCTCATCGCTGCGGGCGGAGGAGGCGCTGCCAAGACGGGCATAAAGAATGGCGTGGTGAGAGCTCAGGGACACTGGGGCCGGTCACGGCACGGGCGACGGGGATAAGGGGTCTTGGGGTTGGGCTGTACCTCCGGCTGCACACTAGCTGCATTTCTAGCTTGCCCCCTCCCCGGTGGAAAGCCCGGCGCCCTGGCGGGAATTTCACCTGAGAACTTACCACGAATCGTAAAGTGGAGTAAAAACAGCACACGACACCGCTTAGGCAGGAACGCTTCAACTCAACCTCACAAGCAGCTCCAGGGGTCTTATCCTGGTCTTTTCTGGGGAGATCGCATAGACCGGTGTCTCTGCTTTCTAGCAGCGGCAAGGGTGCTGCATTTGGTCTTTAGGCAAGGGTTCTTCACTCTTCTGAGGATTACCCAATTATTTTGTAAACTGCAGGTATTAATCCCAACCCTCCTTTCTGTACAGATTTGTGAGGTTCCAAAGAAAGAAAGAAAAGGAAAGAAGCAAGCAGGCTGGGAAAAGCCTTTTAAGTAGAAACTGTAGTAAGCAAAGAGATAGGGCTTTAGACTATAGGATGTAAGGTTGTCCTTGAGGTGCTCTCTGGGCGCCTCTGCACCTTGCTCACCCTGGTTCCCTCTTCCACAGCACTTTCTGCAGCTAGAACAAATTAATGGGCGCCTGAGTGCCTCTTTGCTACACTCTCATGACACAGAGACACGGGCTACCATGAACTTGGCGCTGGCTGGTAACATCCTTGCTGCAGGGCAGGATGCCCACTGTCAGCTTCTGCGCTTCCAGACCCATCAGCAGAAGGGCAAAAACAAGACAGAGAAGGCAGGTGAGAAGCTCCCTCTTTAGCTTTGGGGTAAGGGTTAAATGAGTAAGATCACTTATTTTGGTTCCAAAAAAAGGGGTTGGAAGTGGGTTATGGTAGCAGGCAAGAAGCTGGATGTTCACTACTAGGGAGGGGGCAAGTACTACTTACTATAGGGCCCTGAAACCTGGCAGACTCTTTGTATTTCAGGTTGCAAGGAACAGGGGCCACGACAGAGGAAGGGGGCAGCCCCGGTAGAGAAGAAGTCTGGAGCTGAAACCCACCAGGAGGGGGTAGAACTCAGTGTAGAGAATTTGCAAGCTGTGCAGACAGACTTCAGCCCTGATCCGTTGCAAAAAGTTGTATGCTTCAACCACGATAACACCCTGCTCGCCACTGGAGGGACGGATGGCTACGTTCGTATCTGGAAGGTGTGGTTTTGTGGGTTAGAGGATGAGTGTCAGTAGCAGCAAGGTCAGATTGTGATGAACTGATCATGGGTTCTGGGAAACTTGAGTGGAGCCTGTACTGAGTGGCAGAAAAAAAGAAGGGTGGGGATCATTGCACCCTTGCTGGGGACCTAGGGTAACCATGATGGTGGTTTGGTCGCAGGTACCCAGCCTAGAGAAAGTTCTGGAGTTCAGAGCCCATGAAGGAGAGATTGAGGACCTGGCTTTGGGGCCTGATGGCAAGGTGAGGAAGTGAGAGTGTCAAAAAAGTAGGTGATTATGCTGCTTGTCCAGTAAGTGGATCCCCTAACTGTCCATCCTTGGAATCTTGATTCCTGACTAGTTGGTAACTGTGGGCTGGGACCTTAAGGCCTCCGTGTGGCAGAAGGATCAGCTGGTGACACAGCTGCACTGGCAAGAGAACGGACCCACCTTTTCTAACACGCCTTACCGCTACCAGGCCTGCAGGTGTGAGACCCCAGAGGGTAGCTAAAAGAGGCACAGCCTAGATGTGGTGGGGGAGAGGGAAGAGACTGGGGGGAAGCTGGGGAGGATTGTAGCCTTGGTGGGTGTTACCCCAGGCCTGACCAGGGTGCAGGAGGGCACAAACCTCTGAGAAGGGCTGAGCAGGCCCCAGGAGCTGAATATCCTCTCACCTGGCCCCCAGGTTTGGGCAGGTTCCAGACCAGCCTGCCAGGCTGCGACTCTTCACAGTGCAGATTCCCCACAAGCGTCTGCGCCAGCCCCCACCCTGCTACCTCACAGCCTGGGATGGCTCCACCTTCTTGCCCCTTCGGACTAAGTCCTGCGGCCATGAAGTCATCTCCTGCCTTAGTGTCAGGTGTGAGACAGTGGTGACTTGGCTGGTTGTGGGGTGCCTGGGGAGCTTGGAAGGATGTCCTGTCTGAGGCTCTGAAGAGTACTATTGGTGAATGTTGCTGCATAGGCCCCCGGGACAGTGAGCACTTTATTTTTTGTTGCAGTGAATCGGGCACCTTCCTAGGCCTGGGCACAGTCACTGGCTCTGTTGCCATCTACATAGCTTTCTCTCTCCAGGTAATGGGTAAAGGTGGGCACAGCCCTGAGGGCTCTTTGGGGTGGGGACTCTGGGCCTGCTCGAACCTAAGTGTGTAGGAAGGGTCTGGCCCAGCTCTAGAGGAAAAGCCATCTGGGGACAGGGAGATTGTTTTCTAGGGGAATGTTCTGAACAGGGCCATCCGTCAATAGTTCTTCTCCTGTCTCCAGCGCCTCTATTATGTGAGGGAGGCTCATGGCATTGTCGTGACAGATGTGGCCTTTCTACCTGAGAAGGGTCGTGGTCCAGAGCTCCTTGGCTTCCATGAAACTGCCCTGTTCTCTGTGGCTGTGGATAGTCGTTGCCAGCTGCACTTGCTGCCCTCACGGAGTGAGTCATTGGGATGGGGGTGGGTACCGCCCTACCTCTAGCTATAGCAAAAACTTGCCCCTTGGAGAATGGGCCGCTTGTTTGTAGCCATCTGTCCCCTTCTTGAATGGTTTTGTTCGTAGGGCTGTGAAGCCCCTTTGCCTGCTGACTTCTTCCCTTACCCCTCCTGCAGGGAGTGTTCCTGTGTGGCTGCTGCTCCTGCTATGTGTCGGACTTATTGTTATGACCATCCTGCTGCTCCAGAGTGTGTTTCCAGGTTTTCTTTAGCCTTTCTGCTCTTAGGGAATCAGGGGCCTGGACATTACTACCTTCTAGAACAGAGTGGAGGCCTGAACCCCATTGCTCATTCCACCTGAATCCATAGTTGGCGTTCCTCTGATGAGACTGACGGGCACTGCCTGCCCTGCCCACTTAAAGCTTGGCTATGGCTCTGTGTGACTCTGAATCCTGAGAACCCTTCATTCTTCATCCGTGGATCCTCCCAGGACAGTGGTATCTGAAGGCCAGGCCACACCACCTGCATTCTTCCTCTGCCTGCCAGAGGCTCCAAAGTTGAGCTTGTCCTTTCTCCAGAAATATGTGAGGATGCCCAAGAACCTGGAGGTACTGCTGTCCATCACTTGGGTCTTCACGTGAACCCCTGGCGTTTGCTGAAGCAAGCACTGGCCTGGGACTTGCCGTTAGGGAAGGAAGGGGCAAAAGGAAGACCCAGGCAGTAATCTCTGGGTCCAGCCGGGTAGCTCCAAGCCAGCCAGGTGACATATACAATAAGTTCCTGGATGGTCTTCCCTATCCTTGAGAAAAGGGAAAATGAACCTCAGCACATTCAGCAGGAAAAGTTGATTTTTTTTTTTCTTTTTTTTTCCAACGTTTTTATTTATTTTTGGGACAGAGAGAGACAGAGCATGAACGGGGGAGGGCCAGAGAGAGAGGGAGACACAGAATCCGAAACAGGCTCCAGGCTCTGAGCCATCAGCCCAGAGCCCGACGCGGGGCTCGAACTCACGGACCGCGAGATCGTGACCTGGCTGAAGTCGGACGCTTAACCGACTGCGCCACCCAGGCGCCCCTGGAAAAGTTGATATTTAATAAACAAGCAAAGACTGAACTGAGACCCTGGTGGTACTCCTGTCAGTTCTTGCCTCCCTCAGAAGGTGAGAGATCCCTGAGGTTGAGCAGCGACACTGGGTGCTGGAAGATGGCTTTGGCATACTGATGCAAGAGGCGGTTCATGTAGCTGTGCTGCCAGGGGAACAGCCCTTCCAGGAAGCCAATGTGGCCACCCCGGGCTGTGATGAGCAGTGCAACATGGGGAGAATGTTGGGCAGCCTGTACGGGAAGGGCTTGGGGAGGGGTTAGAGAGGAGGTCAGGAACTGGCCTTTTCTGAGAGCCCAGTCTCTCTCCCCTTGCACCTCACCACCTGTTTTCCCCAGGGCCTGTAAAGCATCCAGATTCAGGGTGCTCACCGTGGACTGGGGAGAAGGGGTCATCAGCTGCATTGAGGCAGAGCACAGGGGTCTGGATGGCATCTACCTTGGTTCTTGGGCTTGCTGCTTGGTAGTAGGTAACACAGTCTTGATATCCAAAAGCCACAGCTGTGTAGCGCTCATCAAACTGGCGGATTGTGCGGGCCTGCATATGGCAGAGGGTGGGGTACGCTAGGATGAGGATAGGGAATAAGAAGATACTGAACAATTTTGGGTAGGGGGTGGTGGTTGAAAGACTCTACCTGTAGCACAAAGTCTACGTTCACCACCTTTTCCATCACCTTCCTGTTTCTGCAAAAGAGTTCATAGAGGTGTGACTCTCCTGGACCTGACCCTATCGTATCTCATGAATAAGCAAACCCAGTTACAAAACCAGTCCAAAACTGGGAGAACCTGGTATTTCTGCCATCCCATCCTGCCTGCTGCCCCCTCCCACTTGCCAAAACCCTACCGGTTCACAATGTGGCAGAGCTCAGCAGTGAGGCGCTGATTGAAGAGCAGTGAGTTGAGTGGGGTCTCCAGGTTGCGGGTGGTTTCAGAGGAATCCCAGCATGCAGATAGAGTCAGTGCTGCCACCAGCCCCGAATCTTGCCCTGTTCGAGCTAGGTGGTTCAGCACTAATATCCTGAAGGATGGATCCAGGGGCCGTGAAAGAAGGGTTTGCGTTAGTGAGTTGGGAAAGGGGGAGAGGACATGGGGGAGGAAACAAAGGAAGACTGGACCTTTGGGTCAAGCCCAGGCAACCTTTACCCTCCAAGAGAGATGCCCACAGCCAGCAGTGGAGCTTGGGAGTAGCGGTGCTTTATGTGGCTCACGACTGTCTCCAGATCTTCAGTGTTGCTGGCACAAAAGGCTCTGTGAGTCTGAGGCAAACCAGATAATTGGGTAGGGAGGGAGGCCCTGGCCAGAAGCAGAAAGATGGGAGGGTTCGAGAGATGGAAGGAAAATGGAAGAAGGATGGGTAGGTAGAGCCCCAGGGCCAAGGATCTGTTAAGGGAGTGGGGTAAAGGGCTACGATGAGGAAAGGATACTCACCAGCAGTTCTTCCCCACGGCAGCCTCGGTTGTTAAATACAACAGCTCTGTGACACACACAGGTACGTCTCAGCCAGGCCTTTCCTAGAAGCCCCGCTCCCCTTTTGGTAGCCTTCAGGAAGACCCCAGTCAGAAGTGCCCCTCATATAGTGCTTTCTTCCCAGAGGTATCAGGGTCTTGATCGGCCTCCCTATTACAAGGCCTCAGATACCACCCACGGCCTCCGGGCTGGACCCATCCTTACCTATAACCATCCCTCAGAGCTTGGTTGACTAGTTGTGAGATATAGGAGTCCTGGCTACTGCCTGTGATACCAGGAAGCAGTAATACAATGGGCTGGGTGGTGGGGTCAGGATATTGACTGCTGTTGTGCTGGCCAGCCCAGTCTAGCAGGAGCTGTCCTCCATCTGGGGTTTGGAGGACTTCGCTGTGGTTTTGGAGAAAAGGGCACACCAAGATACTATGAGGAACTCCGTGTGCTTCAGAAGGTTTACCTCTCTTCCCCACAAACAACTCCCACAACTTCCCTCCTGTATCATTTGAGGGCACACAGTGTGCCCCACATTAAGACCATAACAAGGTGTAATGGGACGTAAAAGATTAAATATTACCTCACTGTTGTGCAATCAAATAGCCCTTCTGTATAACCACTCTCGTTATCCTCAACACACTGAGGTACGTGGGGCAAAGATTACCTTCAGTTTTAAGAAGTAGACAGGATTTCCCTATAGTTGCAGCTTACTGTTCACCCGCTCTGTCCCTTCTTACCTCCGGTAAGGGACTGGAGGCCGAGACTGCAGCAAGACTCGAAAGATGGTTTGTAGCCGCCCCTCAAAACACCACAGCGTAGGGTAGAAAGTCTCCAGAGTGATCGGACAGCGTTGCTCCAGGAGGGCCAGAAACCGGGGCCCAGTCACCAGTTGAGGCCTCTGTAACCACAACAGTCTACCTCACTCCCCTGGATTTTGCACAGCCAGTGAGGCACCTGACACCAGAGCAACCCCTCTCCAGAGGCCGGCCTCTGGGGGTGAGAGACCTAACATACCTTAGCCTGGAATGGCCAAGTCACCTCTGTTTATAATAGAGTCCAGCTGGAGCCCCAAAGAACTTCAGTCCTGGAGGGCGAACTCCAGTCCTGGAGGGCAACCTCCGGCACGGACTCAACTGACCTGGAACCAGGGCTGGGAACTGCTGCAGCTGACTGAGTGCTGACTCCTCCGCTCAGGCTATCTGTGCCCCAAACCCATTTTGCAGAGAGCAGGTAATATCAACTGCCCAGCTGAGTCCTTGCGGAAAGGGTTGGCATCCTAGTCAGAGGCTGAAGAAATGCAGTACCATTCAGTCTGTGACTTCTGCCTTGCAATTGATTTACCACACTCCTCTTCCTCAGACTAGCTCCAGCCATGCTGGCTGCGCCTGATTTTAGCACCCCGTTGCCACATACTCGCGGTCCCTCCCTACCACGCGCTCACTGCTGCTTCTACCACAGCACCTCATTTTCTCGCTCATAGGACCCCTGTCGCCAGACCATACTCCAAAGGAGGAATGGTCTCGATGTGAACAGATTTTCTTCTTGTTTCATGCCAGCCAGAGGGAAGGTAACACAATGGCAGGGACAGACAAGTCAGTGGGGACTCGGCTCTGACTTTCCACCCCTCTGCTTGGTTCTTGGGTACACATCAAGTGAATGAGAGGGCTAGCCGCATAGCAGGCTTATGAAACAGGGGCATGCTGTACAAAGCCAAAAGGTCACAGTCTCAAGAAATTTCTATTGCTGTTGCAAGCCCTAAGGAACCTGAGGACCAGATTCCTATGTCTTCTGCAGTTTTAGTACCCAAAAAAGGCTGGGTAAATTATGAACTAGAGAGGCCAAGTTGCTAGCGCAGCTGTTGAGAGATGTGACTCATAACATGGTCTTTAACCCCCGGAATAATAATGCTTGAGATTCATTGTATGCTATATGCAGGTTCTAGGCTAAGCCCAACCTTATGAGGGAGCATATTTCATAGGTGAAGGAATGGCAACTCAAAGAGTTTAAGTTGTTTGCCCAAAGTCACACAGCAAGCAAGAGGCAAAGCAGAATTCGCAATTATGATACTACCACCAATACTAGTAGGTTGAATTTGTTGAGTGCTCATGTTTCAAGCATTGTGCTAAGCACTTTACATAATTATACCCTGTGATTTTCACAATAGCTCTTTGACAGTAGATCCTGTGATCCCCCGTGGGAACAGGCTGGAATGTTGAGTAAGTTGTCAAGGGTCATGAAGCCTGCCAAAGACAGCTAGTGGCGGAACTGGAATTCAAACCCAGGTCTGACTCTAGAGCTTATGCTCTTAATCACCGTACTATATTACTTCCTAATTGCCAGGATTTTGAGTTGTCATCAATCTGTGGAATTTTTTCTTTTAAGTTTAGTTAGAGAATGCAAGGAGGGAAGGGGAAGAGAGAGGGAGAGACAGAATCCCAAGTAGGCTCCACACTGTCAGGGCAGAGTTTGGGGCTCAAACTCAACGAACCACGAGATTATGACCTGAGCGGAGATCAAGAGTCGGACACTTAACCGACTGAGCCACCCACGTGCCCCAATTTAGGGAATTCTTGATCAAATAAGCTCAGTAGTGTAGAATAAACTAGGTCACACATTTGATTTATATGGGTTAATTTCATTTTAGCTCTAGTGAAGTATTTCTTTTTTTTTAAATTTTTTAAACGTTTATTGATTTTTGAGACAGAGAGAAACAGAGCATGAATGGGGGAGAAACAGAGACAGAGAGAGAGGAAGACACAGAATCTGAAGCAGGCTCCAGGCTCTGAGCTGTCAGCACAGAGCCCGACGCAGGGCTCGAACTCACAGACCGTGAGATCATGACCTGAGCCGGTCAGATGCTTAACCGACTGAGCCACGCAGGCGCCCCATAGTGAAGTATTTCTTGACTCATTCCTGAGAATTAATTAGTAATATGCCATTGGTCACTGTGGGTAAATCAATAATAGTCCATTATCATGCTGGACAATCCAAACTCCTCAGGGCTTCCAGAATGTGCTTTTTCCTGCATTGTAACCAATATTTGGAAGTCAAGGAGGGATTTGGAGTAAAAAATGGCAGAGGTCTCTGAGTTCTTTGTGGCTGGTCCAAGCAAAGGAAAATGTTTATTAAGGACAGCTCTGGTCTGAAATGATTGACTTTTGAAATCAGGCATATAAGGTAGGATTTATAGGGTACTGTGAGATTTGGATTTTTGTTTTATTAAGGCAGATTTAATACATGCGAATGTAGAAAGCTCTGAAAATACAGAAAGTTTAGATTACATTTAAATTCCCTATAGATCTTTAAGGGCTTGAATCAATAGATCTTTTTTCATTAGACTCAGTTACCTAGAACAGCTTAATGAAGAATAAAAGATTTAGATTTTTCTGGATATATGAATTATGTATTTTGTCTAAATTTCAGTGTTCAACTTCAGTGTCCAAGTTCATCAAAATCAACCTCTTGAGACTTTACCATTGCATTATATATACGCAGAGAGCCTAGAACTTAACACAGGGCTGAATGAACAACGACAGGGTTATCCACGAGTCCTGAGCTACACAGGGAACCTCTACCCGCCCTTAAGAGAAGCAAGGCTCTGCTAAGTGGACAGGATGGTGGGAGTCAGCCACATCTGCACAGGCCTCCGGTTCCTTTGTTCTGTGAAGTTAGTGAGAAACTCAACTCGACTGCCTTTTTAGAAGAGGAAAGCGTCTCCCTGACACCTGAGGATGCCTTCCAGCCGGCCCTTCCTCAACTGTTTGTCTCTATCATAGGGAGCAGCACCCCTCTGATGGCTGAAAGGCCCAACTGGCATGGGGAGCGTTTGGGACGCAGAGAATCTAGGCAGACAAAGAAGCAAACCTCTTCGTTAGGTGATAATAGCAAAACAGAACACTGCTGTAGCATGGCAGGGCTGGTGGTGGAATTGGGGCATCAAATTTCACCTGGGGCAGGGGGCCCAATCATGCCACCTCCCACAAAGGGCTCTATCCCCTGGCTGGAAGCTGGCCCTTAGGCCCGAGTATCCTAGACCTGCCGGCCAGAGCTTTGGACCCGCACCCACCTGGGGCACACATATCCAGTAGTAGCCCAAGTAGAGGGTAGCGCCAAGACCCAAAAGCAGAGAGAAGGGCTCTGTCCAGGTGCCAGTCTGAGGGCTCTGAGAAGAGCTCAGCATCTTGGGTGGTCGGGTTCTGACTTCCCAGTTCTTGACCGGCTCCTGCACCTGGTTCTTGGCCTGGAGGCCGGCAGGTGTGCGCCGGGCCCCGCCCCTTACACGCCATTGGACAGTCTGTGGACGGCCTCCGCTGCCGGGTGGGGCGAGGGTCCGGGCCCCGCCCCGCCCACCGTCGCCGCGCCCCGCGGCGGGCGTGGCAAAGGGCGGGGCCCGGACCTCGACCCGCGCCGAGCAGAATCGAGTTACCAGTGGTGACCTCCCTGTCCGTCGCCCGCTTCGCGCGCCTGGGCGCCTCCTGCTTCCGCCTCCCGGTGACTAGCGGTGCCGCCCCTTGCAAGGACCACCACCCTCTCCCTAGCCTCCATCTTGGTGAGACGTGCCTCTAGCGCCATCCTCAAACTCTGCCCCCGCCACGCTAGTTAGGCAGTTTGGTTACGGTCCCCCAGTCAACCAGTCACTGACACACAGGACACAGCCACTCCTTGGTGACATCCTGCCCTTTCACACAGGGCAGCCATTCACTGTGAACTTCACATTCAGGACGTGGCCGCTCACCTTGTGACGCCCTGCAGTCCTGCAGTGTTCAGCTATTCCCAGTGGACTTCCCATACTGGACACAGCCATTCACACTGTGGCACCCAGTCACATAGGTTTCAGCTATTGGGTGGATGGCATTCCACATAGAGTCACACACACACAAGGGTTAAATTCACGTACCATCACTCTACACCGTCTTTCATAATGTCAAGTAAGTACAATAGATACGTACTCA
Source organism: Herpailurus yagouaroundi (assembly GCF_014898765.1). NCBI lineage: Eukaryota > Metazoa > Chordata > Mammalia > Carnivora > Felidae > Herpailurus > Herpailurus yagouaroundi. The sequence goes on along the minus strand of NW_024412419.1, from coordinate 22,009,673 downwards.
TCCCCCACTTTGTACCAGGCAGTGGGATACCCCTGGAATGCTCTTGCCTGTCGTCACTGGAATGTGGAAACGAATAAGTAATCTAATAGAGCAGTGGTTCTCAGCCGTGACTGAAGATTAGAATCATCTGGGAGTTTTATTTTGTTTTTTAATTTTTTTAATGTTTATATTTTTGAGAGAGGGAGAGACAGAGCGTGAGCTGGGGGCAGAAGGGGGTGGCGGGCAGAGAGGGAGACACAGAATATGAAGCAGGCTTCAGGGTCTGAGCTGTCAGCCCAGAGCCCGATGTGGGACTTGAACTCATGAACCATGACATGATGACCTGAGCCAAAGTTGGCCGTTTAACTGAGCCACCAGGCGCCCTGCATCTGGGAGTTTTAAAAACAACCAGCGCCCAGGCCTCACCCCCTGCTATAGTTGGTTTGGAGGGGAGACTAGGTATCAATATAACTTGGAAGTTCTTTGGAAGATTCAAATGTGTAGTCAGGGTTGAACCCCTGTGGTAGGGCACAGGGCTAGCTAGATAGGGGAAGTACTGGCTGCAGTGAGAGCACTGAGGAGGGTGCCCGAACACCATGGGTCAGAGCAAGTGTACCCGGATGTTAAGTGATGATAACATTTAAGGTGAAACCAAAAATTGAGTAGGAGTTTCCCAGGCAAGGGAGAGGTGGGAAGCGAATAGTTGTTCCAGGAGCAGAAATAGCGTAAGCAAAAGCCTGGGTGTGAGAGACTTCTTAAAGGAACCAAAAGAAATCTGGTTGTCTGGAGCATATGAGATGGTCAAGAATCAGGCTGTGAGCAGCTACACAAGGGATGTGAGAGTTTAGACTAAGGATGGGGGAAAACCATCAAAGAGTTTTACAAAGGGGTGAGCAACATGACCAGCGTTATGTTTTAGAGGAATCATTCAGGCGACTTGGAGAACGGATTGATTGGAGGAGGCTGAGAATGGAAACAGGCCAGTTAGGAGGCTGTTAACAGTACTTTGGCATGGCAGGTGGCTGCCTGGACTGGAGGAGCTTGGGAGAGGAATGAAGATCTTTAAGACAGGAGGCAGAATGGAATAGGACTTGGTGTTTGGAGGTCAGGAGAGAAGGAGAAATCATGAAGGATGCCCAGGTTTCTGACTGTATGACTCAGGGATGCATGGCGGTACCAGTCCCTGGGTTAAGGAAACTGGGGGAAGGGAAGGTTTGAGGAGGAAGAGGATGCGTTCTGAACTCAGACACACAGAGGTTAGGGTGCTGGTAGGTGTTCTAATTGCTTTTTCTTAGATTCTGTATTTGTCTATTTGGCATCCGTCAGTCACAGGGCCAAACTAACAGCCGAAGTTGACATTTCGTCTGCAATCCAGAGCCCATACTCAGCCACTTCTTTTATCTAAATCTCACACGACAAGCCAATATTTCCCCTGTCCTAAATCAACCCAGGGCCGGGTATCACATAACTAGGGACAGTCCCTATGTCCCAAAGCCTGCCTGATTACTCAAACTAGCCAATTCTAAGCTGTCTACCTTGCCCTGCCTTGCCTTTCCACTTAATAAAGGCTGTGGCCTCTGCCTTCCTCCTTGCTCCTTTCTGCCCATGACAGAAGCCCACTGGGGTTTCCCCCTGTCATCCTGTGTAGTGAGCTATGCCTGTCGTTTCCAGGATAACTGGAGCACTAAATTTTTCTTTCAATGACATTGACCTCTCCACGTTGTCACTCAGTCACCTTTATACATTAAAATCTAGGCACAAATTAGAGGATGTTCATTTCCTGAAGAGGTCTGGGGCTTGGGGCTTGGAATTTGAGGTTTGGCAGCCAGCAGCATTTAAATGATATATTCGTTTTCAGGGTTGCCATAACAAAGTACCACACACTGGCTGTCTTAAACAACAGAAGTTTATTGTCTTACAGTTCTGGGGACTAGAAGTCCAACTTCAAAGTGCCAGAAAGATCAGTTCCTTCTGAGAGCTGTGAGGAAGAATCTGTCCCAGGTCTCTTCTCTGGCTTCTGGTGGTGTGCTGGCAATCTTTGGCATGTAGAAGCTTCGTGGCCACAAGAACATGCTACCTGCATCTTCGCAAGATGCTTTCCGTGTGTGTGTGTGTGTGTGTGTGTGTGTGTGTGTGTGTGTATGTCCAAATTTGCCCTTTTTAAAATAGCTTATTTATTTATTTTGAGAGGAGAGAGAGCAAGCAGGGGACGGAAAGAGAGACAGAGAATCCCAAGCAGGCTCTGCACTGTCAGTGCATAGCCCAACCTGAGGCTCAAACTGTGAGATCATGACTTGAGCCGAGACCAAGAATCGGATGCTTAACCAACTGAGCCACTCCGGAGCCCCCAAGTTTCCCCTTTTCACGTGGACACCAGTCAAATTGGAGTGGGGTGGGCTCACCCTACTCCAGTAGGACCTCATTTTCACTTCTTATACCTGCAGCGACCCTACTTCCAAATAAAGTCACATTCTGAGGTATTGAGGGTTAGGATGTCAACATATGACTTTTTGAGGGACTCAGTTCAACCCATAACAGATAGTGATGGAAGCAACATGAACAGATAGGAGTGAGGGGAGAGCCCAGAGGAACTCTGTTGCGTAAAGAAAACTAAGAAGAAACGAGTATTGGGAGAAGATGGTGTTGCTGGGCAGTGGGTCCCCTAATTCTCGCAGGTAGTGTCCAGCAATGTCCGCCATAGGAAGGAGGACAGAATGACTTCGATGAGAGTCAGTTGTTCTGAAAGATGCAGATTGGAAGGAGCTGAAGGAGAGGGAGACGTTGAAGATTCTGAAGAGATAAGTTATTCCTTTGAAGAACTAAGTCCTTGTGGGGTGCCTGAGCGGCTCAGTTGTTTGAGCGTCTGATTCTTGGTTTCAGGTCCGGTCATGATCTTGCAGTTTGTGATGACTGCACAGGGCCTGCTTGGATTCTCTCTCCCCCCCGCCTCTCTCTGCCCCTCCCCTGCTGATGTGTGCACACTCCTGTGCTCGCTCTCTCTCTCTCTCTCACACACACACACAAAATGAAAGAAAGAAAGAAAAAGAAAGAAAGAAAGAGAGAAAGAAAGAAAGAAAGAGAAAGAAAGGGAGAGAGAAAGAAAGAAGGAAAGAAAGAAAGAAAAAGAAAGAAAATAAAAGAGAAAGGAAGGAAGGAAGGGAGGAAGGGAGGGAGGGAGGAAGGAAGTCAGTCAGTCAGTCAGTCCTTGGGCCAGTGGGTGAAGATGTAGTCTGAAGCCTAGGAGGAATTGATCATTGTGACAAAAGTAGGTGACACTCCATTTTGAGGTGACACTTTGCTGGCAAATGACTGCCACCATCACCCTTAAGATGACACTTTTCCCAGCCCTCTCGCCAACCATGTCTCGTGTGCAGCCGCTTCTCAGTGATGCACCTGGTCACAGCCACCCAATGACACCTTCCCTGGAAACCAGCAGTCACAGCTGTCATGTGAGCATCACAAACAACTCAGGAAAGAGTTCAACCAACTACCCTAACACATGTACCGCTACTGTCCTCTCCTGTCACACCCCCGGACAATCATTCCCACCCTGGCCATACGCTCTCAGGGCCATGTTGTCGCTCTGGATACACAGTTACACAAAATACCTCTACTGTCACAAGTGCCTCACGCACACGGCCACATCCACTAGTCACAGCCACACTAACAGTTCCGTCCTGTCTTGTACACAGGCTGGGCGCCGGCGGGCAGTGGCACCGGCAGCACCACCACAGTTAGGCACGCTTCTCCTGAACACCAGCATCACCAGCTGTCTCTCTAGAAGTCTGTCCCTGTCTCTCTCACGGAGACACGGGCACACGCGCGCACGCACACGCGCGCCGGGGCCGCGGGGAGGAAGCCCGGCGCGGGCTGCGGAGGGCGGCGGCCCTGCCCGCGGCCGCTGGCGCTGCGGAC
>NW_024412419.1:21894162-22005379 GCF_014898765.1 Herpailurus yagouaroundi | reverse complement strand
CCGCCTTTCCCCCCATGTCTCCTTTGTCTCTCTGACATCGTGGGAGGGAGGTTGGGGGCAGGCAGGAGTTTCATCCTCATTTGACAGATGAAGAAAAGGGGGACTGGGGAGGGACCCCAGCTGGGGCCAGCTGGAAGTGTTAGGGTGGAGACCAGCTGTCAGGTGTGGGGGACCTTTTTGGCCCTTAAAGCCACTCTCTCTTCTTTTGGGGGAGGGGAGTGTCCTGGGAGGCACAGGGGGCACCAGAGGGATAAGTTAAGGGTGAGGATTTGGTTCAAAAGAACTTTGGGACAGTTAGATTCAGCCAGAAATGGGATGGATGCCCTAGGAGGTGCTAGACTCCTGCCCTGGAAAGTCAAGCGGGGGCTGAATGGCCATTGACAGGGATGCTGTGGAAGAAAGCTTTGCATTGGATGGGAAGCTACCCAAGATAAAAGGCCCCTGCCACTTCCTAGATTCTCTGGAAATACTCAAAGAGCATGCGCTCGCTGCCAGTCATGTAACGGACTTTATCCCACTGCATCTCCCCCAGGCCCGTACAAGGCTGATATTGTCGTTCCAGGCGCAGAGAGACTCAGACACCCACCTAGGCCCCAGCGACAGGACGGAGGGGCCGGGTTTGATCAGAGGTCTGACCCCAAGGCTGGGCTCTCCTCCCGTGCTCGGAGGCAAAGGCTTGAAGAAATCTGAGGCCTGAGAGTCGCTGTGACTGGGAGTGTATGAATGGGAGTGTGTGTGAAGGATGTGAGTAACTATTACATCACAACTGTTGACTATGAGTTGCAGTGGCTTTCCTGTCGTCATGAGAGTAAATTACGTTTATGAGCATCATAGTTATAGGAAATGATTAGGAACATTTTAATTGACAGGCAGTGGTTCAATAATGGCTTTATTTCTTCTGCTGCTTACAAAAGCTTCTGTAAATGCTGAGAAATGTCTTACGTGTGGACAAGTCACATTATGCCAACCTCATTACACATCACTTGAAGTGCTGTAGCTGACTTCCTTTAAGCAGTATAGGTGGGTCATCTGTACTAAAAATGCCAGTTTGAAGCATAACTCCTGAGAATATTACTTGGATTGACATTAACAGTCCACATACAGTTATTCAAGTTTGTGACGTGAACTATCGTCAGAATGCTAAGGTTGTCAGGAGAGCCCAGGTTATTCCAGGTAGAAGGTAGAACAGCTTGGGCAAAAGCACTGTAAAGTGAAAGTGAGAGGTATTTTGGGAGCCTCTCCTCTGCAGCAGAGCATTAGTGTCATAGAGCACCGGAAGATGAGTGTAAAATGGTGACCTGATATCTATCTAATTGTAGAAGGCCTTGAAAATGCCAAGGTGAGGACTTTGTACTCTAATAGAAATAGGGTGCCACTGAAGATTTTGGAGTTCCAGCTAAGGAAGATTAATGTGATGTGGGTATGGAGGGTCCTTTAAATGGAGAAGATACCAGAGGCAAGGGCAAGAGAGAGGCTACTGCATTAATTTGTGCAAGAAGTACTTCGTTGTGCACTTAACATTCACTGTAACCCTGTGAGTTGCATACTGTTATATCTCCCTTGTGGAGGTAAGGTAACTGAAGTTCAGTGAGGACAGCCTGTGGTGGAGCTGGGATTTGAACCTAGGCCTGGTTGGTTCCAAAGCTCTGTTCTCTGTCCACTACACATGCTGCATAGTTACATACTTGTGATGGGTGCATATGACCGAGAGGAGGAGAGTACTGGTAATTCGTGTGGACAGGGTACATGCTTTTCAGGGCCCAGGACAAAAACAAAATTAAGAATTTCAAGATGGAAGGGTGCCTGGGTGGCTCAGTCCGTTAAACGGCTGACTCTTGATTTTGGCTCAGGTCGTGATCTTGCAGTTCATGGGTTTGAGTCCTACACTGGGCTCTGCACTGACAGTTTCTCTCTCCCTCTCTCTCTGCCCCTCCCCCTGCTTGCACTCTCTAAATAAATAAACAAATAAATAAGTAAACATTAAAAAATATATTAAAGAAAAAGAATTTCAAAACAGTGACAGCAGAGTATTACACTAAGCACAGGGCCCCTCCGAGAGCTGGGCCCCTGTGTGACTGCGCAGGTCACTCGCAGTTCGGATTACTCAGACAACTTTAACAAACCGCCTCGAAACTTAGTGGCTGAAAACAATAACTTTGACTTTGCTCGCGAGCGTGCCGTCTGGGCAGGGGTATGGAGACAAGCACATTTCTGCTCCATTCAGTGTGGGCTGGGGCACCTGGAAAGCTGGGGGTCGGAATCACCTGAAGGTTTGCTCTTTCTCCTGGATGGTCCTTGGGCTGGGGAGATGTGAGCGGCTGAAGGCCAGAACAGCCGAGGCTCCTCAGACATCTCGCTGTCTGTGGTTTCTCCAGTCTTTTCGGCGTGGTAGCTTCAGGGACGCCAGACTTCTTCCACAGCAGCTCAGGGCTTCAGACGCGCATATCTGCGTGTAGGGAGAGAGCGAGGGAGAGAGAACCAGAACCGGGTACAAGCTATGTCATCTTTGAAGACCCACACTTGAAAGTCACGTAGCATCATTTCAGCTCTTCATTAGGAGTGAGTGGCTGAGTCCAGATCATATACAAGGAAAGGCAAATTAGACTCAATCCTTTGTGGGAAGAAGTGTCAAAGAATTTGCAGACATGTTTTTTCAAACCAGCACATTTGGCCTAACGAGTGTGTACATTAGTGGGACCGGAGGGTGCTTCTCCTTTATGCCTGAGTTGCTACCCCCAGAGAGTCCTGTTTTAAAAGGCAACTCGTAGTGGATGATAACACATTAAGCCTGGATAATAGGTTTGGACAGCTCTGAGGGATTTAAATTACTTCAGTGCCTCCTGTAGGCGTAGGTCCTGGCAGAAAACAGATGGGGGTGGGGGGGGTGCGGTAGTGTGGGGTATACCCACACCATCTGAGGGTATCCAGGGAGGGGTGGGGATGTGTGAAGCCACTGCAGAGCAGTCCAAGAAAACTTCTGGAGGGGAAGAAGGCATTATTGTACAGCCAGGCATGGGATTTTACAAGATATGTAAAATCTTGTGTCATTTATTTATTTTTTTTTAATTTTTTTAACGTTTATTTATTTTTGAGACAGAGAGAGACAGAGCATGAACAGGGGAGGGTCAGAGAGAGGGAGACACAGAATCTAAAACAGGCTCCAGGCTCTGAGCTGTCAGCACAGAGCCCGACGCGGGGCTCGAGCTCACGGACCGCGAAATCATGACCTGAGCCAAAGTCGGCCGCTTAACCAACTGAGCCACCCAGGTGCCCCAAATCTTGTGTCATTTAACCCTTACCACACCCCACGAGAGGTCCACCTCACGTGCCACACGAGAACCCGAAACACAGAAGTCACACAGCTACTGCGTTCCAGAGCCAGGATTTGGATTCAGGCAGCCTGAGGTTAGGGCCCCTTCCCTTACACTTTGGGCTGTGCCACCTATGCCTTATAATTCTGTGTTTCTCTTTCTCTTAATCATTGCTTAACATCTGTATCTTTTCCTGCTTATATATTTGCAAGCTTAAGAAAAAAAAAAAGGAATAAGTACTTCTACTTCATACTCTCATCTCACTTATAAGAGTGAGTGCTCATATAGTAGGTGCTCAATAAATATTGAAGAACTAAATACCTTTATCTTCATTCTACAAACTTAGTATTTATACTTGCCTTCCCTACAGATGCTCACGCTCCTGGCCTTTGTCATGAAAAGTCTTTGACATCTGGTGCTACCCATGCTGTCCTCTGGGGCATCTGGTCCCAGGATCTATACTTTCTGGCATTCTCCGTCTGGCCTCTTTTGGCCAGCTGGCCCTCTCAGCCATTATATGCCTCTTCTTCCGCCTTAGAGAACCCTCAGCTGAACCTTGCCATCACCACCCCCGAAACCCAGCAGCACTCTGGATACCAGACCCCTTCACCTATATCCTCCTTCAGCCATTGTTTCCTGGGTGCTCCGGTGCCCTGCGGGCAGGACCTTCCCTCTAACCCTCCTGGCTAAGGCACACATCCCTGCAGTTCTTGCATTTCCACTCAGTCTCCGTGGACTTTCTGTTGAGATTTCTGTCTTGAACCCCCTATTGCAGTAGGCAGCGGTGTTGAAACCCTACTTGCCTCCAGTCCTCACTTGTCCCACTGCACTTGACCTAACCATGTCCTTCGTGATACAGAAGTTTAAACCCTTGATATATTCAAATCTGTCTATTTTTTCCTTTAAGACTTATGAGTTTGTAGTATTTACATTTTTTATGTTTACTTTTGAGAGAGAGAGTGCGTGCACGCGAAAGCTGGGGAGGGACAGAGAGAGGGGAACAGAGGATCTGAAGCAGGCTCTGTAGAGAGCCCTATGCGAGGTTCAAACTAACCTTGTGAGATCATGACCTGAGCCGAAGTTGGATGCTTAACCGACTGAGCCACCCAGGCGCCCCAGTATTTATCATTTTTTATTGCTCCGTCTTATAATGAGATTTGCTTAGCCATTGCCTAAATGTTAGACAATGTCAGGTTGTTTGTTTCTTTGACTAATATTTATAGCACAGTTATAGATATCTTTGTAGTTTCTTTTTCCATTTGAGTTCTTCCCTATGTAATCCTCAGGATGGTGTTATTGGGTCAGAGTTTCATGGCAATTAATACATATTTGCAGATTACCTCTCTAGAAACGTTTCAGGTTTGTAGTCCCTCAAGTGATAGAGGTTAATCCTCACTGATTCAAATTATGTAATGGCTATAGGACTATTAAGATTTGCTATTTCCTTTTCCATCAGTTTTACTACTAAGTTTTTCTAGGAAATTAGCTCTATCCTCTAAGAAGTTTTCAAATCTCTGCTGTTTCTATAGTTATGTCCCCATTTTCATTTTATTTGTACCTTTTCTCTTTGTTCTTAATGCGAATTGTCAGAGGTTTGTCTATTGAATTAGTTCCTTTTTTTTTTTTAATTTTTTTTTTCAACGTTTATTTATTTTTTTGGGACAGAGAGAGATAGAGCATGAACGGGGGAGGGGCAGAGAGAGAGGGAGACACAGAATCGGAAACAGGCTCCAGGCTCTGAGCCATCAGCCCAGAGCCTGACGCGGGGCTCGAACTCCCGGACCGCGAGATCGTGACCTGGCTGAAGTCGGACGCTTAACCGACTGCGCCACCCAGGCGCTCCTGAATTAGTCCCTTTTTAAATTTATTTATTTATTTTTTATTTTTTATTTTAGAGAGGGGGAGCAGAGGGAGAGAGGGAGAGAATCTTAAGCGGGCTCCATGCTCAGCGTTCAGCCCAAATCAGGGCTCGATCCCACAACCCTAGGATCATGACCTGAACCAAAACTAAGAGTCAGAAGTTCAACTAACTGAGCCACCCAGGTGCCCCTGTATTAGTCCTTTTATTTATTTTTTTAATTTATTTTTAATTTTTTTAATTTTTATTTTTTTTAGTATATGAAATTTATTGTCAAATTGGTTTCCATACAACACCCAGTGCTCAACCCAAAAGGTGCCCTCCTCAATACCCATCACCCACCCTCCCCTCCCTCCCACCCCCCATCAACCCTCAGTTTGTTCTCAGTTTTTAACAGTCTCCTATGCTTTGGCTCTCTCCCACTCTAACCTCTGTATTAGTCCTTTTAAAGAAACACCAGTGATGGGGCGCCTGGGTGGCTCAGTCATTTGAGCTTCCAACCTGGGCTCAGGTCATGATCTCACTGTTCATGAGTTCGAGCCCCGCGTGGGGCTCAGCACTGACCACTCAGAGCCTGGAGCCTGCTTCGGATTCTGTGTCTCCCTCTCTTTCTCTGCCCCTCCCCTGCTCAGGCTCTGTCACCCTCTCTCAAAAAAAAATAAAAATAAAAATAAAAATAAATAAATAAATAAACATTAAAAAAAATATTAAAAAATAGAAAAGAAACACCAGTATTTGGCTTTGCTGCTCTTCTCTATTATGTTCCTAATTTCTGCCATCTTTTATTACTTTATTTCTTAGTTTATTCTGTTTTACTAGCTTGTTGAGTTGGAAGGTTTAACTCATTAACTTTTAGTCCTTTCTTCTAATATACACTTTGAAGTCAATCCATTTTCCCTCTGATACCACTTTGATTACCTATCTTGTTTTCATGCATATCCTCCCAGTATTATCCAATTCTAACTATTCAACAGTTTCCATTATGATTTTCTTCTTTGATCCACATACAAGTATGACTTCTAAATTTGCATTTACGTGAGATTTTTTACATAATTTTTGTTATTGCTTTCTAATGTAATTGTATGTTAGTCATATAATACAGTGTGCGACAGATTTTTTTTTTCTCTAACGTTTATTTTTAAGACAGAGAGAGACAGAGCATGAACGGGGGAGGGTCAGAGAGAGAGGGAGGCACAGAATCTGAAACAGGCTCTAGGCTCTGAGCTGTCAGCACAGAACCTGACCCGGGGCTTGAACTCACAGACCGGGAGATCATGACCGGAGCCGAAGTCGACTGAGCCACCCAGGCGCACCAGGCATATACTTTTTTAATGTTTATTTATTTTTTGAGAGAGAGAGACAGAGTGTGAGCAGGGGAGGGGCAGAGAGAGAGAGGGAGACACAGAATCCGAAGCAGGCTCCAGGCTCCAAGCTGTCAGCACAGAGCCCGATGCAGGGCTCGAATTCACAAGCTGTGAGATCATGACCTGAGCTGAAGTCAGCCGCCCAACTGACTGAGCCCCCCAGGAGCCCCCATTTAGCCCAGGCATATTAAATGTTTTATTTAACCTTCTACATTCTTACTAATGTTTAGTCTGCTTAATCTTTCAACGTTTATTTATTTTTGGGACAGAGAGAGACAGAGCATGAACGGGGGAGGGGCAGAGAGAGAGGGAGACACAGAATCGGAAACAGGCTCCAGGCTCTGAGCCATCAGCCCAGAGCCTGATGCGGGGCTCGAACTCCCGGACCGCGAGATCGTGACCTGGCTGAAGTCAGACACTTAACCGACTGCGCCACCCAGGCGCCCCTAGTCTGCTTAATCTTTCAAATACTAAATGAGATATGTTAAATTCTCTACCATGATGGCAGATTCGACTTTTCTCCTTGTAGTTCTGCCTGTTTTTTTTTTTAAAGGCTTTATTTTTTTAGCACAGTTTTAGGTCCACAGCAAAATTGAGAGGGAAGTATAGAGATTTCCTATATACCTCCCCCCTTCGGCCCCTCATGCACAATTCCCTCATTATCAACATTCCAGACCAGAGAGTCCAATTTTTACGACGGTTGAGCCTGCATTGACACATCATCACTCAAAGTCCATAGTTTACGTTAGGGTTCACTCCTAATGGTGTACATTCTGTGGGTTTGGATAAATGTATAATGACATGTGTCTGTCATGATGGGATCGTACAGAGTAGTTTCACTGCCCTAAAAATCTTCTGTGCTCCTCCTACACATCCCTTCCACCCCAGCCCCTAGCAACCACTGATGTTCTGTCTCCATAGTTTAGCCTTTTCCAGAATGTCAGATAGTCAGAATCATTTAGCTCACAGCCTTTTCAGATTGGCTTCTTTCTCTTAGTAATATTCATTTAAGTTCCTCCAGGTCTCTTCATGGCTTGAGAACTCATTTCTTTTTGGCATTAAATAATATTCCATTGTCTGGATAGACCACAGTTTATTTCTCCATCCTTCTACTGAAGGGTATCTTCTTTGCTTTCAAGTTGTGGCAATTATGAATAAAACTGCTATAAACATCTGTGTGCAGGTTTTTGTGCGGACATAATTTGTCAGCTCCTTTCACTAAATGTGAAGGAGTGCAATTGCTAGATTGTGTGGTAAGAATATGGTTAGCTTTATACGAAACTGCCCAAGTGTCTCCCAAAGTGGCTGTGCCGTTTTGCATTCCCCCAGCCACGAATGAGAGTTCCTGCTGCTTCACATCCTTGCCAGCATTTGGTGTTGTCAGTGTTCTGGATTTTGTCTGGATTTTGGCAATTCTAATAGGTGTGTAGTGTTATGCCAGTTTTTATTTTGGATGTTCTGAGGTTACGTTATTAGACACATACAAGTTCAGAATTATGTTATCCTCCTATGGGATTCAAGTTTTATGAATTTTGTAATGACATTCTTTTATTTATAATCATGTGTTAAAGTCTAGTCAATAAAGCTATAGTAGCTTTCTTTTGTCTATTATTGCTTTTTTTTTTTTTTTTTTTTTTTTTGAGAGAGAGAGTGCCGATGCGTGTGCAAGCAGGGGAGGGGCAGAGAGAGAGAGAATCCTAAGCAGGCTCCATACCCGGCACAGATCCTGGCACTGGGCTCAGTCTCAAGACCGTGAGATCGTGACCTGAGCTGAAATCAAGAGTTGGATGCTTAACTGACTGAGCCACCCAGGTGCCCTTCTACTTGCCTTTCCTTTTTAACTTTTTTTTTAGTTTTTTTCTCTTGTAATGCCTTTCTTTGAATTGATTTTTTTTTAATTCCATTCATTTTTTCCTCTGGTGGTTTGAGGTCATGCATTCCATTTCTATTTTTTTAGTGGTTATCCTTAAAACTTTTACATGCGTATTTAACAAAGTTGCTCAGTATGTCTACTTTCTCCCCAAACAACCGTCTGCACCTTACATCTTAATGTTGTCTAATATTGTAGCTCAGGCCACCTTTTCTGCCCCCTGTATTAACATAGTTGTCAATCTATGTTTGTTTATATTTTCCCAAATACTTTCTGATTTCTTTTCTGCTCACCATTTTCCCCTGCATTTCAAATCCTTTGGGGATCACTTTCCTTTTTCCTGAAACAGATCCCTTAGAATTTCCTTCACTGGAGGAATGTTGGTGGCATAGTCTCTAATTTGTTGTTTATTGAAATTGTTTTTATTTCACCTCATTCTTGAAAGATAATTTTGCTGAGACTGGAGTTCTAGAATGGCAGTCTCCCCACCGCCGCTCCCCACCCCCACCCCCTTCCCCCTGCCTTTCTCAATGTATTAAGATACTACTGTAATCTGGCATCACTCTTGCTGTTGAGAAATCAGCTGTCAGTCTAATTATTCTTCCTTCTGGGGTATTTACCTTTTCTTTCTGACTGCTTTTTTTTTAAAAAAAGTTATTTATTTATTTTGAAAGAGAGTGCCTGTGGGGGAGGGGCAGAGAAAGAGAGAGACACAGAGAGAGACTCAGAATCCGAAGCAGGCTCCAGGCTCAGAGCCTGACATGGGGCTCGAACTCATGAACCGTGAGATCATGACCCCAGCTGAAGTCAGACGCTTAACCGACTGAGCCACCCAGGCACCCCACCCATTGCATTTTAAAATCAACCTTTTCTTTGTATTTGTGTAAGTTATGTTTGTTTCTTCTTCAAATCTTCTTGGTCATTTTTATGTTCATATTCCTTCTGCATAGTTTCAAACTTCTCTTTGGTTTCTTGAAACATATTAAATATACCTTATATTCTCTGTATGATAATTCCAATGTCTTTAATTTTTGCAAGTCTGGGTTCACCCGTTATTGGTTAGCTGGCTCTCATTCACAGTGTCTTATTTCCTTGTATGTTTATGACTTTCTGGCTGTAAGGTCATGCTCACCGATACTCGGAATTTCTTTGAGCTGGGATTGGAGTTGTGTTTCGTGGACAAGATGTATAATTTCCTCTGCTAGTCAACTGGAGGTACCATCAACCAGGTACCACTTAAAATATAAATGATCTGCTTTAGGTTTTTGAACCACAGAGACAGAATTAATTCAGGTCCTGAACCCACATTAGAGCAGGCTTGTTACGAATTCTGAGGGAAGACTTTATCCCTTCTACCCAGCACCAAGGTCAAGACTGGCAAGATTTGTGCTGCCCTTCTTTGTGACACATTTACTTTTCGTTCACCCTTAGATTGAGTCAGGCTGTTTGAATCCCAGCTTTCCGTAGGGGATTTCCTATCAGTCTCCTCACGATGGGTGGGTCCAGACCTTATCTCTGGGCTCCTCTGTTGCACAAAGCACTCAGATTGATAGTGCAAATTCACCTGGATTTGGTTTGGCAGACACTTTTAAGGCAAAGCTGATTTCAAGCTCACTTTCCCCCAGGATGACCGTTTTCACTGTGCTTTTGCACTCAGAATTTCTTACTTTCTTGCCAACTCAATGCATTTGAAAAAATACTACTTTTATCCAACTTTGGAGTTACTTTCTTTGAACATTTACAATCATAGTCTCCGACATAGAGATCTGGATATTCTTCTAGACAACCCTTTCACTGAGGTGTATCCAGACCCCTGAGGGCCCTCAGTTGATATGGAGATCTCAGTCCCAACTACCTCCCTTGGATGGACCCAAGACGTGTCTTCTCTTTTGGGGACAACAACTGAAGCTCAAGCATCTGTGTTGCCAGCCAGTGTTCGTGTTTGGCCACTGGGGATTATGGACGCCAAAAACTATGTCGACTCATGATATCTGTAGGGGCCACGTATGCAGAGAAAACTAAAGTCGGCTTCCGTGCCTCTCAGTTGCTTTACCTTCTTGTAGACGTCCATGTTTTGCTGCTTCTTCCTCAAGGCAGTTCTGCTTGCGCAACTGCAGCCAGGCTCCCGTAAGTGTCTTCCCGTTGGCCGGATGCTCACCTGCTCTACCCCACATCTCTTAGGAAGTCGATGTCCAACCTTGCAGTGCTTCTGAACCTTGTTAGAATCATGGAGCGCTTTGAGAATCTCATGAAAGCTACAAACCTTTCTCCAGGAAAATCCAGTGCTAGCCAGAATGGCATTTCAGAGGGTGCAGAGGGTGTCAGAGGGTTCCTGGTCCTCCGCCCAGGTGATTTGTCAAGCACCTGGCGATTGGTCTTCCTAGAAGTGGGACTAGGGTCTCAGGCCTCAGCTGTGGTGGGTGTGTGCCTCCTCAGAAATTCATATGATATGTACACGCACCTGGGAGTAATCAGAAAGCTTCGTGTTCTGTGCTTTTGATCGATCCTTCCTCTGTTTGACTGTTTTCATATAACCAAGCGATTGTGTTGCCAGGGAGCTTATAGAAAGTAGGTCCAAAGGAAAGTTTGTTTGTTTGTTTGTTTTCTTTATATTGGGATTTCCTAACAGCATTTAGTAAATAGTTCCTGGGGCCACTGTTGGTTTGACCCTGATTTGTTTCCGTCCCTATGTGAGTTTAGATCTGTTGCAAGGAGACTGAGCCTTTATTGATTTGTTCTTGGGTGAGTTTTAATACAAACTAACAGTCTTACTCTGTGCGAGTCTTCGTCTTTTTGTATCCCTATGCATTTCTGATTTGGCCTTTTTCTTAACCTCTCTGAGCTAGTTTCCATCTGCAAAATGAGTGACTGGACTGGATTAGATGTACTGAAATTGCACTTCTCCGAGCACCTCAGGGAGGCTGGTGGGGGGAGAGGGAGCTGGGTGTGGGGAGGGGCTCCTGCCCTAACTGCTGCTTCCACCACAGCAGGTCTGCTTTAGGCGCCTTCCACCTGGGGTCTGGAGTAAGATTCATTTTGAATGAATTCCACAGGGGATCCCTGATGTCTGTGCCTCTGCCCTGAGCAGGAGTCCTGTCACCTGGGTTGCAGGTGGGGGCAGGGAGAGAAGGTGCTCCTGTCTAGCCCACCGACCCTCCACCCCTTCCCCTTGACTCCCTACCTCTGTTCCTAGTTCAGTTCCAGGATGTTACCTTTGACAGTGAGAGTGTTAGTGCTGCTGCTGCCCTTGGGTCAGGCCGCTCCCAAGGACGGAACCGTGAGGTAAGGGGATTCAGAGGGCAGGGCCGTGGGCTGGGACGGGGACAGTCTCTGGGGAATCTGAGGGTGTGGTGGGCCCCTCTGGGAGGCAGGAGACGGGGCTTTGTGCTCCCTGATCTCTGTATCTGAGCCCCGCTCCCTGCCCAGGTACTGCAGCCTCTAAGCCAGTTAGAGCACCCCTCGCAGGGTGGGCATTCAGTACGCGTTTGCTGGGGTCACTGTGTCTGGGATCCAGGAGCTCCGTTCCCACGGGGTGTGAAGCATGAGGTGGAAGCTGTGGGCCAAGCAAGGGGCTGCGGTCCTCTTAGCAAGACCTTATAGTGGGAATGCCGACGACATCAAGATCATTAGCAGACCATTTCTATTTTGCGTGAGCATCCTTTGTCAAGGTTTTTGGTATGAATGCTACACAGTGGATGTGCTGGGTGGGGTGGAGGGACAGATCCAGGAGCAGCAGCGAGACTGGCAGCGGTGACAAAGGCCACTGCAGTGGCTCCTGCCAACAGTCTGGCTTCACAGGTCTGGACTGATTTGGGCAAACAGGTAGCCCTGTCCAGAACCGGGAGCAAACCGGGAGCTTTAAGGACTGAGAAAGAGACCCTGAGTAGGTTCAAACTCCAAAACCAACATAAATGCCCTCAGCTTGGAAAAAAGAATCCAGTCTGTGGATTTGTGGAGCAAATCGGGTCTGTGTAAAACTGGGCAGTGCCTCGGGGCTGAGCCAGAGACCTGCCCCTTGGGGCCTGGCACCAAAGTAGAAGGGTGACCACAATCCATGTGGTCTGGCCACCCGCTCACTGTTTTCCTGGATCTCCAACTTGTATCTACTAGGTGTGGCCTCATCTGGCCTCTGTCTAACCAGATGCTTTATTTGGGTTTTCACTTAGCATCGAAGTTAGGAATCTGCAAAAAGAATAGTCTGAGGGAGTAAGGTTCTGCTTCTGAGACCAGGAGGGCCCCCTCCCCACCAGGTTTTTGGGAATTTGAGAGAACAATGCCCTTCGGGTCTGGGGAGAGAACCCTACAAAGAACTTGAGGGTGGAAGGCCGGTGGCTGCATCCTGTGAGAGGCTCTTTGCAAGGCCGGCCCTTCTCTCCCTCCTCCAGGCTGGATCCTGACCTGCAGCAGCAGCCCTTGCCCAACCCCTTCCAGCCAGGCCAGGAGCAGCTCCGGTGAGTGCGCTGGTCTGGGGGGCAGGCCTGGGTCTGCAGACCGGCCTCTCTGGGGCTTACTTCCCGTGTTTGCACCAGGCTTCTGCAGAACTACCTACAGGGACTGGAGAAGATGGAAGAGGAGCCGGAACACATGAGCCGGGAGCAGGGTGAGGGCCTGGGCCGTGGGGCCGGCGGGTGGGGGGCTTAAGGCAGCAGAGTCAGGACTGACCCCAGGCCGTCGGGTGCCCCCTGCCTCCTCCATCTGTCCCTAGTGCCCCTTCTGATGTAGCTTCTTTCTCCCCCTTAGTTCTCCTCTACCTCTTTGCCCTCCACGACTATGACCAGAGTGGACAGCTGGATGGCCTGGAACTGCTGTCCATGTTGACCGCAGCTCTGGCCCCTGGAGCTGCTGATTTTCCTATTGCCAACCCGGTAAGCCCTGCCGGCTGGGGGGCCCCTTCTCCCCCACGAAGGAGACGCCGCTTCTTGGGACTTCGGGTTTTTTCATCATGACTCTTTTGGTGAATCCACTATAAAAGAAATGCTCAAAGCACTGCATGGCAGGGATGTAGGAAGGTGTTGGGAGGGTCAGGGCTTCTGGGAACACCTCTGTTCACTGTAGACTTCAGAGCAACTGTGTGCTTCCACAGGTGATCCTGGTAGTGGACAAGGTGCTCGAGACCCAGGACCTGAATGGGGATGGGCTCATGACCCCTGCAGAGCTCATCAACTTCCCAGGAGAGGCCCCAAGCCACACAGAGCCCAAAGAGCCTCTGGAGCGACAAGATGGTGGGAGGCAGTCCCTGGTGGCTAAAAGCCCATCAAGACCAGAAACGCAGGAAGCCCTGGATCCTAGAGGAGAAGATGGGGGACAGGTAGAGGCCAGAAGGGAGTCCTTGGAGCCTGTACAGGAGGCTGGGGGACAGGCAGAGGCTGAAAGAGAAGCCCCAGCCCCTGGAGCGGAGGCTATAGGACAGGCAGAGGCCAGGGATACTGGAAAGGAAGCAGAGGAGCTTCCAGGGGAAACACTGGAGTCTAAGGACACCCCAAATGACTTTGAAGTTCATGCTGTTCAACTGGAGAATGATGAGATATAAATCTTGAGGTCACAAGTTTGCCTCCCTAGAAGTCTCAGTACCAGAACATAAGCCCCGGAGAGTCGTGTGTGTGTGTGTGTGTGTGTGTGTGCGCGCGCGCACACGTGCTGCGACGAGGACCGCCTCTTTGTCCACTTCCTGGCCCCAGTAGGGACAGGTCTTTCTGTGCAGCTCAGGGAGACCCTAAGTTGAGGGGCAGCTTTAGGGCCCAGACAGCCAATAAAAAACTGAATGAACTCATCCACTCCGGCCGTCTACCTACAGGTCTAGCCTGCCTGATCTCAGGGACACAGGGGGTTGGGGACCGGGAGGGCCTCTCGGAGGGGCTTCGGCTTTCCCAGTGTTCGTGGACGGTGCCCGGCAAGCAGGCTGCAGCAGTAGGGCCCGGCCGGCTGCAGACAAGCCGGGGAAGAGAGCACAGCCTCTCCCTGGAGCCCGAGTGCTCCCCTCCCCCCCCCCCACCGGGTGTTCAGACACCCAGAAGCCTCCTGCAGCTCCGAGCAGGTCTTCCCCACCACCCTGTATGTGCCCACCCCCAAATATTAACAAGAACTGCCATTTATTGAGAAACTGGTCCGTACCAGCCATCATGCTGGACATTTTATATGTCCAGATTCTATGGACATTCTATGACCAGGCAGAATTAGCCCCATTTGACAGATGAGGAAACTGAGGAAGACGGCATTCAGTAATACACCCAAGGTGACACTGCTAGTTAAGTGGCCGATTTGGATTCACGTGTGTCAGACTGCAAAGCCCAGGCTCTGTATCACATTCTGTGGCCTCACACACCCTGCCCCAACTCCCCTATGAAGCTTATAAAATAGGCGAATTCCAATATGCCCTCAGGCCCCGTCTCCCTCCGGGACAGCAACTGTATCCTGGGGCACATTTGTGGCTGAAGCACAGCCTTAACTACAGGGCGGCTCTAAGGGTGGGGCTTGTTGGTTCTGGGACAGTCGGGGGGGATATTTTTAGATTGTGAAGGCACCACCAAACCAGAGTAGGCTCCCTGCCCATTGGCCCATCAGCTTGGCTCAACCTTGTGGACAGTCCTGGAGCCTTAAGACCTTAAGACCGGAGTCTTGTGACAGCCCAGGGGCCCAGAGGAGATTTTCAAATGGGCGTATTGTTCGGAAGGTTCCCTGGGGCACAAGGACAGAAGTGTCCCCCTGCCCCCAGCCAGGAAGCCTCACGGTCTCTACCCACTCCCTGTGGCTCCTCCTCACCAGACCGGCTGGGCCACCACCAAGAGCACAGCTGGAGGCAAGTCTGGGGTACTTCCCTGCTGCTCTGGTGTAGGCAGCCCCTCCTCTGGGCCTCGGCATGGAGGTTAATTTGGGGACTAGAGAAGAAGAGGGTGAAGGGCTGTAGTATCAAAGCCTCCGGAGTCCCCAGCCAGAGCAGTTCAGGCATCAAGGACAAACAGACTGGCAGAAGGAAGCTGGCTTTGGGGCAGATTTATTTCCTGTGTGGCTCAGCAGTGTGAGAGAGACACAGGACACAGGCGGAACCCTCCCGCGGTCTGCATCCGCCCAGGGAGCAGGGCAGCCCATGTGCCAGGCTGGATGGAGGGGAGAAGGCAACGGCGGCCGGTGATGCCAGCCTCCAAGGAGGGGGGTAGTGTAAGCCAGCAACCGCCACCATCGGGCATTCACACAATGCCATCAAAGCCCTGCAGGCCACACTTCTTGCCGGCCACCTGGCAGCCAAATCTCAAAGCCTCCTGCATACTCTTCCCTGGAGGGACAAATAGCTAGATGAGCTCGGTCCTCCGGGCAGAGGCAGGCCTCAGCCCTGGGCCTCGTGCGGGGGGGGGGGGGGGGGCGCACACTCACCCTGGGACAGGCTGAATATGACTGAGGCGTTGAAGGTGTCTCCAGCCCCCAGAGTATCCACCACCCGGGGTGGAGGGAAAGCATCCGAGTGAAGCAGCTGTCCGTCAGGGCCCAGGGCATCAGCGCCCTCCTCAGCCCAGGCACAGACTAGCATAGCCCTGCAAGACCCTCCACTCAGCTGGGCTGTCAGCCCACCCGGGCCCCCAGCCTCACCCCCCTCCCCAGGGCGGCCCCCAGTGTCCAGGCTCACTCACGCTCCGTACCTAAGGCCTCTTCCTGGCTTTCCCCTGCTCACCCTTTCCTCACACGACCATACAAGCCCCTCAGGGCCTCCACTGCTGACCGGAACCCCAAGTGCCTGGCCACATCTTTGCTGACAAACACCTGTGGGCAGTGGAAGAGAGGCTGACGGTTACCTCCACCCTAGTCCTGGCTCAGTCACTCACCACCAGCAGCCTGGCGTTGCCCCCATAGTGCAATGTCACTCCTCCAACGTGGCCACCTAAATCCCCAACGTAGTATCTCGCTGTCCCACTGGGATGCGTTTTCATACTTGCTCTACATATGCTAGAATACAGCCCTGTAAATTGTGACGCAAAAATCCCCGGTTTATTTGTTCTAGAGCAACGAACGTCCCTGCGATTGAAAACCCACAGCGAGCCTTGAGCGCCATCTGGCGGTGAGAGCTACCACTGCCACGTTACACCTCTGGCTCTCGCGGGCGTTTTTGTTTTGTTTTCCTAATGCAACTACGCCCTCTGGGTCGTTTCTTCACCTATAAAACAAAGGGGCAGGGGTTGTAGAGCTTCCTCAACACCAGCTACACATTAGAACTTCCAGAGAGAGTTTTGTTAAAAAATACTTCAGCTGAGCTCCACCCCCACCAATCAAATAAAAACCCAGGGTGTGGCTCAGGCACCCGTACCTTTGTGCCGCCACAGTGGAGGTCCAACCAGCTCAGGCTATGATGCCAGGATTGTCACTCAGATTTCATTTCCATTCCAGAACTGCCCAAACTTACCCTATGCAGGTCCCCTCCCATCCTCCCTCACCCCTCAGTGGCCCCCACAGCCTGCCACCCACCCCAGAGTTGGAGGACACCTGGGAGAACAGTCCCATTCTTCCATTTGACAGAAGGAGAGACTGAGGAGGCCCAGGGAGGAGATGCTCCCACGCAGGGTCCTCCGAGGCTGGCTCTAGTAGCCACCCCCCCCCCCCCCCCCTTGGCTACTCTCGTACCTATGCACCCACTGGGACGGAGAAATTTTGCTCCGTGGCCACTGCTGAGGCCTGCATGGGAGCCCAAAGCTGGGGGCCTCTTTGCCCCCCACCTGCCAATGACACCAAGCCATTCCAGGTGTGGAAGGCAGAACAAGGGAATGCTTGGCTCCCTTTAAGAACCAAATTAGCGGGATGTGGCAAGGGGAAGCTGTGTGGGCCACTCACCACGTCTCCATAGCCAAACAGCTGGAACAGCTCCTCTCGGGGCTTCTCCACTTCCACGGACACTCGGATCTTTTGACCTGGAGGCTGCCTGGCATTGTGCTGTTCTATCCGCTGCAGCATCTGCACCTGTTCCGATGCATTCCGGCCCTGGGGTGGGGCGGGGCGGGGCGGGGCAGCTCAGGACCAGCTGGGCAGTGCCCAGCTGATCTGGCTCATTCTTCCCTCCCTGCTGGAATTCTGGGTGAGGGGAGGCAGGGGGCGGGAACTCCATTCTAAGTTTCAAAATTCTAGAGCAGTCATGGACCTTGGAGACCTTATTGACCCCCCCCCCCCCCCCCCCCCCCGCCATTTCACAGAGGAGGAGACAAAAGAATAAAAGAGAGACTTTCTTAAGGACCTACAGTAAATTAAATCACAAGGCTAGGATTAGAACTTGGGACTTCTCAGAGTCTAGAGGAGGTGGGAAGTCTGTAACACAGAAAGCATGGGCCTTTGCCTGGAGCCGACATCCTGCTTCTGGTGCCTACACCCTGCTGTGTGACCTTGAGTAAGTCACCCAATCTTTCTGGGCCTTAGTTTCCTACCTGAAAACACAAAGAAGAATGGAGAGGGGATGAGGGTACTTGGATTCATTTATCTCTAAGGTACATCATGGTTCGAAAAAACTAAGAAGGCAAAATATGTGGAGGACCTGGCACGTTGAGCCCCTCAAAACACAGGTAGGGCAGGACTTGCCTCGATGTGGATCCACTTGAACCGGGTCAGATCAACCTTGTCAAAGTCCGCAGCAGACACATCTGGCAGGTTCCTAAGTCGTAGGACAGAAACGACAGAAAAGGCATGATGGTGAGGTCAGCCAAGGCTGGGATCTCTAACTGGTTGCTGGAGCCCCTTTGCCTGGTGCTGCCTGCAGCATGGCCAGAAACTACATCTACAGCACAGGCTTCTACAGCACAGGCTTCTGAGGCTCAGCTCCAGGATAGGCGCTATTCCAGGCTAAACTCCTGACCACTCCTTGCCCCACTCAGTTCCATCCAGACAGGGGATTAGAAGCAGTTTGCTAGAATGCCCTTTGGGTGTTGGAGGCTGTGATATTTTCTAAGGGTAAACTCAACTGCAGCATGTGACAAGAGGCCAGTTGAGTGCCTTGGAGACCACATCTCCCAGAATACTCTAAGAGCACCAGGGACTACAATTCCCAGAATTCCCCGCCTTGCCAGCAGCACACACAGCTCCCAGCATGCAATGCCGTGGTGATCTACAAAAGCTATGGCTGCTCTGGGTCTGGTCCGGTTCACTTCTGGCGTCCCAGCCGTGACAGCACCACCGTTCTAAGTTCGGCGGCTCTGTGTTACAACTCCGAGGTCAAGGTTGGTGCTTGAGGATGAGTTTTTGTTTGGCTGACTTAGGTGTGGAGCCCTGGGAAGGGTCCGCCTTGACCAGTGAGCTACACCTAACCTATATTCCTCCCGCTCTGCAGCCGAATCTATCCAGTTAACTAGCTGAGTACCTGGGCCTTTCTGGGGCTGCTTCTCCATTTGGTAGATGGGTCCAAACCCACCAGCTTGTTGCAGTTGAAGGTAACGTGTGTGGATCTCCCTACACTGAGGCCAGAGGGCAACAAACGTTTCTCCTTGGAACTCCTCTCCTTCCCTTCCTGTGGATACCCATGTGGTGTCCTTGATCAAAGTTGCTACAGATTGTTACCTGATGGGCAGAACACTAGGATTGACCAAGGTGAAGGTCATTGCTTGCATATATGCCCACTCACTTATTCATTGCGACACACTGAGCCCAGAGACCACTGGCCATAAAGCTTGTCCTAGGATAATTGCCCCCTCTTCCCCAGGTCCAGTAGTCATGCCGGGCAGTAGGGACAGCCTGAACCCCAGGGCTGCTGGGTGTGGACCACCTCAGCCCTGACATAGTACCTGGCACATGCTAGATTCTTAGTAAGCTAAATGTCTGAGATTCTTCAGGAGGCAATCTAGGGGAGACAAGAAGGGTCTGGGCCCACAGGGCCTCTCCCTAGCAGCTTGGGACTTTAAAGGGATTCCCTCCCCCCAGTTAACATGGCATCAGATGGCCCTGATCTGCTGACCCAATGTTCCCCTTCCCTCTCTTCAGCAACAGCTGTGAATTGTGTGTGGCATTTGGCCTGGCTTCATTATGCAGGGAGCTTCGCGGTGGGCTCATCTCTTCTGAACACCCAAACCCAGCTCCTTGGTGCCATGCTGCAGGCTGGCAACCCTGGGGCTGACCCTGGAAATTCCAGTGAGTCCCCTTCAGATGGTTTGAATCACACCTCCTGTCCCCCGCTCCTCAGAACAATTTCCCCACACCCATACCCAGGCTGCTGATTGGCCAATTACGGAGGAATTACATCACGAATTATGTTTTGTGCAGGCCTGCCCGCCCATCCTTGATAGTGACTGAGGCCAAGTCACCAGGCAGAACAAAGCACATCTCTTCCCACCTCACTTCTCTCCTAATTGAAAACAATTCAGAAATCACTGAGCAGTTTGGCATGAGGACAATTTCTGGTATAGAGAGAGGCGGCAGAGAGCAGGCAGTTGGGATGCCCGTGGTGGCGAGGGAGGGAACTGATTGGTGGGCCGTGCCAGGGCGAGGCCGGGGGGGCCTTACGTGTCGTAGAGCACAATGGTGCGGGAGCCATTGCAGTTGTTGACGATGCAGCAAGAGCATGGGGTTTCCCCTCTGCCCTGCCAGGCCACCTGAGACACATCCACGCCCCGCTGCCTGAAGTCGGCCACCAGGAAGCTTGAGGTGGAGCCCGAGCCAAGGGAAGGGCAAGGAGACACAAATTAGAGCCTACGAGTGGCCTGGGCCTCCCTCAGGGTTGAGGAGGGATGCCGGAGCAGGGGTGCCTCTCTGAGAAGAAGGGTCCCGTTCTGGGAGTTCGGTGATGGCGGCGGCAGCGGCGGCGGCTGGCAAGGTGCAGACAGGTGTACAAACCTGTAGGCATGGAGGATGGTGCGGCTACCACTGGCCTCGTTGATGATGACTGTGGAGATGGGGACAGAGCCCGTGGTCTGAAAGACTGTGTAGCGTAGGTCCACAGAATAGCGGCGGAGGTCATCCAGGACAAAACTGCCGAGATGGAGTAACCCAGGGGAGGTGTAGTTCGACAGGGTTTGGGGACTGGAGGGAGGCGGCAGGGACTCCGGCTGCAAAGGGTTTGGGGAGTGGAGGGAGGCGGCAGGGACTCCGGCTGCAAAGGGTTTGGGGACTGGAAGGAGGCGGCAGGGACTCCGGCTGCAAGCAGAGGGGGCTAGGAGGGAGCCGGGAATCACCATGCTGTCAGAGGCTATGCCAGGGGGCAGGAGAGGCAGGGGCACAGAGCCTGGAACTCAGTGAGAGAAACACTAAGGGATGTTCTTTTAGGTCCTGGCTGAGGTAAACTCCAACCCGGATCCTGTCCTTCAGTCTGACTCAAGCCAGAAAGGATGTGCTCAGTGAACCCAGATGCGGTAGATCTGGGGGCCTGGAGCACGTGCCCTGTTTGAACGAAGCAGGTGAGGGCACTGTGGTCTGTCTCATGCAAAGCCTTGGCAGAACTGATAATTACCAAGGTGGTACTTCGCTCCCCAGCTGCCCTCTACACACTCATCCTCACGGTACTCTTCTCTCGGGAGTCCCTTGAGTGCTACTGGGATTCCACTCAGTCTGTGGCTGCCTCCGTGATGCCCGGCCAGGAAGTGGTGCTGCCTTGGTGAGGCCACCCACCACCCTCACCTCTCGTGGCAAGGTGAACCCCACAGGCAGTGAGCTGGCTCCCAGTGCCTGATGCTCCTCGACGTGGGGCCTGGTCCAGGACTCTTCCCCAGAATCCCCTCTAATCAGAGTGAGTGGGAGGTGGACCCTGGGGGGGACTGCGCCACCCCCACGCTTCCTGGCCGCAGCGTCTCTGGAAAGTGTCCTATGACCGCTGGTCCAGCCACCATCTTGGCCTTTCTCACGCTGGCTGGACAATACAGATTTGTATATAGGCATCAAGCTGGGGCATCATTCCTCATCGTACACCTCAAAGATCCTTTAAATAGTAGGATCCCTCCAAAGCATGCAAACTACAGGGTGGTTTTCCAAATGATTTTTTGCACCCTCCGTGCCTAGCACGTGGTAGGTGCTCATTAAATGCTTGCTGAACAAAGGGGGAGAATTTGGAATGGCTTACCTAACGGCATTATTGTTCCAGAAAGGTGAGTCTACCACCCTAAGCCAGAGGAACAGGAAGGAAGACAGCCACTGAAGAAGGTTGACAAGTGGCCAGCTATTGGCACCAGGTCCCTCTGTCCCACCTCACAGGGCGGGCCCTTGCCCACTGATTTGTTTTGTGCCGGATCACCGAGGAAGAGAATCTGGCCACAGCTCAGGGGGCTGGGCTCTGGCAGCAGCCCCATGAAACCAGGGTTCAAAGGGCTGTGCTTCACAGGCCAGCAACCTGGCAGCCTGCCCTAGTGCCCACAGTGGGCAAAGTGTGGGTCTCACCTCCTGATAAGCGTTTGCTGAGTCGGCGGGGCCAGGGGTCAAAGGGCTCTTGGGTCCCCACAGCAGCCAACATGGAGAAAGCGTACGGGCCACCTACGGGCTGCAGCCTCACAGCCGGGGAGCTGGGAGGCCTGGGCCTGGGCCCAGCTTTAGCACGTGGCTTCAGGGTGTCCTCGGCAGGCTGCTCTTGTTGCTTTAGTGAACCACGGGGACACAGCAGTGGCCCTGCCCCCTCAGCTGGGGAAGAAACCGTGGGCCTGAACCCTAGGACCATGGGTGCTGGACATCCCCGAGGGAGGGTTGGGACAGCAGGTCCCTAGCTGCCTCCTGCCACAAGCATAGCCAGGATTAGGGACTTGAGAAGGGCAAAGTCACATCCATTGCAGAGTCTGTTGGAAGCAAGGAAGGAGAAGGTGGGAAGCTGAGCAGGCTCTGGGCAGTGGCCAGGGAAACAGGCTGTGGAAATAAAAGCTTTCACAGGAGAGCGTTAGCCCCCGAGCAGCAAACAGCCGCGCTTGGGAGGGTCTGGGATGCTGGTGCCCCACTCGTGCCCCTCCCACCCATTTCTGGTGGCCACAAACCGTTTCTCACAGCCTGCCCCCAGCCCCCCACCCCCACCCAGGGTTAAGACTTCCTTCTACAGGGCAGTCTGCCCGCTCCTTCCTCCACTCACTCGGCAACATGGCCCGGGGCCAGCGAGCCCATGAAGGCACAGGGGGCTCCAAGCAGGGAGAGGACGGTGCAGGAATTAGATGCGTTGCCTCCACGCTGCCATCTCTGGGACAAGCACCTGCAAAACACAGGGAGGGTCCCTGCAGCTCCAGCAGGCTGATGCCAGGATAAGCAAGACCAAAGGCAGTCCTGGGGCAGGGCTCCAGGGTGTGTAAAAGCTGGGAGGCCTCCCTCAGAAAGCATCTGGATTTTTCCATTTTCACTCCTTCAGGTATCTCAGAGGAGGGCTCCACTAACTCAGGTGACCTCCTCCTCGGTTACAATGACCCACCTCTCCCCCAGGCAGAGGGACCTTCAGCCTCCACCTTGATTGCTGGATAACTCAAGAGCCTCTTCCCAAAGGTGTCAAATCTGCTACCTACTCCTGTCCTTGGGGAGCCTGCTTCAGCAACAACTCAGGTCAAAATAAGTAAGACAGGGAGCAAACCTGTACGCTGTAACCAATGTAGGAGTTATGTGGAGGGAAAGCTAACTTTTACCATGTCAAGGTTAAGGGGTGCCTGGGTGGCTCAGTCTGTTAAACATCCGGCCCTTGGCTTCAGCTCAGGTCACAATCTCGTGGTTTCGTGGGTTCAAGTCCCATGTCGGGCTCTGCGCTGGCAGTGCTGAGCCTGCTTGGGATTCTCTCTCTCCCTTTCTCTCTGCCCCTCCCCCATTTGCACTGCCTCTCTCTCAAAATAAATAAACTTAGGAAAAAAATTTTTTTTAAAGATTTAAAAACGCAATGTCAAAAGTTAAAAAGATTATTGGAGGGGCGCCTGGGTGGCACTGTCGGTTAAGCGTCCGACTTCAGCCAGGTCACGATCTCACGGTCCGTGAGTTCGAGCCCCGCGTCGGGCTCTGGGCTGATGGCTCAGAGCCTGGAGCCCGTTTCCGATTCTGTGTCTCCCTCTCTCTCTGCCCCTCCCCCGTTCATGCTCTGTCTCTCTCTGTCCCAAAAATAAATAAACGTTGAAAAAAAAAAAAAGATTATTGGATGAAGACCAGTTTTTCTCCATTCCCCCCCCCCTTTTTTTTTTGCAGTTTTATTGAAATATAATTGCCATATAACAGTCCATAAGTTTAAGGTATACGATGTGGTGATTTGATATACACACGTATTGGAAAATGGTTACCACAATAAGGTTTGTTAACACAACATCCCATCACATAATTACCTGTTTTTCCCTCAGTTCTTCTCTATCTTTGCTGGAAACCTAACTCAAGGTGTACTCCGAGGAAACTAACTGGAGACACACCCGAAGGACTGCATTGTTCTCAACAACAAAAATGATTACTTATGCATGTTCAAAGCACTGGAACGATTTCTCATTGTGCTCCAATAATACTGGGAGGTAAACAGTGCAGGCTGTTAGTTATATTCTTCCAGTTCCAAAAACAAGAGTAACTGTGGCCTCACAGTAAGAAGAACCACTAATTAAGAAATAAATGAAACAGGGGTGCCTGGGTGGCGCAGTCGGTTAAGCGTCTGGCTTTAGCTCAGGTCACGATCTCGCGGTCCGTGAGTTCGAGCCCTGCATCGGGCTCTCTGGGCTGATGGCTCAGAGCCTGGAGCCTGCTTCATATTCTGTGTCTCCCTCTCTCTCCGCCCCTCCCCTGTTCATGCTCTGTCTCTCTCTGTCTCAAAAATAAATAAACTTAAAAAAAAAGAAAGAAATGAAACAGAATTTTTAGGCTAAGGTATTTTGGCACACAAGACTTAACCCTGTGGTTCTCTTCAGCCTTGGGAAAAGGTGTCCGTGATCTTATTAGAAAGGAAACTATTTGGGGTGCCTGGGTGGCTCAGTCGGTTGAGCATCCCACTCATGGTCCGTGGGTTCGAGCCCCACGTCAGGCTCTACGCCGACAGCTCAGAGCCTGGCGTCTCCTTCGGATTCTGTGTCTCCCTCCCTCTCTGTCCCTCTCCAGCTCATGCTCTGTCTCTCTCTTGCTCTCAAAAATAAACATTAAAAAAAAAAAAGAAAAGATACTAATTTGTAAAAGGTCAAACATTACTCAAGCTATGAGGTTTAGAGAAATTTTCATGCAGATTACAAAGGGGGAGCCCAGTGGGATTTGACTTGCTCAGATCACACCAATACTTCATGACAAAGCTGCTGTCAGAACCCAGGTTTCCTTACTCCCTAAACCACTGCAATGCGCTCTATATTTCTGAATAGAAAGTAGTTAGGCCCCAGCTTGGATGAGGTTTCACAGAAAGGTTGCACACTTTGGCTTTGTGGAGATCCTTCAAAGTCACACGAATACCCAACTTCCTGTGCAGAAATGCTCTGCTGAGCAAGAGGATGCTTTCTGGAAGGCTCTTCTTGGCCTGGACTCTGGGAGGCAGGGCCGTTCCTCAGGGGTCTGGCCAAGTTCCAGGTGGCAGCTCCTGAGAGTCCCAGCTGCCCGTGGAGCACAGAGAGTCTGGGACAGATGGGGCTGAGGTGCCCACTTGGGAAGGCCTGGGTCCCCACTTGGGCTTGCCCATCTGGGAAGCACAACAGAGTCCAGAAGGTGGGCTGGGTGGGCTAGGCACATGACAGACAGAGGCCCTACGGGCAAGGGCTCTGCTCAGCAGAGGAGCAGAGCTATGGGTCTGGGGGAGAGGGGGGTACACCCTGGGAGCAGAGAGCATGGAGAACATGGGAAGGGTCTCTTTAGAGAGGCACCTTCCTTTGCGCCCACCTTCAGAATGAGCTCGTCCTAGTGGGAGCCCCGAGGATCTCCTTATCCTAACCTCTCCCCCTAAGTAAGCTCAAAGGGAATGGGCCTGCAGCTCTTGTGAAAAGCAGGCACTCCGGTTCCTCCCCGGGCCCTCCGGTCCTGGGATCCACACTGTTCTCTTGAGAGGAGGCCTAACTCCTCACGGTGCACTGCATCCTGGGGCCAGCTTGACCTGGTAGGGAGGGGGGCTAGGTCTACAGAGCAGCATCCCCTTGTGCCCCTCCCCCACTGTCCCCGTGCCCCTGGCAAGGGCTCTAACCTCTGGCAAACAAAGCAGCCCAAAGCAAAGGGTCAACTCCGTGAGATGGGCAGAGGGAGCACAGGAGACAACCGAGGCCTGGAGCACTAGATTCCTAGGCGTTGTAATTACTGCTCTGCCACTCAGTAACTATGTGGTCTTACGATTCTTATTTAATTTCTCCACATATTTAGCTGCTTCATCATCTATAAAGAGAGGATCCGACTGACCCTTCCATACTGCCCACTGGCTGCTGTAAGGAAATTATGTGGTAATGCATGTGACGGGGCTGGGTGGACCCAAAGATTCTAGCCCACAGAAATGCCCTCTTGGGATTGCAGTGATTAACGGTGAGGTTCTTATCAAGAGTAAATGTAAGAGCCAACCAGCGACTCTTCCACTTTTACCAGACAACCAAGAAAGACGCTGTGTTTTGTAAAAAGGACTTCTCGTAAACTCCTTTTGGAATTTAGCGCCAGGGAAACACGTTGGTGATGGCACGCGAACCAGCTCTATCCACCACCCACAGCATCTCCAAAT
This sequence comes from Herpailurus yagouaroundi, assembly GCF_014898765.1. Taxonomy (NCBI): domain Eukaryota; kingdom Metazoa; phylum Chordata; class Mammalia; order Carnivora; family Felidae; genus Herpailurus; species Herpailurus yagouaroundi. Next base: position 21,979,437 of record NW_024412419.1, on the reverse strand, counting down.
ACACCTCCAGTGCCAGCAAGGCCTTGAAGCTAGAGTGAAGCTCAAATACCACGGTTTTAAATGTTCCTGCGGTCTAACTGCATACTTATTGTAAGCTACCTCAAGATTTAAGAAATAGATGAGATATACGTGGTAGATAAATTAGAAGTAAATGCTGGTAAGAGGCAAGTGCAGCCGCCTTTTTGTTAAAAAGAGAGAAGCTGGTCGCGCACCTTACTAGCTCTGTGCCCTTGGTTAAATCTCTTCATCTACCTGCTTCTGGGTAAAACGTGGATAATGATTCCTGGAACGGCAACTGGCGAACACAGTGCTATCCAAAGCCTGGGCTTTATTACTAACGGCCTCAATTCCTTCCCTAGGTCCTCCCGGGCGGAGGGGACGGGTCACCAGCTCCCGAGGCTGGACTCTCACTGTGGGGCCCCTGGCCCCGCGGACCTGGGGTCTGAGCTGCCGGGCTCAAACGTGGGGCTGCAGCGGCCCCTGGGGTGTCCGAGGGGCCCGGGCGCCCCTACCTGCTGTCCGTGTCCTCCTCCGGGTACTTGTCCACTACATTGATGATGTCCAGCACCACTAGCCCCACGCACAGGATCTGCTTGTCTTCCATGAGGCCGCTCCCGGAGCTTTCTGCCCGCCTGGCTGACGGGGTTCCTCCCGGGCTCTGCGTTTTATCCCCCGAGGATCGAGGATCGGGTCCCCGCTCCTGGGGCGGACTTGGCTCCTCCTCTGCGTCCTGAGCTCCTCCCCTCAGAAAGCCTTCTGCAGTCTCGAGGGAACGGAGCAGGGCCCTTGCTCCCCACGCCCACCGAGCGGGCCTGGGAACGCAGACCCCGAGGCCTTGGTTCCCGGCCTTCCCTTAGCAGGTGGCGTGGCCCAGCAGATGGCAACCCTTCCCGCTTCTTGGCCTCATTTCCTCACTTGTCAGGCAGACTCGAAGCTCATGCAAACCTCTCTAGATTGCAGCTAGGCAATCTCCTGAATGCAAAAAAAAGTGCAGTAGAAAGGCGCCCCTTGCCCCTCCCTCTCCTGCACCTGAGACTCCCACTCCAGACCCGAGACCGCGGTAGTGCCGGGCCTCGAAGCTGCGGCCTGGCCCCCTCAGCCCTAGCCTTCCCCGGCGCGTCGCCGCGGCTCCGCCCCGCCCCCGAGGTCCAGCCAATCCCAGTTCGAGGCCCCGCCTTCCCCGCCGGGCAGCTGGGGCGGCTAGGTGAGCAACGGCGGTCACGTGACGGGAGTCGGCTCCCAGAGCCCCCTGGCGGACGCCGGCGGAACGGGCGTTCCGGGGAGGAGCGCCGGGCACGGGCCGCCGGCGCGTGCACAGCAAGTGCGCGCAGAGCCACCGAGCCCGGAGGAGGGGCGACCAGGATCCCCAACCTGGGGCTTCACCTCCCTCACCCCGTCCGTCCCTTGTGTACTTCTGTCTACCCTTGAATACGTACTGGAGCAGACGGTTTGTTTTGTTTTGTTTTGTTTTGTTTTGTTTTGTTTTGTTTTGTTTTTTAGAAAAACCAAGTGTCTTTATTCCTGAATAGTTTAGTATGGCGGTGGGGGCCGGAGCCCGTCGGGAGAGCCCTGCATCGGCCTGGAGGCCAGCTGGAGGAGCAGAAGGTGCGAGGATGGGCTCCTCCGCAGTCGGCCCTGCAGGGGACGGCGAGCAGGCCAAAAGTCTGGACGAGGGGATGCCAGAGTCCCCCACCCGGCGCGCTCAGGCCGTGGCGAAGAGATTGCTCTGGGCGCCTGTGCCACAGAGGTGACAGGGACGGCGGCTCGCCTGGGGCTGGCGTGGCGGGACGGAGCCCCACCCCAGGCAGGAAGCCGGGGGAGCCCCGCCGCCCCATATGGCTCTTTGGCCGGCGTAGACACTAAGGGCCGGTCGGGCCCAGCCCCCTGTCTACACCTGTTTGGGCTCCAGGTCCTCGTAGAGCAGGGCTCCGCTGAAGATGGTGAGCGGCTCCTCTGAGTGCGCCAGCTGCCCCATGACCAGGTCGATGCAGACTGTGTCTCCAGCCTGCAGCGGCAGGATGAGGCTGAAGACCCCCAGGGCGCCGGGGCTGGGCTGGCTCTCGGCTACTGGCTTATTCTCCAGGCCTTCAGGCTCGTAGCCACCGGAGTCTATGCGGGCCACGCCCAGGTTGGAGCGGGACAGCACGGCCTCCACTTTCTCATGCCGGTGCCCAGTCAGCACCGCGCTCAGAAAGTAGCGCCCAGTCAGTGGTGCTGTGAACACGCCTGGGAACAAGGATGGCAGTCAGGAGGGGAGACAGGTGGCAGGGCCCAGGGAGGTGTTGGGGAGCCCACCCAGAACTCCTGGACTAAGGAGGAACCTGCTGGCTCTTTTCACCTGTCTTCCACTAGAGTGTAAGTTCTACCAGGGCAGGGCATTTGGCGTTTTGTTCGTTACTGCGCGCCCAGCACATTACAGCATCCCCGGGGCCCCAATAAAGAGCTGTTGAACAGAAGCGCTCCTGCCTTCCCCAGCTCACCCCTTACCCAAGCTGTGGTGAAAATGGGTAAATGAAGGAAGTAGGGATCTCCCCAAACCAGAGCATGAGAAGATTCCCCTTGTCTGAGGGGGCAAGAACGAGAACATATCACTGCACAGCCTTTCTGGTCTCCCCCATTGCCCAGCCAGCCTGCTTCCAGGCTTACCAGTCTCTGGATCGTAATAGCCCCCATCGTTGAGCAGGACTCTGTCGAAGGGCACTGTGCCTGGTTCAGAGCGTGGCAAACTCAGGGCAGCTGAAAAGGCCACCAGGGGCACAGGGGCTGCTGGTGCCCCCTCCACTCCTGGGTAGGGGTAAAGGGGGGGGGCGGTTTCAGAGTGGATGCTCAGTGCAGAGCCGCTTGGCCCCCTTCCCCTCCTGGGTCTCTACCTCCAGGGCTGCCTGAGGCCTTCCATCCTCCAACCCCTAGTTCAGTTCCCCTCCCTCCAGCACCAGATGAGAGGAACTTACCCTGCTCTCCTTGGGGACCTGTGGGAAGACAAGAGGGAGCAGTAAGAAGGGGGCAGCTCTCACTAAGTCACTCAGCAAACATCTGCTGAATCTCTCCGCTGTGCTAGGCGTCACACAGACTCCAAAGCAGGAAGGGGGGTGTCAAGAAAAGGAGGAATAGGGTCCCTTCAGTGCAACTAGCCCCCAGCCTTTCACACCCTACATAGCCCTGTGAGCCCAGCCTTAGTCTTCAATACAGCATCGAGGCCACCCTATCCAACTAGCCCATATAGTGACTATCCCAGTTCCTAGTCACTCCCTGTCAGCCATATAGGCCCTCCCCCCATTCCTTGCCCCTTTCCTCCCTTCTCTGTCAAATTCAGAATAGAATGTCGAGCCTAGGGCTGCTAGAGGAGTGGGGGAGTTCCCGCTGCAGTAGGAATCTCACATACCTGGTGGCCCAATGGGTCCCTTTTGTCCATCCTTGCCTGGAGGTCCTGGAGGTCCAGCAGGGCCTGGGGGTCCTTGTATCCCCGGAGGCCCTGGGGGCCCAGCCTCACCTGCGGGCCCTACAGTGACAAAATTCAGTTGAAGGAAAGCCACAAAAGGAGTTTCCAAAGGACAAGGAAAGTCATGGCTCCATGGACAGATGGTGGGGCACCTTGCTGCCCGTGCTGGACACCCGGCTGGCGGAGCAGCACCCCACCCCTGCCCACAGGCCTGTCTGAGCTGCCAGTGGAGAGTGGGGAGCCAGGAGCTTGGGTCATCTGTTGTGGGCAAACCAACCCCCGGGACAGTGATGGGTCTGCCATTCATGCTGGGCAGAGCAAGGAGAAAGTAGATGAGATTAAGACTGGCTACTGTGGGGTAGGGATAGGAGAAAGAAAAGACTTAAAAGGGCCCCCCACCACCACCTCCCACCGCATGCCTTCTCTCGCCCCCTCACCAGTGAGGTCCTTCAGACTGAGCTGGTGAAGCCTGTCCTCCAGCAGCAGCAGGGAGCTGTTAAGGGCACCGAGCCGCCTGCCCAGGCCCGCCTGCCCCCCAAGCAGCTTCTCCAGCAAGGCTGCCTGCGTCTGGCTGGTGCTGTTGGTTTCCCGTAGCCCAGCCCAGAGCCCAGCCACGTGTCGGGAAAGGCCTTCACGCAGGCCCTGCAGTCCCCCCGCCACAGTGTCTAGCCGCTCACAGACTCCTTCAAGACGGCCCAATCGCCCCTCTAGGCTGGGGCACTGGCCAGCTTGGGCCTGTCCCTCTTCCAGGCCTCGGAAGCGCTCCTCACTCTCTGTAGCATGCTCCGTGGCCTCCTGTTGCAGCCTGTTAATCTCAGAGATGATACGGTCCTTGGTGGCTCCCAAGTCAGCCAGATCGGCACCCTGCCCTTCCACGGTGGTCTGGAGCTCGTGCAGTGAGTCATTGAGAGAACTGAAGGTGAGAATAACCTCGGACAGCTCTCCTTGCAGGGCCTGTAGGGCTGAGCCTGAGCTCCCCCCAAACACACTGAAGCCGTCCAGAGGCCCTCGGCTTGGTCCCCCAACCCCGGGGCCGGCCCCGGGGCCCCGTGGGGGTAACAGGGGGCAGGAGCAGCGCTCCACACCGTCCCGAAGGCGGCCCAGCTCCTCTTGGACACCACCACAGGCCCCACAGCCCTCATCCCCACGGGCCTGCAGGAGACCCTCCAGTTGGCCCAGCCGTGCCGCCGTGAGGTTCAGCTGCAGCGCGAACTCCGCCGTCGTCTCGTCCAGCGCGTCAACACGCCCCTGGAGCTGGCCCACGACCCCTTGCAGCTCCTCCAGTGCAGCCTGCCGGGCCTCCCCGGCTGCTCCCACTTCGTGCAGGCCTGAGCCCACCAGACGCAGCTGCCCCTCGCTGTCTAGCACCCTGCGCTCCAAGGCACTGAGGATCTCGCTCACCTGGGTGTCCTGCTCCCCCGGGGCCCCGGAGCAGAGCTGCCCACACGCCTGCACAGCCCCTGCCACCTGCTCTTCCAGCAGATCCAGCCGCCCACCCAGCTCTCCGCTCACGTTGGCCAACAGTCCCTCCAGCTTCTCCAGTCGGCCCCGGGCGGCAGGCAGCCAGTGGCCCAGGCCCCCAGGGCGCCCGGGCCAGCCCTCCTCCTGCTCCTGTGAGGGACCCAGAGTGGAGTTGAACTGGTCCTCCAGGCGAGAGAGGCGGGATGCTAAGCTGGTGTAGCCCGGGGGGTGCCCCCCCTGCCCAGCCGCTCCTCCCAGCTCGGTGCCTCGCCGCCCACTCAACACTGTCACCGAGCCGGCCACTACATCCAGCCTCCGCTCCAGCTCTGCCAGCCGCCGGCCCAGCTCCGGAGGGCAGCACTCCTGAAGGGGCCTGCGGCCCGCGGCCTGCCCGGGGAGCTGCCGCTGCCGCTCCTCCACCGAGGTCAGTCGCTTCTCCAGCACTCGCAGCCGCTCTCTGTCCTCCTGCCGCTGCCGGCGGAAGTCATCCAGCCCCGCCAGGCACACGGAGCAGGACTCCTGCAGCCGCCGCTCCAGCTCCCGCGGCAGCTCCTCACTGTGGCCGGGAGGGGCCGGGGCTGGGGCGGGGGCCCTGCCACCGCCGCCACCGCCGCCACCGCCGCCGTGATGGTTGTTGAGATGGCCCAGCTCCTGGTCATGGGTGGAGACGCGGTTGTCCAGGAGCTGCAGCTGCTGTTGGATCTCAGTGAGGGTCTCGTGCACACCAGGGCGGGCAGCTGCATCCGCTGGCTGCTGCCTCCCGTTAAAGGCCGTCTCCACGGCCCTCTGGACGTCTTCCGCCAGGCGCCCGCTCAGTCCCTGCAGGACACCGCGGAGGCCCTGCAGCTCCTTTGTCAGGCTCTGCACCTGCTCCTCCAGCTGCTGCACCTTCTCTGATTCCCCAGGACCTGGCAGAGAGGCAAAGGCATAAGGCGGAGGGGCCGGGCCTCAGAGCTCAGTGCCTACCTCCGAGGCCCTGCCTTCCCCGGCTCCAGCAAGAGCTCCTGGCTGAGTCAGCCACTCCTTAGCTGGGTAATTTGGGCAAGAAAAGATGGAAAGAAACTCCATTTACTGAATGCCTCTAGGCCCAATTTGTAACATGGCTTCCCCCACCCCTTACACCAAACTCCACCGGACAGATATCACAGCTTTCCCCGTTCTGTAGACCGTGAGACTGAGGCTCAGGGGACATTAAGGAACTGGGCCATGGATTACGAGTTTAGTAAGTGGCCGAGGCAAGTTTCAAACCCAGGGCATCCATTTGACCACCAAGTCTACTATCCAGAGTTTCTCTCAGAAACTGTTTTCTCATCTGTGAAATGGGAATATGGGGAGGCACTGTAGACCCCACAACAGTGGATGTTCCTGGGCGGCAAGCACCTGTCCCTAACACCAAGGGACAGGCGAGGTTCCGCGGGAAGCCTGCAGGGGCTCTAGCTGGACGGTGGGAGAATCAGCCAGAAGTTCCTGTTTCCATCATTACAGCATGACTATCTCCCTGGCAGGCAAACACAGCACGTCTGTCCGCAGTGCCTGGTGCACACACGACAGGAAAGCAGGGGGGACTGCTGCATTCTGGGACCTGCAGTCTCCAGAGGCCACCGAGGGGCCTGGGACCTGTAGTCGGGTGCAGTGCATGCTAGGACTTGTAGTCTATCCCCGTGGTGAACAAGCTTCTCCCAGGAATTCCCCCTTCCTCCCGAAGTGGCTCGCAACTGGGAAGTATCTCGGCCACATGTGGGCGTGCGTGAGCACATTCTCTTTCTCAGCCTTTTTTTTCCCTCTCCCTCTCTTTCAATCTGCTTCTGTCACACACACACACACACACACACACACACACACACACACACACACAGAGTGCATGGGCTTCACGGGTAGGCAGAGAATCTCAGTGATCTCACTCCCTTCTATTCCCTTCTGACTTTGGGGCACAGGGTTTTTCCCTCGACAACCTGGCCCCACATTTTCCACCCGGTACCAGCTCCCACTTCTCTCCCCAGCGGCTCCCACACTCACCTTCCCCACCTAGTCCACTCAGGTGGCTTCCTGCACTGGAGCCGGAGAGGTTGGGGCGGGCGGGCCGGGGCCGGGGGCGTGGTGTGGTAGGTGCAGGACCCAGCGCCGGGGCAGGACCCTCAGCACAGTCATCGCCCCCATACCCCTGACAGCACCTCCACTCCATATCTGTCACTGTCTTGTAGGCCACTCGGTAACGAGGACGGAGGAAGCTGCGGTACCTGGGAGAGGCAGAGGGAGGCCTCTTTACTCCTCCCTGTACTGTCAGTGACCCTGGGACCTGTCCTCAGAGATGGGCAGCTGCTGGTGGTGGACAAGGCCTGTCCCTCAGGCTGGGTCCCCCTTACTGTCCAGCATGTGTCTGTGCTCAGCTGACAGCTGTCAGCTTTCTGGCCAGGAGCCAAATCCCTGTTCTTCCTCCCCTTGTCCTATGCTGGAACCTCGAACTCCTCCTCTGGGGCCTGACTCAGCCCAGAGAAGGCATTTGGGGGTTGGCAGGGTGGTCTAGGTAACTTTGCCCTCAGTATCCGCCCCAAACTGTTGCCTTGGCATCTTCTCAAATGGTTCTGACCGAAGCCCCTGGTCCTGTCCCTTGCTGCCTGCTTTGCACAAATTCCCTGAGTTGGCTGCCCTCCTTCTGTCCTAGCCCAGCCCCACCAAGTACCCATCCCCCAGCACTGGGGCTCACATGATGCTGCGGGGACACTGGGGCTGGCCCCAGCCACAGGGCTGGTAGTCGGGCTTGATGAAGGTCTCCACTCCATCCTCAAGGACACAGCTCACTGTCCGGGTCACCACATAGGCACACCAGTTCCTGTAGGCACAACCCCACCTGGGCCCAAGGGCCAAGACACAAGCCCCAGAGGAGGGCCCAGGGGCTACCAGAGGGGCTGAGGGAGGGTCAAAAGATGAAGGGCCCCTGGGGACCTGTAGGAGCCAGGACTTTGGCAGGGCAGCTCCCCCCACGCTTTCCTGTGCTGTAAGAGTCGGTAAAGACTTTTCAAGACAGCAAAAGGAAGCACAGAATGGAAAACCACAACTACAAGAAGTTGATTCTCATGGCTGGGGGGTCCTGGGGAGCCTCTGAATTCACACATTCATTCATGTCCCTTTCTGTCCCAATCCCCAGCCTAGCGTGGCCTGTATGAGCCAGCTGGCTGGGTCCCTCTGGTGATCCCCTGGATGCTGGCTTCCACCCACCCCTAAGAGAAGAGGACAGGGCAGGCAGGGGTCCAGCTCAGGGTTAAGTAGAGAATAAGCCATTGATGAACGCTGCCCCTCTCATCGCTTGCCGTTCTACACTCTTGGCCCCATTCATGCTGGCCTTTGATCTGTGTCCGGCTGGAGAGCCCGAAGGGACAGAGCAGCCGCAGCGTCAGAAAGAATCACAGATCACTGGATGGGGCCGAGGAAGCCCTAAGAAGGGATAAAGGTCTGCCGGAGGATACCAGGCTGGGACGCAACGGTCAGCCTGCAGGAAGGCCCGGCCCGTGCCCTTCAGGGGAGTTTTCCCGGGCACCTAACTACGGGTCCCCCTGAGGTAAGGGAGGGACCTATCTATTTAGGGGGCCCTGGAAATGCCCCACGGGAAGGCGGGCTTGTGCAGGGCCACCTGATGGATGGGCTTCCTCTCCCCCTCTTCCCTGCACTAGGGCATATGGCCCCGGAGAGGGTAGCCAAGGCGAGGACCAGGATACCAACCTCCTGACCCACCCTCCCACCCACCTCCAGCCTTGGGCTGGGACCCAGACTCTTACCTGTGGCGGCTGGCAGGCCGGGGGGCGCTCTGGGCCTGGGGTTCACCAGGGCTGAGGGCCCCGCCGCCCCCTGTGTAGAGGCTATAACCACGAGGAGGGTAGCTAGCTGCCCCCACGGCTGTGGTCAGCAGGCAGCAGAGGTAGCAGCTCCAGAGGGTGCTGGGGGCCATGGTGGGGGCGCTCCGCAGTGGTCCTCAGAGGCACATCCCGGCCTGACCACTGGCGCCTCTGTCTGGAGCCGGGATGCCTCTGCTCCGAGGGACAGCGCCGGGGCCGGGTCCTGTCCCCAGCTTCCTGCCGGCGGCAGCCCCCAGCCACACGCCTCCTCCTTGGCCGCCTGGCCTGACCCCTCTCCCCCTCCTCTTTCCTCCTCAGGCTCCTGTCTGTCCCTCCCTTGGTTCCTTCCGTTCTCCTCTTCTCCACTTCTGAGGGGAGTTTGTTCTCTGTGCCCCCTGGCCTCCTGTGCCTGGTCCCTGCCCCTCTCAGATGCTGCTTCCTGGGCCTCCACCCCCCTCGCCCCAGCTGGCCCTCCTCTGGTCTCCCTATCTGTTTTCCCCGATGACCGGATCCTGGGGGTGACAGGGCTTTGCCCCTGTGGCTGTTCAGAGGCGCAAGAGTGGCTGTGGGGCGGGCCCTGGCCTCCCGCCTCCCTCTCTTGCTCACTCCCTTCCCCCCTGTCTGGCTGGCGGTCCAGCCTCCCCCTTCCTCCCCCCACCTCTCCAACCATCGTGCGCCACATCTGCTTCTTGTTAACTCCGGGAAAGAGAGGAAAAAAAAGGAAAAACAGAGAAATGTGGAGTTGCCGCCAGGCTTGGGGCCAGCCTCTCAGACGGGCCACATGGAGTGGAGCCGGGGCCAGAGCTGGGGAGGAGGCCCTGGGCTGGTCGCTTAGACAGGGAACGGGAGCTGGAGCCACAGCTCCCCTGGGGCTAGGGCAAGCCTCCTCTGGGAGAGAAGACCCGAGAAAGGAGGGGAGGACTGTAAAAGGGAGAATGAACTTGTAGGGCTCAGCAGGGCATCACTCAACCATCTTGTCCAGCTGCCTGCTTTTACAGATGTGAACAATGAGGCCCAGAGTGGGAAAGTAACGTGTCCGAGGTAACACAGCACATCAAGAGTGGGGCTGTGATTAGAATTTAAATACCTAGGTCAGTGTCTTGGGAGGAAGAAGTAGCATAGGTGAGAGAGCTACTGGGCCAGGGAGGAGACGGAAAAGAACACCACTGAGGCAGGCAGGAAATTCAGAGAAGCCAGAGGAGGAAGAAAGGAATCTGGAAATGAGGCCACAGCCTTCTGTCAAGCATGGAGAGGGCATGAGCAGGAGGAGACTTATTCTCAAAAAACCAAATGAATGTGGATCCCAGGCCTTTCTTGGTAAAGGCCAGGCCGTAAGTGGGGGAGGGGAAGGAAGGAGGCAAACTGGGCAGTTATCTAAATCTACAGAGCCCAAAGGAAGTCACTCCCCAGTCTAGAGGCAAGCCTGATAGCCTCTGTAGCCGGCAAGGAGCTCAGTCCCATTCAACAGCCTGACGGGAAAGCTCGTCTTGAGATGTCCGAATCCGTCAGCTGGCCCCCCCCTCACCATCTGGCCTCAGCACTGCGCTCTGGACCAGGTGTCCCTGTGTGGTAGGGCGCTCGCTTGCAAGATCGAAGCAGAAGTATCAGACAGAAGGGAGATGGGAGTGCTGTGTGCAGCACTGTGGTGGTGCCCAGGTGCCCGGGTGCCCAGGTAGCAAAGGCGAATGTAAGACTCAGAAATGAGTAACTGGGGCCGCGGGGGAATGGGACACAGACACTGAAGCAGAAAATGAACACAAAGCAGGATAGACAGCGTGCCAAGGGAGCCAGACAAATGGATGATGTGTTCTGGGTAAGAGGAGGGGAAAGACAGCTGGACGCTCGGGGGAGTCAGAGTAGAGCCCTTGGAAGAGAGAGCCGGAACAGTGTTGGGGGGGGGGAAAAGTGAAGACCAGAGCCAGGGGGAGGGGAGAGATTTCAGGTTGGGGAAAGAGGTCTGCCTTTGTGGTCTCATTGCTCCACATGGCAGCAATAACAGTACCCTCCTTCCTAGGTTTGTGACGATTAAGTTAATACACGTAGAGCATTCAGAATAGTGCCTGGCGCGTGTTCACGCTCAGTAAGTGTTAGCTCTTATTTGTGTCAGGAAGAAGTGGGACAGAAAGTCAGAGAAGTCGATTGTGGAAAACCTGGGGAGAGGCCCAGATGACTGGTTAGGAGCTTGCATTGTAAGTTTTTCAGTAGGAGCTCAATATACATGCAGAAGGAAGACAGGAGCAATGGGCAGGGTTTTAGGCACAAGGATGCCGGTTCCTGCTCCTCCTCTAAGTATCGTTATCCCTTTGAGCAAATCCCATGACTCTGCTAGAGGTCTGTTGGCTACTGTCTATGGTGCCTTCGAAATTCTACACTGCAAAATGATGCAGGTTGGGAAGAGAAGGCTGTGATTGCTTGGTGACTGCCTGGGTAATAAGGGGCCACAGTAAAGGAGATATCAGAGAAGATTCCGGGGTTTGAGCCAGAAATGGGTAACTTGAGAAGAGGAACGGGTTTGGAAGAAGATGACCTTAGTTTGGACATACTGAGTTTAAGATGAGAATAACGTAGTTCAATGGTAATAAATGTCCAGGAGATGGTCAGAGATGTGGGTCTTGATTCAGGAAACCATTTATAGGGCAATAGTTGGAAATCATGAGAATGGATGCCACCAAATCTTCTATGTGACTCTGTGTGATCTGCCCCTGAGGTCCTTTGGCCCAGAATATGATCTTGATGGCTGGGAGAAATGTTCGTAAAACGACAGGATGATGAAAGTGAATGCTGAAATCCACAGAAATGGAAATTTGTGGCTGCCCTCGGAAGTGTGGGGATCAGCACACAGGGAGACTTGAAGGAAAGAGCCCCAAGGGATTGATTTGAAAGTTGCTGTCAGTGGAAGGTTGTAGCATTGTCCCTGGTCTCTGCATCAGTTCTGGGCCCTGGCCCTGGCAGGAAGCCAACCCATTTCAGGTTGCCCTGGCTGCTGCTGTGGGTTTTCTTTCTCTGTTCTTGCCACCCTCCCTCCCATCAGGGGGCTTCTGACAATCTGAAAAGTCATCCCAGCCGTCTTGTCACTGTCCGGTTGTCCTTCATTCCTTAAGTTTAAATGGGTGTCCCCCTTAAATTTAAAAATCTGTTGTATATTAAGTATGTCAAGCCAAAAAGGTTGGCTTTGAAATACAATTGTGGTAGGTTGCATTTCATTTAGTCCTGTAGTTAGGAGCCCCGACCTAGGGGCTGACATAGACCGTTTGTGATATTTCAAGTAAATCAGTGGCTCTGGGTTCACTGGGGAGGCTTGGGGTGTTGAGCCAGCAGGCAGCAATGGAGACTAAGGTTAGAGCAAATACATTGCCGATGGCCGTGGTAACTGACGAGTAGCCACAAATGTCCAAAGAAACTGCCAAGAGAATTCCGGAGACCAAAAATGGCTCTAAGTCCTTGGAGCACGAGGACAAGATCTATTTTATAACCTCTCCAGGATAGGGGACTATCAAGGGTCTAGTGCCAATGGGAAATCCTCGCTATACTGGACAACTGAATTATTCAGTCGAGCATCAGTGGCTGAGCAATGAGCTCATGTACCAAGGCCAGGACAGCTGGGGGCACCAGCAGCGAGGGGCATTTCATGTCTAATGCCTTCTGTCAGAGGACTGGATATTGGGAGGGAAAAAATGAGAGTGATATGAATTGGGTCTTAGGTTATGCAAACCCGGATGGGAATTCAAGCTTTTGGGGACTCTTGAGCAGAAGTCCACTCCTGCTCAAATGTACACATTTTCCCTTTCTTCCCAACCCTTCCCACAGGTATAATACTTTAAGAGCCAGCCTCTCTGGACTCAGGGCCCAGGCCCATTTCCGGGATCTTGCTGCCTTTTCACTCCTTAGCCGAATCCTTCCCTCCTGTCTTCTCCTTGAAAATGTCACACTAACTCCAGAGATTAAGGTCCACATATGCCCCTCGCAGCAATTCTCTCTCTCCTCCAGTTCCCCCAAGGGTGAGGCTTTGACTCTTTCACTTTCCACAGACATTTCCACCCAAGCTTTTTTTCAAGTTTTGTTAGTTCTTAGCCGAGTCTGGTTAGTCCTGGGGACCATTTTTTAATTTCAGTTCCCCCAGGCACTAGGCCAAATGACCCATTCAAGGCCAATAAAGATTTGCTGACCCAGGCACGGCAAGTTCTGAGAGGTGAAGGACATTTCTGGATGTTTCTAAAACAAACCTTTTCCTCTTGTCCCTGGCCCTAGGATAACCTGTCGAGTCCACAGTCTGACACGGAGTATGGAATAGAGGAAAGCGAATCAGGTGACGGTTTCAAACTATTTGTAGAGTCCTGCTCAAATCAATTACTTCTGGGCCTCAGTTTCCTTCTTTGTAAAATGATCTTGAAGGCCCCTTTCAGCTCTGTCAGCCTAAGGTCAGTTGGTTTCAGGACACCCTTGTTAATCTGAAATACTTCCAAGGCCTTCCCTCATGTCATTTGCAGTCTAGAAAGTCTACTTTCCAGAGTTTCGTTCTGTTTTAACAGTAGATCTAAGTGTCTGGCTGGACTTGGATCTGGTTCAAATTTCCAGGAGCCACAGAGCATAATGTGTGTAGTCCTTTGAGACCTAGACCCCCATTCTCCCAGAGCAGGGCTGGGACACTCTGAGGGACACGAGGATGTACACGCCTGGGGTTTCACGGTTATGTAGACGGGACATGGGCTTGGGATCCTAAATAGGAAACTTCGGGGAAATGCTGGGGGGTGGCATGGGGAAGGCCAGGGGGAATGACAGACTGACTGCTCAAGGCAGGGACTGACCTTCGGAGCCACTGGGCTAGCACATGGAGGACCCACTGCTGATGGTCCCAGGCCTCAGAAGCCAGCTCTGGGCTGGTGAGCCCCTAGCTCATGGTGCACACAGGCAGCAAGACGGTCCCCTGCCCCAGCTGGTCCAGTCCCACAGCAGCTCCTGTAGTTTTCCTTGGCTCAGAGAAGCAGAGGCGTCCCCTGAGCCCTGGCTCCCCTCTACCGCAAAGCAACTGGCTTCCATTACCCCTGACAGCTCCAGAGTAACAGCCCAGCCCCCGGCCCCAGCCTGGCTCGGTGCCGTTCCCTTTTATGGTGAAGCGGAGGGAAGGCAAGGAGGGGTTGGGGGGGGGGGGGGGGTGGGGAGTAGGTTCTCGCTGGGGCAGAGCGCTGTAGAGCTCCAGGGCCGCTCCCTCACCAGAGACCCTCAGTCATCTACCCACAGTCGGCTTTCTCCTCAGTGATCCACTCTGCTCAGAACACACAACCCCTCTTGCTTGTCCTGGCCCTCCCTCCCACTCTCCCTCCCTCACATCCGGGGGGTGATTTCCCACTTGGCCCAAGTCCCACGGTTTGGGTTTTGATTCCGGGAGGGTCCGCCCTATTTCCGACGCCCACCTCCGGGGGTGGGGTGGGGGGAGCGAGCCCGGGGAAGGGAGGCACCGGTCGGATCGCAGGCAGCATCGTTCCCCTGGGCGGGTGTGGGGCAAAAAGGCGGGAGCCGAGGAGAGGAGCCTCCGGCCGCCCCAGCTCTCTCCCTATTCTGCACCGCCTCTAACCGCCCTCTCCGCCGCGGGGGCCAGGGAGGGGACCCTGAGGGCAGGGCCCAAAGGAAGCACCTGGCTGGGCCGAGCCGGGAAGCGGAGGGTGGGCAGCAGCGCGGGGGGCCAAGGCAGGAAGCGGGGTCGAAGTCTAGGGGTCAGGCCGAGCCTCTCACCCTACCACGCCGCCGCACCCTCGCCCCGGCCCGCCGCTGGGCTTCGGGGAGGCGGCCACGGCTCTGCCGCGTCCCCTGCTGCGCCAGCTGCGGCCAGCTGCGCTCCGCCCGCCTGTGGCGCGCGCCCGCGGCTCGCCCACCCCCTGCGGCGGGCAGTCCGGCCGCAGCCCCGCCCGAGACCCCGCCCCTGCGAGGCGCCTCGGGGAGCAGGCGAGACGGCGGGGCTAGAGAGCCCGTTCCGGCCGAGCAGCACGGCCGGAAGTGCCTGGTTTGGGCTTGCGCTCGCGCTACCAACTTCCGGGCCGGAACTCCTACCTGGAGCTAGTGCGCAGACCACACCGCGTTGAGCCCAGCTGGTCAGGTGAGAGGCGCGTAAGCGCGCTCAGCGGCGCTTCGGCGGTGGCTGGTCCAGGGGGCGAGAACGGGTCCCGGCCTGGGCGAGGAATGCGCCAGCCCCAGGCCCAGTCCCTCCTCTTCTCCGCAGGATGATCACAGACGTGCAGCTCGCCATCTTCGCCAACATGCTGGGCGTGTCGCTCTTTCTGCTTGTGGTTCTCTATCACTACGTGGCCGTCAACAATCCCAAGAAGCAGGAATGAAAGTGGCGCTTTCTCCGCCCCAGGTAACGGTCCGGGGCTGCAGCGCCCAGCCCCCGGAGAGTGGAGTGGCGAGGCCGCGCCAGGGCCTGCAGGGTTCGAAACTTCAAATCAGAAAGTGCCGGGCCAAGCATGATACAGTCCAGAACTGAGCCCCTTTATCCGCACACAGTAGGGAATGCCCTACAGTGCCCCGCCCTTTACCTGCTAGAATGGGGGTGACTTTCCTACTCCTCTGCCCCCGTCTTCGTGGTACCCCCATGCCCAAGTTGGGCCTTTGGGTACTAGGAGACACTGACACAGAGAGGAGTAAAGGTACTGAGGATGGCATCCAAGTATGAGGATTTGGGCTCTTCACTTAAGGGGGACTTAAGGAGTCCTCACTTCTCCAAGCTTGTTGAGGCTTTTATTTAGGCAGAATTTGGGGGGGAGGGGGAGGCGGGGGGGGGGGTGTAAAGATGTAGAATTCTGGAGCAAGAGGCACTGAGTTAGGGTGGCTCCTGCAGACCCAAGCCCTAGACAAGAAAGGTGGGGTAGGGTGGGGAACCTTAAGTGTTGGTCAGAAATGTAAAGGGGGAACAGGATGGATGGGAGTGGATGCCTGAAGGATTTCCCCAGAGGAAAGCTGCAGCATTTTCCTTACCTCGGGTCTTTCCCCCTTTTTTCTAGGGTTCCAGGACATAGGCTGAGGCAAGATGGAGGGTGTGAGGGGCCTTCACACTTCACTTCATCCCTCTACCCATCACAACATACAAAGCAACTACACCTGGATTTTTCCAAACAACTTTTATTTCCTCAAAGTCTTCCTTAATCCTATGGAACAAGAAGCTGCCACTGAGTAGGGCCCAGTATAGGGGCTTTTTCTACTCCCTCCCCCCAATATAAAAATATAGATATATATTTTTTGTGGTCCCAAAATCTTGTGCTGTGGAGGGAGGGATGGGGTAGCAGGTTTCTGCTTTGTGCTGTCTCAAGGTGATGCTCTGGGATGTCTCAGAACAGTGTGGCTGGTATTCACTGTCCGTTCATATAGGAATTATGGTTGTCACATGGAATCAACAGCTGAGGGAGGAGGCTAGCACATTTCTCACTGTGTACCCCATCTTGGGGCGATATCCTGGGCATGGAGGTGGAGGCATCAGACCCGGGGAGAAACAGTGAGTGGGGGTGATTTAGGGACAAAACAAACCTCAGGCTGGCCCAAAGGCCCCCCGCTGTAACGTATCCGGGACTGGGAGTCAGATAGACTACAGGAAATAGGAGAAAAGGCAGGGGCAGAGCGGGGCCGTGGGGGCCCGGCATGAGGCAGCCTGCAACAGAGAAGAGAGAGGAATCAGGCTTGTGAGAACTCTGACAGGGGCTGGACATGAGAGAGGGGAGATGGGTAATGATAGGTGGGTTGAGCACTGCACCTTGGGCTGATGCTGAAATGCGGCGGCTCCTAGGCCTTAGCCCCTAACAAGGAGTTGTTTTCTTGTCCTTTGCAGTGAAGACTGAGGCCATGATGGGAAAAAAATCAGGGACTAGATTCTTAATGAAAGTACCTTTAGTCTTTTGGAGGTCAGAGGGATTAGGGAAGGAAGAAAATGATCCTGAATGTGCACAGAAATGGGAATGAAGGGACAGAAGTGAGAGGTGGGGTGAGGGACTGGACCCGGGTGCTCACCCTGGTGCAGAGCTGGGTCCTGGTTCCGGCTCACTGCTCTCCCTGGTCCGGGGTGTAGGGGATGTGGGGCCCGAAGAGCCTCTCATCCCTCTGCGAGTCGGCGGTGAGCCCCGGCCCAACCTGGGCCTAGCCTGTGTGGATAGGGGGTGGGCTGAGAGGCTGGATTCTTCCATTAACTTTTTTGCTTCTGGGTTTGCTTCTAGAGTTTCCGTGCATAAGAGTGTAGGACAGGGGTCAACACCGGTACTGGGACCTTGAATTTCTGGGCACTGTCCCTAGCTGAGAGGGTAAGGCAGGATAATAGCTAGAGAATTCTTAGGTTCAGTTTATGACTATACACTCTAAGTCATACTTAACTAGGGGAGGCAAAAGGATCTAGCATTTAACCTCCAT
Organism: Herpailurus yagouaroundi; assembly: GCF_014898765.1. NCBI lineage: Eukaryota > Metazoa > Chordata > Mammalia > Carnivora > Felidae > Herpailurus > Herpailurus yagouaroundi. The sequence continues at coordinate 21,962,322 of NW_024412419.1, read as the reverse complement.
GGCTGTATTATGGCTGACATCTGGCTGAATAGGGAAGCAGTGTTTGGAAAGAGGTTGGAGAATTGGTGGGTCTCTCAGAGCCTTCTGTGCCTCAGTCCCTGCCAGAGCAGCTTAGGCTTCACGCATCCGGTCTCTGTCTGTACTCCGCTTTAGCCAATTTAACATGAGAAATCTGGACTGAATTGGGAGTTGGTGGCACAGCTGTTCTTAGGAGCAGCAACCAGATGTGTTACCTGGGGAATCCGGGACCCCTCCTGGCGGGAACTCTCCTCGGGCAGGTCTGGGCAGAAAGAGAGGAGAAGCTAAGGGCAGGGGCGGGCAGTGCCAAAGCTAGCAGGCTGAGGTTGGGGTGTATCTGGCAGGGACGCGGGTTGGAAGCAAGCAAGAGACCTGGCTGAGGGATGGGGGTACTGGACAGACAGGCACGGGCACCAGACAGCTCTCTGATATGGCCGGGGGAGGTTGTAAAGCAGTGCTGAGCATTTTCCCTCCCGCTACCCAGACGAACAGTGCCTTGCTGGGCTCTGTGAGCGTTGTTACACTGGGGTTTGGGGAAGACACAAAAATGTTACCTGCAGTCGTGTCCTGATACAGGGGATCCGAGGTCCAGTCCCTAGCAGCCCTTTCCCAATCACCATGACAGCCTCTGGCTTGTCGCCTGAGGACAGGAATGAGCAGCTGCTCCCTAGGAAACAAAGAAAACTGCTATCAGGGTAGGGAGCCGTGGAGAAGAAGAGGGAACTTCCTTTAGAACAGGGTTTCTCAAAACTGGCAATATTGACATTTTGGGCTGGATGATTCTTTGTTGTGGGGACCTGTCTTGTGCATTGCAGAATGTTTAATAGCCTTTCTGGTCTCTACCTACTAGATGGCATTTCTTCTTCCTCTGTCCCCTCCCCATTGTAACAACCAAAAATGTCTCCAGACCTTGCCACATGTTCCCTAGCGAGTAAAATGGCCCCTGGTTGAGAAGCACGGCATGCTCTAGTCGGGTCCAAGGAGTGGAGTAGCAACTTGCAACTTGAGCCACAGCCCATCAAGCTGAACTACTCTGAATTTATAGACTTCAGGGCCTGTCGCATCCAAATGAGTAAGCGCTCAAGGATAAGTCAGTACCCAAGATGATAGACTGACAAGGGCTACCCACTGAAGACCGTTAACAGGTTGGGAGTAGTGGGCTCTGAGGGAGTTAGAGGATGTTGGACTGGAGTCTTAGGAATCATTCCCGTCCAGTCCTTTACACAGCTGGGTGTATAACTTAAAAGGACAGCAGGTGGCCTGGGTTTTATGTGGATGATGCGGTCACACAGCATTTGCTGTGATGACAGGTGAAAGGCCTCTGCCTTTTTTTGTTCTTCGGTTTTGTCTAATGTTGCCCAGTTCCTGGAGCCAGGAAGCTTGAGTAAGTAGCAGGTACTCAGGTTGTTCACCTTTGAGGATTAAGTGAGACAACGTGCTTAGAGCAGTGCCTGCCACATAGATGCTCAAGAAACAATAGCTATTTTATTATACAAAGACATCCATTAACTTCCAGCTTCCTGTACAAGAGCATGGGTGCTTTACGGGTTTAGGATAATCCAGGAGGATAACGGATGCCCCCGGTGTGGAGAGGCCTGCATTAACTTTCTGCATCAAGTCAAGAAAGGAGCTGAAGGGATTGGTTTAAGCCTAGCAGGGAGTCTGGTCTACACCCTGGGTAGTAGGGAAGGAAGGAGGCTGGCCAACCCAGATTTCGGTGGCAGTAGGTACAGACCTGATATGCTGAGTGAGCTGGGGAGTAGGCAGGAACCCATGTTGTGTGAGGCTGCTGGGCTAGAACTAGCAGGATTTGGGGATGGGGCCAGGCCGCTTGAAGTAGGGCGATGGGTCAGTGGCTGCTGCCGCCGTCTCCTGTCCTGGCTTCGGGGCTCTGAGTGGAAGGGACACAAGGAGATAAAAGGGCAAGTAAGTGAGGCCCTGTCACTCCACTGCCCTGCTGGTTCTCGCACTTGTCATCACACCAGCACTCCTCTCTGGAAGTAAATTTAAGGTGGGTAGAAAGACCTCTGATACTTACTCCGGTTACCCGGGTCACAGCAAGCCCTCATCCGCCTCTCTGTGGCTAACCACCCTGCTCGCTCGCCAGTTCATTCTTCTGGCCGAGAAGTTACTGAGCTTGGCTTCTGAAGTAGCTTCCCTAGGTTTCTCCTGCCTCTAACCACTCCTCTTCAACTACTCTTACTGCCCCCAAATGCCAGTGCCCCTCCCCCATTGTACCCTTGGTCCCCTCCTGCTGTGCATACTCCAAACTCCCAAGCTGCTCTGGAGCCCTCTTTCCTGAACTACAGTTCAGTGGTCCACTGGCATTTCTACCTGGCGGTCTCTCATGACCCCAGCAAAACTAATTTTCTTCCATCCTTCCTTTTCTTCTCCTTACCTTGGTGAAAAATGTCCTAGAAACCTGTTTCATCTTCTGACTCCTCCCTCATATTTAGATTTGTGTTTAACCAAATCTAGACAATTCTGCCTCTGCCTTTGCTTGGATTCCTCCTTCATTCTCCCTTGCCATGGCCTGTGTCCAGCTATAGGTCTTTATCTCTCATTCAGGCTTCTGAAAAAAATTCCCCACTTGTCACCCTAGCTTGAATCTGTTCCCTTTTACAGTCCCATCTTTCACACCGGTGCCAGAAATTATTCCAAAACCTAGACCTGATCAAAAGTCATCTGGTTCAGGCAAGGAGGAGATAACTGAAGGTCTTTTAAAGGATAAAGCCTAGGGGCACCCGGGTGGCTCAGTCAGTTAAACATCCGACTTCGGCTCAGGTCATGGTCTTGCAGTTTGTGGGTTTGAGCCCCACATCAGGCTCTGTGCTGATAGCTCAGACCCTGGAGCGTGCTTCAGATTGTGTCTCCCTCTCTGTCCCTCCCTCACTCATGCTCTGTCTGCATCTCTCTCTCTCAAAAATAAATAAACATAAAAAAATAAAGGATAAAGTCTAAACCCTTTACCGTGGCATTCAGAGCTCCATCCACTGTGATTCCAGTCTGCCCATCCTTGGTAGGATGCTGACTTGATCCTTCAAACTCTCTGCTACAGCCCCTGTAGCTGCTAGCTGTGTGGTTCCTCTGCAATGTCCGTTTCCTCTTCTAGTGAAACCTTGAACAACTTAACATGTCCCATCTCAAATGTCACCTCTGTGAAGCCTCCCTGACCATCACAGGTAGAATCGACTGTTCTCCCTTGCTTTATTGTCCTTTGTTCACTTGGCTAGTAATGATTTATGGTTTTTGTCTCAAGAAGCTAGCACATGTCAAGTACTTATAATCATGCCTGGTACATAGTACTCAGTAGTTGTTAACTAGTATTCTGCTTGAAACTGGAATCTCTTGAGGGTAAGGACTTTTCTCCAGTCTATACCAGTCTGTATATCCTGGTGCCTACAAAACTCTGCCTAGAAAACCAGAGACGCTAGTAAAGGTTTTGTTTTCCTGAATAGCAGACACCCACCATAGACCATGGGCTGCTCAATAATCTGAGTCTAAGGACATATGCTTATTCCCCGTGGGGCAGCTCTTTCTGGTCCACTCTGGCTAGAGCCTCACCGGTACAAGTTCTGAGAGCAGACGGTGACTGGATGGTGTAGGGAGGCTCTCGGGTTTGGCAGGTCTGTCTCATCACAGAGGGATGGTAGGTGCCAAATGCTCTCAGACTGAATGAGCTATTAAGCTTTGTGGAGCTGAATTCAGTGGAGGTCCCAGGATGCCACTTGGCCTCTAACAAAGTAATGTGTGTTGGATGCAAAATACCTCTAATTCAGGAAGTAGGTGACAATAACTTAATCTTGGCCAGCTATAATGAGCAGTAGTCAGCAGTGACAAGACTACTTCTGGAAATCCCAAACCAAATTTTTAAAAAATTGACACATGAATAAGGAATAGAAGAAAGGGAGAGATTTCAGGACAGAAGCTACTCTAGCTTTGAGGAGTTTGCTGAAGGGCTGGGTACCAATTAGAGTACCAATTAGAGCCAAGAGTCAAAACTAACCAGACCTGTCAATTGTAAGTCAATAGTAAACAGGCAACAACAACAAACAGACCTTAGGGTACTAAAGAGGTGATACACAGTGAAAGGACAGAAGTCAGAGACTCATGGCCACAGTCAACCTGAAGTATTACCTACCACCAATGACTCAGAAATACTGTAGAACCTAGCCTTGAGTGATTCTTCAGTAAAACACTGATATCAGGATGATATCCAGATGACAGTGCATAGCAGGCAGAAATGAACTTGATCAAGGATGGAAATAGTGGGTTTCTTGATGATCTGGGTATCTCTACACAGAGGCATGTTGAAATCATGTTAAGGATGAAGCCTTACCCACCCCAGGAAAGGTAAGAAAGAGCAAGTAAGAAAGTGAATGAAAGCCTTTAGGACATTTCTAGGTTGTAGCAAGAAACTGAGCAACACTCAGGAAGGTATGAAGCAGAACAGGCATATGATGTAAAAAATGTCAGTGTGAATGTACATATTATGGGAAAGATACTACAGATACAACTCAAGGATCCTGCCCCTAATGAGAGTTTTAAGGACAGGAGACCAGTCTGGTTTAGGAGAGGCCTAATATGGAAAGGATAAGGCATTTAAAAATAGCATTTTAACCCTCACTTAAATGATTTTTTTTTTTTTTAAGAGAGCATGAGTGTGCACTGGGGGAGGGTGGGGCAGACAGAGAGAGAGAGAGAGAGAGAGAGAGAGAGAGAGAGAGAGAGAGAGAATCCCAAGCAGGCTCCACATTTAGTGCAGAGCCCAATGTAGGGCTCGATCCCACAACCCTGGGATTGTGACCTGAGCTGAAATCAAGTCAGATGCTCAACTGACTGAGCCACCCAGGTGTCCCTTAAAAGACTGTCTTAAAGCCTGGCCAGGCCTCCCTGTAAATTTGGCAATGTGAGCACACAGCCCAATTTCTCATGTTTTGACTTTTGGCCCCTGGTATAATCCAGGCCTACTCCGTTCCCACTGAGACAAAAATTTAAGGGAGGAACCCCAGCTGTTATTTCTTGCTTCTAAGCTATAGAAACAGTGGCTTGAGGCTGAGTGCAGAGTGATATGTGAGTCAGCTGTGCTTCCAGAGGTTGTGAGATTGTATTTTATGGTTATCAACTGTAGATTCCATTTTGGGAGTAGGATAATCCTGGGGCAAAGGTCTGAGGTAGAGCCGGACTGACCTCCCCAGTGTAGGAGTTAGAGTGGTTTATTCTAAAGGTCTCAAAATTTAAAGGAACAGTTACTGACTTGGCATCTTTGAACTGTCCCTACACGGAGCACCCTAGATCGTACTGAATCCCTGGGATAATCACAGACCTGATTTATGCCCTCTAAGGGGTGAAAAGGTCAGACAAGCATTTATTCAGCTCCCAATTTCTTATCTTTTCCATTCAACAAGTATTCACTGATCATAAATAAATGCAAGGCACCAAGGGAATCAGTAAATGTGTTAGGAGACATTTCCTGCCCTCAAGCTTTAATCTACTCTTAACCACAAAACTTGTTTGCAGTGGAAAAAGTAAAAGTAGTTAGTGATGGTGCCGGAGGCATTCTTCCTCTGTCCTCTGACTCACTTTTCAAAGGAACCTCCACTCACCATCGGACTTCAGCTGCTCTACCAGAAGCAGCCCGTCGGCTGAGCCATGGCATGGCAGAGGCCAGGAAAGAGTTCTAGTAACTACGGATGCAAGTGCCAGAGCTGGGAGGGAGGACGGTGGCTGTGGTGGGATGACAGCTGACAGCCTCCGTTTTTACACTGCCCCCTTGTCTTTTACCCCAGGGTCCCACCAGATAGGCATAGGGCCAGGGAATATGTTTCAGTTACTGGGTGAGACTTGCCTGAATCCAGGGCCAGGACTAGGATGAGACACCTAGGGTGCACTCCCGACCCCGAGTCCTGGGCGCCCCACCAGCTTCACCTTAGTCCTATGCCCTACATAACAGACAGGTGGAGCTGGTTGATTTATCCACCCTCACCCCAGCCGGCTTGCCTTCAAGCTCTGTTTTGCACCAGTATCTTGCAGGCTTTCAACTTCCTACTTCCCTGACTCGGTCACTGGATAAGCTCTTCCCGTGAGCTTGCTTTCCTCTGCAGCAACAGCTGCTGCTAACGCTGTGTGCCGTTCTGTGCCTGCCGAACTGGAACTCGGCTGCATAACTGGGCAGGTGCTGCTCAGGAGGTGTTTTGCAGCTGGGGCAACTAGGTAAAGAAGCTCCTGGCACTGCGGTCAGGGGGTGGGAGTGGGGTCAAGCTTCCTTGGAGGCTCTTGCAGTCTCCTGTCTCAGGAACATTCCTGTTCACCCTGAGTTGCCTTGCTCGTTGGCCTCCTAAAATGTTCATCCTCCAGTCTTGAGAATAGAACCTGCCAGGCTAGTTCCCTAACCTCTGCTTTAAGCTTCTGGCTGGGCTGCCTAGCTCTTTTCTGAAATTTTCTGGATAGCCTGTCTTATGCTCTGTTCTAGCCAATAAAGGATAGTCATGAATTAAGTATACAGTTAAGTGTGATACGATTTTTATACATCAGTGGGAACTTTCTTTTAAATTTACAAGTCAGAAAAAAATCTTTTGTCAGATCACAATCTCAGTTTTGGGTTTGGAAAGTATAGCCGCTTTATAGTTAGGTCTCAGAGATACAGGAGCTGTGTTCTTCCTATGTCAGAAGACAAAGTATGACTAGATGTGGCAGGGGCCATAGAACCGGATGTGCAGAACCAGGAAACAGCACAAAGCTATAGGACAGATCAACCGGACAAATAAAGCCGCAGGTCCCTATCCTAAGCCGGGACTAGTCTCCAATCCTAGAGTCCTATTGGAGACTCTAGGAGATGAAGCGGCAAAAACTGTAGTACCTGGAGTCAAGATTCCAGCGCTCTGACCTTTCACCTCCTTCCAGTATTCCTGTTTGATAGAATTAGTAACCCTCTTCTCAACCCTTTGACTTTAGACACATAGTTTGTTAGGTCTCACAAGTTTTACTCAAGTCCCCAGGGTGTCTCTTCCTGGCGCCAGCTCCTTTTTTCTGCTTCTTAGCTCATTTACCTGGGGGGACATCACTTCTCACTTGTTTTACCTGCACCTGCGTATGGCTGATGCCTAGATCCAACCTTGATGTCACCTTTTCTACAGGCTGGCTCTTTTTTCTGCCTGCAGGACATCTCCGTATAGATAGCCCATGACATCCAAGTATGTCTGAAATAGATAAACTCAACACTTTTTCTTCCAAACAATGTCTTAACATCACCACGACTCTCTCCTTTGGCTTGTAACCTTGAAACTCTTAGTTTGCCTCTCTTCCACCATCACTGAATCCTGCTACCTGTTTCTGATGCATATATTTCTCCTTTCCAGACCCTGGTATAGCCATTAGTTATCTCATTATCAATTACTGTGAGGATTCCCCTCCCCCCACCTACCCAATACATACAGTTCACAGGCCACTCTGACATAAATCTCTCGTTCCCACCATTCTCTGAAGCACACAATCGTTGTCCTATGTCTCAGTTAACTGATCATCTTTGTCTTCCAGACATGTCAACTTCTTCCTCCAACCTCTCTCCACCTAATTTCTGTGCTGAAGGGCTTGGCCCTTTGCACCAGCTAGGTCTGTCTGCTTCTTGTCCTCTCTGCGCAGCAGCACTGGCCCTGGCTACCACTCTCATCTCTGGAATGTTTTTGTCAAGCCATATGCTACCATCCATTCTTCAAAATCCTCGCTCAACTGAACATTCTTTGGCTACTTACTCTTGAGTGTTCTATGACGGTGGCTCCCCAAGTGCCCTGTGTTTACGAGTGTGTGCTTTTATGTTGTTCACTGTCCTGTGTCCCCTATTAAATTTAAAGTCAGCCAACCAGGAAGTATTTAGTACTGAATATGCACCTTTTCTCTTCGTTATTTGGGGAAGTAACAAAGACACAGAATACATGTCTCTCACTGACGGAGCTTCATACAGCACTCTGCATGGGGTGGGGTGGGGACGATAATAAAATACGAACGAAAAACTGCTTAGAATCCTCCAGTGAGGACCTGGGCCTAGAGAAGACTCTTTCCTATTTCTCTTTTGTAGTCAGGGAAGGGGAATTTAGGACGCTGACATTCCTTCCCAGGAGCTATGAGTGAAGAGGTATGAGAGGCTGACAAAAAGGAAAAAAACAGAAAGAAAAAAGGAAAAGAAATTAGAGGAAGTCTGAATAATGATTAGTGAATAACTTTGCTACTTAATATTAAGCTATGAAATCTTGGACAAGTCGCCCTTAAACAGCCTCAGTTTTCTCATCAGAGAAATGGAAATACCATCCACCCCACAGGGTCCTTGTGAGGACTAAATGAAATATATATATGTGATACTGTTTTGTTCGCTGTTTAATGCTATTTAAATACGTGGCATTATTATTTTAATACTCTCCTTCAAACAACGCTGTACAAAAGCATCCTCTCCAAATGAAGGGAGAATCTCAAAGAATGGGGCTCGGAATAGAAGCAGCGGTAACTGTGTTGCTTATGAGGGATAAACGGTCTCACTGGTCAAAGCTGCTAAGGACCAATGCTCCCTCCCCTGTGGCTGCTCCAGCGGGTGCAGTCAGGTTCCCACAGCCACTGACCCAGGGCATGCCTCTGGGTCCCTACCAGGGAGTGCTAATGAGGAGTGCGGCCTGAAGACCCCCAGCCTCTTAGTTCCAGCTTACAAGCCTCCAAACTCTGGCAGGATGTCTCCAGCCCAGAGGCCACGTACAATACCGCTTTGAGGTTTCGTGTATTTCTGGAAGTGGCACTACAACAATCTCCCCCCACCCAAGTCTGAGTCACCCCCAAGGAATGGCTCCATGGTCTCTTCCTCTTCTTTGTCCCTAAAAGCCCATCTGTTTCTGGTATACCTCTGAACTCAGAATCTCTCATCAGGCAGGGTCTCATCAAGCCAACCCCAGGGGTATTGATGCACAGTTGAGCAGCTGTGGTGACTGCTGGGAGGGGCCAGACTGTTGTGTTGTAAGCCTCCAACAGAAGCTGTCTGTACTTGTTCCGTTTTTCTCTGGAAGACTTAGAATCCTTCTGACACCGCTTTCTGAACAGGCTCTGAAGCCAGGAACAGTTTCATCCCATAGAGACCTTGGATAGGATTCTCCATCTCTACGGTGCTACAATTTGCGTTGTGAGGACATTTCCTTACACTGCTCCTGACAAGACAGTCTGACACCATTCCTGACATGGAGGCTCCACATTTCAGTGTGGCCCTGTTGCAGCTAGTGTTTTGTTCTTGGAAATCCCGCTGCTTCCCAGCACGTGCTGAAGCCCAGGTACCCAGGACTCCCGCCTGTGCCACACACAGTACTGCTCTGGGGCTCATGGCGCAGGGAACACCAAGGTCGCAGGAGAGGCTGCAGATTCTGCTATAAACTACTTTTATTGATTCACCCCTTGGTCCCAGCCAAGAGTGTGTATCTTCAAGCTCTCATTTCCCCCAGCAATTCCCCAAACAACTGAACACCTGTTGCAGGGGCTCCCAGACTGGCTTACCTCTGACGGGGCCCAGCACCCGGTGGCTGACCTTTTGAGTGCTAGAGCCCAGGCCTGGCAGCCCTGTGGGCCGACTGCCATGAAAAGGAAAGCTGGGGGAGTTCTTCATCTGTGGAGAGTTTTGCTGGCTGCTGCTGCTGCCACCGGCACTTGTGCCGGTGCTAAAACTGCGTGCACGGCTCAAGGGATTTTCAGAGCAGGAAACAGGCAAGCCGCTGCAAAGAAGCAAGCAGATGCCAGTTAGCCCTGGGCCGGGGAGGTTGTGTCCCAAGGCTTTCCCTGAGGTCTGATGCTCAGGAAAGCTTCACCTTGGGCGAAAAAGGCAAAGGCGCTCACTGCAAGGGAAAAGGGAGGGATCTGTGTCCACAGATGGGGTATCTAACCTGGGCCATACCAGCTGATCTCAGGATGCCTGGGAGCCCTTGTTCGCAAAGACATGCTCCTGCAGAAAACATACTAAGGGCTGCGGGGCTGTCTCGGAGCAGCTTAACTTAGTGAATTCCCCCCTTATTCCCTTGGACCTCTTGGTCATTCCCAACCCCTGGAAACCGAGACCTGCCCTCACCCCCACCACAATTAAATTTAATTTTGTGCCGGGCTCTGGAGCAGGGAATCCCCTGGCCTGGTTTCCAGATGCCTAGGAAGTCTGTAGCTCCAGGGAAGAGGGAAGAGGATCCCATTTTCAAAAAAATGTACTAATCTTACCAATTTTAACTTGCTCTGAAAATACTCACCATGTGGTCCTTTTGGATAGGGGAGGAACACAAACCCCTTGGAACTCCTTGCTCTAAAGCCCTGTTCCACTTTCATACCCTTTCCTCCTTCCACCCTGTGGGTCTTACTTGTTACTTTTGGGTGGAGTTCGAGAGCCTCTCTTCTTGTTGACACCCACGTTCACAGTGCTGCTCAGGCCGCGGCTGCTGCGCACGTGTTTTAGCATCCAGGCGCGGAGGTTCGTGAGGCTGCTGTGCTCTGACAGTACAATTCGGGGCCATGGATTGCATTCTGCCATGTCCAGAGCTGCAACGGCCATAGCTCGTCCCACCTGTGGGGTAGTCCAGTTTGGCTCAGCATCTGGGACTTCCAACCCAGGCTGCTATGTTGGGGAGGGGGTTGCACAGCACAGTGGAAGGGGAGGCCCGGCCCCAAATTTCCTCAGCGGGCAGGCTATATTTTGTGCCAGGGCTATTTATCTCGGCAGATTTAAAGCCGTTCCCTAAACCGTTGCTCATTTTGGGACCCTCATCCTTTATGGGCAAGAGCAAGTGGGCTTTCTGGCTGGCACCAGGAAGGCATTCTCCCAGCAGGAGAAGGCGTTTCAATCTCTTCTATAACCTGCAGCTCTTTCTCCTTCTCTCGCGTGCTCTAGGACCCTGGGGTCCTCAAAGACCACTGCAGAGGTGGTGCTTTTAAGCCTAGGTAGGAGTGAACAAACCCAATAGAAGGAAGAAGACCAGCTTAAGACGCAAAGAATCTGACTCAGATGTGCTGGGGATTCTCTGTGGTATGAGGTCAGAAATAGTGCCTACTCATCGTCCCAATCCCATCAGAGTCAGGGGCCTGCCCCTATGCTAACTGCAGAAAATAACCACAGCGGTGAGATGGTGACGGTGGTAAGCCTCTCTTCAGAGGGCCTTAGGCAGCAGGAGTGAAGACCATTCCAGACTTTGGGGTTCCCCTCTTCCCCAGGTATCCCCTGTATTCATACCTGTTCAAACAGTTCCACAGTGTATCTGGAGGGGAAAGCCGGCGGGGGAGGGGGGCTGGCCCGCCCGTTGTCATGGCAGGCGGCAGGGATGCTGTTAACTGAGCGTCCGGTGTTGTAGTTGCATTCAAGTGTGTAGCTAAGACACAGAGACCTTTATTAGTGTCCTGCCTGGAAAAATCAGGACAGAACCATGGGGGACAGCCTAGGCGGTCTAAGAAATAATCACTTGGAAAACAGTGGATACAAACAAAGTGCTAATCCTTAGGAACTAGCAATTGACCTCGGCACTATATCATGTACCCGAGAAGTCCCGAAAAGTCAGACTCTCAGGCCAAAGACAGTAATGCTAATGGTGAGCCTGTCTTTTGAGAAGATTTGGGCCGTCCCTTGCCCCTCAAACAACTTAGACTGGGTATTGTTTTCTTTAAGGAAGTTACTTCATCAGCTATATCCCAGTTTCCCCCCAACCTGTGGATTATCCCTGAGGCTTTGTAGATTGCAACCCGGCCGCTTCCCTCCTTAGACTGGCCATCTCTGCGGTCTCGGGCATACATGTTCTTCTCTGAGAAATTGCAACCCTGGAAGTCGAAGTGTGCTGAGTTCAAGGAGATGAGCTTTGGATACAGCATGTTTTCCACCTGTGTGAGGGAGGAAAAAGGCAATTCAGGAGAGACAGACAGAAAGAAGGAATGGGCAAGGAAGAGATGGCATGCAGGGGGCCATGTGACTAAATACATGGCAGATACCATGTTTTTTGAAAATGTCACTGTGTGCTTGACCTTATTTCCAGGTGTTGGAAAGGTACAGTTCTATCTCTTTTTAAGCTCTTAGCTTCGTCTCTCCCACAATGCAAACTTTTCCTTTTCCCCTGATTTCCCAAACTGTAGAATAAACACCACGATGCTGACAGCTTGGTCTTCGTTCAAAGGTCATGATGTAAAGACTGAGACACAAAGGCCCAGTGCCATCCCCCTTTGGCCCTTTGAAGCTTGTTTGGAGGTAGAATACCTCTTGCAGCCACAGGCCTTCCTGTCACAAGACCACCTTCCCTTTGTCCTTGGCCTAACCTGTATCTCCTGACCTGCAACACTTCCCACACTCACGTGGCACTCTGGATTCCTACCTGGGTGCTCTCATCACTAAAGCTGTTTCCATACATGAAGCAGCCCCTTTTGGAAGCATGTCCGTGCAGGTCCACATAGTAAGCGACGCCACTCTCTTTAGGGGGGATGGTGTCGGGGGCCGGCTGCTCAACCTCAGCGGACCGTTGTGGCATAATCCACACACCGCTGGGCTTCTGTTCTGCCGACTCGGTCTGTGTCCAGCCTTCAGGGTCATCCCTGTCAGACGCGTGCCCAAGGTGAGCTTCATTTTGGATATTGTTGGTTTTCTCAAGGTCAGAAAGGGGAGCATCAGGAGGGAGATGGGGACTGTGCTGGTGCTCAGAGGGACCCTGGGAGTTCAGTCTGGAGTGCACGTGGTGGTAGAGAAGCACAGCTTTGGCCCCGTAGATGGCAGGGTGCAGGACTGCATCGGGCTTCAGGTACTGACGGTTCAGGTTCACTCCACGCGAGTCTGTGCTATAGGAAAACAGAGACTGAAGCAGAGTCTAGAGCGCTGAGCCGGTGAAGGAGACATGAGAGTAGATGAAAGGGGGCCTGGGGGAGACTGACTTGCAAAATGAGAGGCCCAGGTTGCATTAGGAAGGAAAGGATTGAGAACAGGCCCTCTCCTTGGTGGGCTGTCCCCCCGACCACAGAGACTAAGCACGGCTCCCTCTACCCAGATGGACCTGCGGTTATTCTAACTCTGCTCCTTCCAGAGAGCGCCGCTAGATGTGCCACATTCCTTCTCTGGTCCCTGGACAACGAGATGGGCTTGCCCTTGTTCGGGTACAAGAGGACTGGGAATGCAGGAGAAGTTAAAGGAGAGGCTGACAGTATTTCACGGAGGTGGAGGACACGAAGGGGACCGGGAACAATCCTGACAGGCTGGGGAGGCTGCTTACCGGTAGTGGCCCCGGACCACACCGTCGGGGTTCAACATGGGAATCAGCTTAAAGACAAAGAGGCGACGCAGGGTTTGGGCCCGGGGGTCATCAGGTCGAAGGATGAAGTCCAGAAAGCCATTGAAGACAAAGCTAGATGGAGTCTCCCCAGGGTGTACCCTACTGCTTAAGAAGAATATCTGAGGTGGAGAGGAGAGCGGTCATTAGGCCAGTTACCTGGTATGTCCTCTCTAACAGTAAATGGGGGGCGGGCAGGAAGAGCCACTGGATTTGCAGCTGGCTGAGTCTGCAAGTGGAGCTGGGAGCAGCCCTGCTTGCCTCCGAATGCGGCCACGACTCCCAGAGGTAACATGGCCTTAAGCTATCCACAGGGCTTGGAGCTACGGAAAGGCCATGGTGCTACCTTTATGCTGTTCCCACTCACCCTCTTGCCTGTGAAACGGAAGGGTCGGGGGGTGCCGGTATCAGGAAATAGCTGCTCTAGACGGGGCTCTCGATCTTCTCGAAGCCCATGGCAGGAAGTGATCGTTAACAGATCTACACGAAGTCCATCCAAAGAATAGCAAAGGATCTCACGGTGGTAATAAATGGTGTCCAGGGGGCTATGGGGATAAAAACGATTAAGCCACGAGAAGTCCCTAAAATCCTAGCAAGAGGTGAGCCTCATCCCCGGCCTAGGATTTGTAGGATCTGGTCTTTCACGCTAACCTTTGGGGCCTTAGAGTCCCTCAGAGTGTTAAAAGAGGCTGAGGATTTGGGTCGTCTGAATTAGTAGAATGCAGAATACAAGACGGGATGAACTTATTGTTTTCTCCCCAGTTTATGGCTCTCTACTATGTGATGACTTCGTACACAGACTCACCCTCTGCCGGGACAGAAAAAAAGGTGTGTTGGGCAATGGCGGGGCTAAGTTCTGGGCAACTGATGGGAGCTGGGATATTAAGAGGCTTGAACTGGGCAGATGGGTGAGTAGAATGCAGGTAGCGGTAGGCTAAGGTCATGGTCACACAGAAACATATTGGTCAAAGGCACCCAAAGTCCCACACTCTGCACAGAAAAAGAGCGGGTGACATTTTGGTTCGGGGCTCCTGGGGCAAGTTCCAGAAGTAGCAGAGGTGGTGTCTGGTCGAGGACTGGGTGGCAGGAGTAAGGATGGGGTTGGCACCTGCTATGGGTAGGGTGGTTCTCCAGAAAGCGCTGGTCTAGCTGGTTTAGCAAGTCCTGGCAGTCACTGTAGGAGAAGGGGTAGCAGAAGGCGAAGAAGGTGGTGGCCCCACGGCCCTCCACGAAACGGTGGACAAAGGATAACACAAACTGCGTCTCTGTCATCTGAGGAGCAGAGGAGGAAGAGGGAGGGGCTGTTGGTGTGAGAACTAAGATCCTATTGGGATCGCCAAGAACGGACCTTACACCCTCAACACAATGCCCGACTTCCCTCCCTCTGGGACTTTCCATATGACAGTTGGCTCCTTCTGGGCTTCCTGAAGCAGGGGCTTATCTTGGACTCCAGCTAGCACTAGAGGGAAAGCTGATACCAAAACCTGGCGTCCCACCTGCCTGGTACTCTGTATCGAGGGTAACTCCTCTCTTCTTTCCCTCTTCTGCTTTTAGCACCCAAGTCTGTCTTTCTCCCTCATGGAGAACTTACCTCAAAGGTGGGCCGATCTCGAATGCGTTCCCAGCGTGGCCGGGTGGGGAGTGTGCGCACAAAGGGGGCCATGCCCTGGGAGTATAGCTTGCTTTGCTTATTCATGTTCATAATGTTGATCTTGATGAGTTTCCCTGGAGTTCCTCCCCGGACACTGAAGTAGAACCATGACCTGAGGGCCAGAGGAGGAGGAATAGGTCATTATATACTGAGGGCTGGAGACAGGCTACGTGAAACAGCTGGAGCGAGCAAGATTGGGAAAGGCCCGTTCGGTACAGAGGAGGGGAGGGAGGAGGGAGGAGGGGAGGGAGAGGAAGGGTACTGACGGTATGAACAGTAAGACAGCGAAATGAGCCTGGATTTGGGGCCTTGGCCACCTCCTCTCTTGTCCTTCTTCCACGCTCCCCTCTTTCCCCCTTACCTGTTCCCATTCTCAAACTCCGTTTCAGCACAGTCTGGTCGGGTCCACACGTTGAACTCGTAGTCAGGAGAAGAGGCGATGCTACTGGTGGGGGCTGATGCCCCACCTGCTGCTCCTTCCCCGTCACTAGACACAGATTCCACCTTCTCCACGTGGGCTAGGTTCCCTGAATCAAAGCGAGAACTGAACAGCAATCCCCCACAGCGCAGCTCCATGGTGAGGCTGGGAAAGCATCCTCCTGCCCACTCTGGCCCTGAGAGCTGGGGGAGAGTGGGGGGTGGCGTAGGAAGAAGGAAGAAAAATGAAAACAAGGTTTTTGGGTATCTCCTGATCAATGAAAGCTCTTCTTAGGAAATGCCCTAAGAAACAAGAGGCTCTTTCCACCTCAGAAAAGGCAGAAGTGGCCTTCTAGCAAAGGCTAAGAGAA
This sequence comes from Herpailurus yagouaroundi, assembly GCF_014898765.1. Taxonomy (NCBI): domain Eukaryota; kingdom Metazoa; phylum Chordata; class Mammalia; order Carnivora; family Felidae; genus Herpailurus; species Herpailurus yagouaroundi. Next base: position 21,946,570 of record NW_024412419.1, on the reverse strand, counting down.
AGCAGTTGTCTAACGCCACACAAAGGGCTAGAACTGACCTAAAAGGACCCCATTTTACTACATCTTGGCTTACCCAAAATGAAGTACTCCATGGCTTAACTAATGTTGAGAAACGCTAGAGTCCAAGCTTTTTTTGCAAAAGACTAGAGAATAACATTGGAGAGGTCAGATTTCTCAAACCTACCCAGATACACCCACCACAGCACGTGGCCGTCTTGAAAAACGGGCCGTTCTGGATCTCTTGTTCCTAGACTGGCTCCCCGATCTCCAGCAGAGCAGAGCAGCGGAGAGAGCCAAGATTCTAAGTTTAAACGGGCAGCTGCTTCTCTCCACTCCTCTGTCCTCACAAGTCCTGACCAGGCATTCGTCTGTGGCTCCCCTGAACCCTTGGAAGGGCTAGTTCTTCCTTTTTTGTCACTACCCTATGCCTAGAAAACGGTGGCCTTTGCCAAGTCAAAAGAAACAAGGCAGAAGCCACCTGCTCACCTGGAAACTGTAGCTCAATGCCAGTTAGGGCATGGGTCTGTCTCCAGCCCCCTCCCGCCCTGCAAAGCACTGGAGTCCCTGAAAAAGCTACGCTGGCAATAGTTGTGGGTAAGTGACGGGTATGCTGAGCACCTCTAAAAACGTGGCTGGTAGAGACCCACGTGGGGGTAGGGGGTGATTCTCGACCCTCGACTCTGACAGACCCTCACCTCACACCGACCGAGCTCGCCCTGGGCAGGGCGGGGTTCGGAGGCATGAATGGACGACAGGGTCTCACACTCGGGGCAGGGACTGGGGGGGTCAGAGGTGCGGGCGTGGGAGTGGGGCGGGGGGGGAGGGGTCGGCCGGGCCGGGCCGTGGGGCGGGATGGCATTCCAGAGGGGCTCCGGGCTGAAAGGGGCTGAGAAGGGGGCGGGGCCGGGGCCGGCGGGGCCCGCGCTCCACGCAGCGCCCCTCACCTCTCTCGGGGCCGGCGATCCCGCTCTCTCTCCCGCTAGCGAGGCGCCACCTCGGGCCCCGGCACCCGGGTCCTCCACCCAGGACCCAAACAAAACCCGAGCGCCGCGGTGCCGGGACCCCGCTCTGCCAGGAAACAAGAAGTCTTTCGCCTATTGGCCGCTGATACAGCTGGCTACCCGCCCAGTAAGGTTCGCTGCCATTGGTCAGCACGCAGGGGTTCCCTCGCACGTTAGCGGGTACCTGAGCCAGTGGCTTTTGGGGGCTCGGCGGGCAGATCCGGCCAGAGGGTTCTACCGGGGTCTTCTCAGAAGACGGTTAACCGCCTGCCCGCTGGGAGGAGGGCAAGACAAAAGTGACCAAGAAATAAACCGGAAGACTCACCTGCAAAATAAAAGGACGATGTGCGAAGCTAATCATTGCGCACCGCGCTCTTCTGTGTATTACAAAATACCTTCCTGGGTCAGCGGATCTCCCGCCCTTCAGGAATCCTCTGATACTGATACAAGGGGCAAAAAAAGCCTCAGTGGAGGATGCGGGCATCGATCCCGCTACCTCTCGCATGCTAAGCGAGCGCTCTACCATTTGAGCTAATCCCCCGCCTGCTGCCGCCTCTCTTCCTTTTGCCTTACAGGCTGTTCTAGGCTGGCCGCTGACCCGAGGACCGACCGTAATTCAAAACCTTTATCTAGTAGTGTACAGGGGGATCGTGGGCAAGATTTTTAAAAGCAGGCATATAATAATCACACGTAAGCAACGGTAATAACATATCTTCGCATTTAACACAGAAGAGGGTTGGATCGTACACTGATTACTTACTGCACATGTGTTTCACCGAACATCTGCTGTGCTCCTGCAAATCCACAGCGGGCCTCTGAGTGAAACTTTCTCCCTACGACTTGATTGGCTTGAGTTGGAAGCTAAAAAGATTATACGAAGTCCTTCGAGCCGGAATCGAACCAGCGACCTAAGGATTGCCGCAACTCGTACCACTACAGTCCTCCGCTCTACCAACTGAGCTATCGAAGGCTCCGCTGTCTCCAGCGCCTGCCAATTCCTCCCTAATGCTTACCAACGCCACATTATTCTGACAAGATCTAGATTTGGGGGAAAGCTCCCCACCCCGCTTTATAAAAGGAGCTCTCCTGCCGAGTCCCTCCAAGCCGCACAGAAACAAAGGAAGCCGGAAACAAGTTCGGGCAAAGAACCTGCTTCCCAACTCTGGACAAAGGAAATGGGCAATACACTTACCTTCCATTTCCGTTTTTTACAAAACAAACAAAAAAACCACATCTCCTCACCCCCCGTGGCTTTTATAGGATTGAGGACGCTTTGAGATCCTGCTCGCAACCTTGGGCCGCTGGGCGCATTTCCCGTGCGCGGCGGGCACGCACATGTGCTCTGCAGTTGCAAGGCGCAAGTCCAGTTTGCAAAGCCGAGGGCTTACTTTCGCTATTTGCTCCAGATTTCCCTTCGGTGTCTTGGGGGCGCCGGTAAAACCCTACTGCTCTCCTGATGTGAAGGATATTCATTAGGTCAGTTAACCAACGTTTTGTCAGGATTTATTCGTTCTGGCTGGAGCATGAAACATAGAAACCACAGAGCTGTTCGCTGTGTGCAGGACAGCGCACCGTCCCGCCGCGCATTAAGCCTGCGATTCCGGCCTGGCCGCAGGCGCGGAGGGGGCCCTGGGCGAGGCCAAGTCCACCCGTCCGCCCCTGCCCCTATCTCGTCACACCTCCGCGCCTCTTTCCAAGGGCCTGGAATGGCAGCCTACAATCCTTTGCCCACCAGAATTTCCTGGGGCTTTGAAACCAACCTAAAACCCACCTCCCCTACAAAGCCTTGCTTGGTGGTCTGGCGGAGTGCCTGTGTGGGAAGACCTGGACCATTTCCAGCTCTGCGGCCTGGGCTACCTGGAGTCACAGTCGCCCCGGGCAAATCCAGGTCCAGTGATGGTTTTAGGACCCGTTGCAGCCCTACACTTTAAATCCGAGGTCTCTGATGTCACTGAGCACACAGGGCTTTCACTCTTGCGCCCACCCACGAAGCAGGAGGTTAACAATCTCCCCACCGATTTCTTAGTTTAGCTTCATTCTGCTGCTCCAAATGCTACCACTGTGTCCGAGAGTGTTAATTTGGGCAGTTTTCTTGGCTCAGTCTTTAGTGTGCCCATTGACTCTCTTTCTTGAGGGGAAGGATGCTGGTAAACCGAACTTTTTTTTTTTTTTTTTTTAAGACGAGATTCCCATAACATACAATGAACCGTTTTAAAGTATGAACGGTTCAGTAGCACTTCGTGCATTCACAGTATTATGCAAATTATCATTTCTCTCTAGTTTCAAAACTTATTTTTTTCATCACCCTAGAAGAACATCCTGTACTCTTTAAGTAATCATTCCCCACCACCACTCCCCCACTCCCTGACTGGCGCCCCTGCCCAGGCAACCACTAACCTGCTTTTTCTCTATGGCTTTGCCTATTCTGGAGATCCCATATAAGAGAAATAATAAAATATGTGACCTTTTGTGCCCGATTTCTTCCACTTGTCATAATGTTTTTGAGACTCTTCCGGGTTGTGTTACGTGTCAGCACCTTCTCCCTTTTGGTGGTTGCATAATATTCCATTGTATCACTATACCATTTTGTTTATCCATCTATTGATGGACATTTGGGCTGTTCCCACCTTTTAACTTTCATGAATGACAGTGCTATAAACATTCATGTACAAGTTTCTGTGTGGATATGTGTTTTTATGTTGGGTGTATAGGAGTGACATTGCTGGGGTTTATGGTAATTATATGTTTAACTCTTTGAGGAACCACCAAATTTTTTCCACACTGACTGAACCATTTTATATTCCCACCAGCAATGTAGGAGGGTTCTAATTTCTCCACATCCTTGCCAACACTCTTCTGGATACTTTTATTATAGCCCATTTTCAACAAATTGAGCTCAATTATAAGCATTTTCCTATGTCCTTAGAGAGTCTTTGAAATCATCGTTTGAACAGGCAGGCATGCCCGTCTCCGTGGGAAACGCTCCACCCCAGGGGTGATGGCATTTGAGAAGGGACTGGCAATGCTACAGGTGAGTCTAGCGACGCCATGCTTTGGGGAAGTCAGACCACCCATTAAGCTGACCTGCTGTAAAGCTGGCGCTATAGGTACACATCCAGAAACGTGCTTTAAGCCTTTTGGGAAGAAGTGTTTCAAATGAGTCATGTACCAGAACTCGCAGGCCCATACAGGAGTTGGTAAGAGATTGACAAAAGATAATCATACTCAAACTGCCCTTCGTTTTTTGGGGCACGTTATCTGTAGAACTCCAGCTGTGTAAAAAGTAAAGTTACAATGTCCAAATGTGACCTTCTGAGGCGTCAGGTGACTTCTGTTCCTCCAGTAACACCCATCATCATAGGGTGATAGCCCACCTGTCAGCCTGGGTCTGCTCGTCTAGTCCACACTAGGTCAGTTCACTGGCTCAGCTTAGATACTTGTGCATTGACAGGTCTGCCAAATGTGAAACTTCTGGGTGTCTGGTTTAGCTTTATTGGACAGCAGGTGCAGTGTTGGACTACTTCTCTTGACACCGGAGAAATTCTGGACAATTCCAATAACAGGTCAAACAACGGGGTTTATCAAATAAAGCCAATTAGGGTGTCAGTGTCCCTATGAAAAGCTGTGGAGGCCCCAGCCAACCTGATTACACGTTGTACCCCAGGATTCTAGGTCAGAAATTAAACAAACCCAGCAAGGTAAATCTCGTACACACTAGAAACCAACGCAGCACTCCTAAGTGGCGTTCTTTGGTTTGCTGGATTGTGACAGTCCAGCAGCGTTGGTGATTCAATGTCATCATAGGACAGGGTTGTCATTTTACTTGTCCTATGCTGTTGCCAAGCCAGGTTCACAGCAGCCCTTCCTTCAACTTGCCTTGAATTCAGGCCAGTTAGAAGGATTAGCTATTCTTAAGAATTGCACCCGTTTCTGATTGGGAAGTGAGGTCTTGGGACCCTTGGACAGTCCTGCCTAGCAGTCCCAGACCTTAGCTGCCAGGTGGGTTTTTTCCCTTGGGAAAAATGGTCGTGGTCAGCTGCCACTAGGAGCAGGGTTCTGCCCAATATGGACTGTTTAACCGTCGACAGGTTAGAGTTACATCCTAACAAGGGAAGAGAACACAACGGGAGATGCCATTGTACTCATGACCTCACTTTGTGCCATGATTTTTCTACGCTGGCTACTTGATAGGCAGAGTCTCAGGGCAACAACTGAATGGGAAAGTGGTAGCTGGCCATCATCCTGCTGTCATCTCAGGGTTTGATGGAAGCAGGAACCAGCCTGGGGGGGTTGGAGTGGACAGCGCACCTCTAGCACTGCTTACATTTCAAACATTAGAATCTTGAGGTGAGAGTGGAAAGTCTGTGCAGCTCTCTTACGGTCCCCAGTCAAAAACAAAAAGGGGCTTTGGTGATAGGCCCTTGACTCGTGTGTCTTTTGGAGTCCTACATCTTTCACTCCTTGCCTTATAAAACTAATTAATAAATTAAGGTCCTGGCAAGGAGCCTGGCTGGCTCTCTCTGAGAGCATGTGACTCTCTGATCTCAGGGTTGTGAGTTCAAGCCCCACAATGGGCGTGGAGCCTACCTGAAAACAAATAAAAATACAAAAAAAAAAAAAAAATAAAATAAAATAAAATAAAATAAAATAAAATAAAATGAAGGTCCTAGCAAGGAAGAGACCACCACCAAACACAAACCAAGAATTCCCCTAGGAAACTCTCCCTGCTTTTTCCAGCTTAAAATAGTCAAGCCATCAAGGTAGGTGTTGGGACACGAATCATAGTGGCAAGTGAGACAATATGATTAGGGCAGCAAAAGGAGCGTCTGGAATCCTCAACAGGTCCAAGTTTAGAGTGATGGGCATGAGCTTTCCCTGCCAGAAGCTCCCCTGCAGCCAGTGGCTACAACCTCCAGGAGGCAGGGAGCCAAAGGAGAACACGCATATGCCCAGTGTTTCGCTGTCCCGTTCACAACCATGGGAATCCCGACGTGACGATGCGGACAGGAAAGCTGGCAATCACACCTGTGTCCTTTATTCCACCCAGTAGGCATACCCAGGGGCCACATGCTGAATCCCGTCTCGACGGGCTGCTGGAAGGTTCGCTGGGCCCATGGCACACAACCACCTGGGCTTTGCTCTCCAGGCAGACGGTAGGGCTGGGCGGCAGAGATAAGCTGAACCTTGAGGCAGAGTCCCCCAGCAACAAAGGGGAGTGGAGAGTAAGGAAGTAGGACCACGATGGAGGGGGGGCAGTGAGGGGCCTCAAAGGACTTAAGTTGGGCATTTGGAGGTGAAAGGCCTTTCCGGCCAGGCCTCACGTCCACTGACAGTCACGCCCAGGCTGTGGGTTGAGGCGAGGCCGCTGTCGCCCACTATGGTGTTATATTCTTCTGCAGGCCCCTCTCCTTGTTCCACCGTGACCAAAGTCTGGGAGCAGGAATCACTCGTCAAAAGAATGCAGATGTCACTCAGTGGAGTCCCACCACTTTGGAGAGGAGCTGTTTTGGGGCTTTGGGGATGAGATGGAAGGAAGTGGAGAGCAGGAGACCAGAACGGGCTACAGAGGCTACTGGCCTGAGGACAGAGGCCGGGAGCTACATGCAACAGGGCCAGGCAAGTGTTCAGTGGGATCAGGGGTAGGAGGCTGAGATGCCTCTGGGCTCAGTCCCCACCAAAGGTAGAAGTGGGACAGAGGCCACTGGCCACTTGCCTAGGAGACAGAACTCGGGCGCCAAGTAAAAAAGACTCCTTTGCGGAAACCCCCCAGCAGTCTCCGAGGGCTGCCCCAGACAGGGACGCGGGGCCTATTGCTGGGATATCATGGCAAGTGCCCAGTCCAAGAAAGCCACGGTGATGTCTTGTAGGCAGAGCCAGGTCCAGCGGGCAGCCGCACTGAGCTGTGTCCTCACGCAGTCCCAAGTCACCTCACCTCTGGGAGGAGAGCAGAACACTTGTGGGGGTTGGGAGGCAGTGTCAAGTCACAGGGTTGCAGCTCAGACCCACGACCCGCATCCCGGAGTCGCCTAGGGACGCTTGACCGCTGGGGTGGGGCACAGGGAGAGACTGGACGGAGAGCCCTGTCCCTGGGGAAAGGGCAGGAGGCTCCGGGGCTCCTGCTGCAGCGCTGGACGCGGCTCTCACCTGCACGCCTCATGGCAGCGCTCCTGGGCCCGGGCCAGGGCCTCTAGCAGGACGTGCCACAGCGGCAGCAACACACTGTGGTAAAGCAGCAGGAGCAGCTCCCTCAGAGACTGGAGCAGCTGGATCAGGGTGTCGGGGAGCTGGATCTGTAGCTGGAGCACAGAGCATGGGGGCGGTTAGAGCACCGGGAGAACGCATCCTGGTCCTGAGGACCCGCTCCACACGGGGCTGGACCTTCCGGCCCCTGGGCAGACCAGCCATTCTCCCTGTATCTGGCTTACCCTCTGGGAGAGGCCGGCGAGGCTGTCACCAGCCCAGGCAAGGTGGGAGGCACAGTGGGCAGAAAGAAAGCTGACTGTGGCATTGGTGTGGGTCCAGGCCAGCTGCAAACCGGGCCTCACCACGGTCAGCAGGTGGGAGCCCCAGGCTGGCAGGGTCTCCTGCAGCCAGCTGTACAAGATGGAGGGGAGAAAGGAAGGCCGAGTTTCCTCAGACAGCTCGGCTCCCCTGAGAACAGCTGGGGGGAAGGGAGGCCTTGGGGAGGGAAAACTGCCATCGTTCCCGACCGATACCGCCACCACCTCGAACACCAAGCCCTCTCCCTGCCACCTCCTTTCTCCCCTCCCCAGGCGGAGCTCACCTGTAGCCTTGCAGGCTGTAGGAGTAGACCTTGGCACATACGTGCTGGCCAGCAGGCAAGAACCCAGATGATTGAAGCAACCGGCCAGAGAGGGAGGCTGAGTAAAGGGGGCCCGTGGTGAGCTGGGGGGCAAGGCGGACAGGGAGTGGGGAGACAGACACTACAGGCCCCAGAGCAGGCCCAGTGGGGGATGTAGCAGAACGCAGCGTGCTCCCAGGGCTGCAGAGCTGGCTCCAGTCTGCTCCGGAGCATGCTCGCTTGGAGGGAGGGGTGCAGGCCTGGGGAGCTGAGCCCGTTTCTCCTGCTGGGCCGGGTGAATGGGAATGAGGCAGCCAGGCAGGTGTCAGGAAGCCTGGGTTGGAGGGTCCACCCGTCTACTTACCAGCCGTGATCTGAAGCTAATTGGTAAATGTGACCCTCAATTTCCTCAGGAGTTAAAAAGGAGATAACGCTTTCTCAAACAAGACCGTGCATACACAAGCATTTCTACACTGCAAAGCAACAGTCCAATCTGAAGCGGTAATGTCACAGTTGTGGACAGAAAAGCCTGCCTGGAAAGGTTTCTTCTGTAGGACTAGGACAAGGCTGTATTAGGGGCAGTGGCCACTACACCTAGCTCCGTGCCTCACCCTCGTGCTATCTTCCTCACCTGCCAATCACTGCTTACCCTGGAAAGAGCTATGTGACCGGAAGTCATGGCACAGGAAACCTACGGCAAAGACCAGCACCAGTAGGAGCAGCCGTGTCCAGGGCAGCCGGTAGCCCCGTGCCTGCTGCAACAGGCCCTACGAGGGGAGGGGGAAGGACCGGTGGTCAGATGGGAAGGGGGTGGTCCTCGCCTCCTAAGGCGGGCCTCAAGCCAGGCCTCCTCCCCTCCAGGGACAGGTGGGGCGGAGAATGTGCTGAGCCACAGGTGTAGGACGGTGCGCGGGCTGGGGAGGGCTGGGTGCTGGTACCTTGCAGGCTGTGTCACAGGTGACGGCATCCTGGTTGTTGCAGCTGCCCTTCCTTAGCAGCTCCTGGTTGGTAAGCTTGAAGGACTGAATGGTTTCTTGCAATGACTTCTGTGTCTATCGGATAAGAAAAGTCTGGGTTGAGAGGACAGCATTCAGTCTGTAAGGGAACCGAGCCTCCACCCTGTTTCACTGTCCACGCAGTGAATACAGTGCCTTCTCAGGGAGGGGGGCAGTGGTTGAAGGGTACGAACCCAGAACCCAGACGAGGCTCAGCCTGCCATGTCCTCCCAGCTCCTCACCTTCTTGGGAATCTGCTCCCAGGACCTGAGCAGGTGTTCCAGCAGCAGGCTATGGGGAAAGCACAACCCCTTGCAATCAGGGGGCCCACTTGGCCCTTCCCGTCCCCCTTTAGGCCCTGGCTCCTTTACTTCCCTCCCACAGTGGGCAGCTTCCTAGAGGCCACCCCAGCAACGCTCCCGCTCAATTTGAGAGGCACGAACCCAAAGGACAGTGACAGATTTTCCCCTTCTACTTCTAGGCTAGGGACAGGTGGGGAAGCATGGATTAGGCTTCTCTGTATGGACTGGAGGTGGGCAGCCCCCCACCCCCACCTGCCTGGACTGTGACAAGTGCTTGGGGTACAGCTGCCTCCAGACACTGGCGCTGAGGGGGTCCACCGTCAGGCACTCGGTCAGGCTGCTCAGGAGCTGCATAGGGGACAGGAGAAACTGCTGGGGCCTGGGGCTGGCTGGAGGGGAGGGTGCTGAGAGGTAACCCCTGGCCCCCAAGTGGGGCAGCCCAGGCAACACACCCATCCCAGAGAATGGGGAAATCATGCCAAGACCCCAGAAATGTCTGAGAGGTCGTAACGGGGAGGCTGGAACTCCCAACCTAGAGCTTGAGCTGGAAGGTCACCCGTCCACAAGAGGCAGGACATCAGAGACCAGCTTAGCTCCGTCCTCGTGAGGGTGGTGTGCGAGTGGGGCGGGTGGCTATCAGGAGCTAAGGAGGTGCCCAGGAAACGGGTCCCATGAAGGCAGGGACCTCACCAGCAGGTAGGGACCTCTGCAGCGGCCTCCCGCCACTTCCTCACCTCTTTCTTCATCTCAGGAGGGCAGCTAGGGGTGGCTCTGGACAGGAAGGAGGGGAAGTACGTATGCAGGATGGATTCCGGCCTCGCCCCAAACGCCAGCACCTTCAGTCGGGGGTAGAGCTGACACAGCTGCTCCTGCAGGCTGGGGTGGGGGTGGGGAGGAGAGCCAGGCACAGGCTCTAAATGGAGCTATGTGATGTGTCCCTTTTCCTGCCCGAGAGAGGGGAGTCGCTAAGGGCCTTATAATGGCAAGGAGTCTTTTCAAACACAGAGAGCCCCCGGGAAATCTGTTGAAGTCATGGATCTTCTCCCCAGGAAAACGTCCATATGGCAATGATACTCGAGGGCCCACACAATCTCAGGAGGTTCACCGATCCCTTGAACCTTGCAGGTTGAGAATCTCAAATTTAGGATGGTTGGAGAAGAGGGGACAGGAAATATGCTGCCTGCTCCTGACTCTGCTGGGATCCTTCACAGCAGGTGTGCCCCAGGGTAGTCCTACCTGGGTGTCAGGGAGTTGTTGGGCATGTAGGCAAAGTCCAGAAGTGGGAAGAAGTCCTTGGGGCCAATCATGCCAAAGCCCTTGGTGAGGTTGGGGTGCATCCTATGGGGGAAGGAAGGAACAGACTTGTGGAGACTACCATACAGGCTGTGAACCCAGCTAAACCCAACATCTAGGGAAATGGGCATAAACCCTGCCCCACCCCCTACCCCTTAATAGCTTCTTTCCTTTCCTTCCTCACATTCTGATCGGGAGGGGCTGGTCCTGGTTTTCCTCACATCTATGGAGGCCAGGATCACAGCATCCCGTTTTGCTGAAACAGCTACTTTGTGTTTTTTTGTTTTAAAATTTTTAAAAAGTTTTTTTAGTTTATTTTGAGGGAGGGAGCATGAGCAGGGGAGCGGTAGAGAGAGGGAGAGAGAGAGAATCCCAAGCAGGCTCAGCACCGTCAGTACAGAGCCCGATGCAGGGCTCAAACCCACAAACCATGAGATCATGACCCGAGCCAAAATCAGGAGTCAGGTGCTCAGCTGACCGAGGTGCCCCCGAAGCGGGAACTTTGAACACCATAAGCCTTCCTGGCTGCCCCCCCCCCCCCCCCCCCCCCCCCCCCAGTTACTCACAGGAGCAGCCGATCCAGGTATGCAATGGCGAAGGGAGACAGAGACTTGATGCCCAGCACAGGCAGCATGATCCCTAGCCACACTGAGGAGACAAAGTTCAAGGAGGAAGACTCAGGCTCGGACCCACTGGGGATGTTAAAAAGCTTACTGCTTCCAAGACCACCCTTCTTCCTGCCCCCCTTCTCCGTTACCTTTCAGTCCTTCAGTGAGGTTGGTAAAACCTGCTTGACCCAGGGCCCACATGATGGTCAGACACTTCGCTGGACGGCTCTGGTGAGACCTTAGCAGTTCCAGGAACTGAGGAGACCGGTGGGAAAGGCAGGTTGGGATGGGGCAAAGCACCAGGAGCACCCCAACGCCAGGCAGGAAGAGATGTCAACAGGGAGACAAGGGACAGGCCACGGAGCAGTGGAGTAGTACAGGGTAGTGATTCAGAGCATGTGCTCTGACACCAGGCTGTGGCCTTCGACCATACTTTCCGCTTACTAGTTTACTAACTCTAGGAAAGTTACTGAACCCCTCCGCAGCTCAACCTTCTCCTCTATAAAATGAGAGTAACGGCAGTACCTACCTCACGTACATACAAAGCACATCCAGGACAAGCACTAGCAGCATTAGCCATCAATACTGGTCTTAGAGGGTCTTCTACTACCCCTTAACTCGGTCCAGAGTGTAGATTCTGCCCAGCCTCCCCAGTCCTAGCCTCCTGGTGTCCCCACCACCAGCCTGAGCTCACCTTGCCCAGGTTCATGGTGGCAATCTTGGGCTTGTCTTGCAGAATGGCCTGGATACAGATGCGGTAACCATGTAGTGACTCCCCTGAAGAGACATGTGTTCTCAGACGTACATACCCTACTTGACATCCCAAATCTGAAATCTCCCTTCTAGCAGCTGTGAGCCCAGAACGCAGGCCCAGCGACTTCTAACTTTCTCTTTCCAAAAGAGTGTGGAGATCGGTACATTTCCCTGTTGGAAACAGAACCACCCAGCCCATCTGGAAGTAGAAAAAAGGGACTAGTAGGTTTCCAAGATGGGGGGGGGGGGGGGGCTAACCCTCACAGGGGGGCCCACTCACCTGGCGTCTTATCCAGTTCTTGCAGCATAGTGAACAGACAGTGGTCAAAAAAGAGCTCCAGAGACCCTGCTGCCTTGGCCAGTAGCCCTCGGATGATCCCACGCAGCTCCCGGTTTACCAGGCTGTAGGGATAATCTGGGGCCGACAGGCCTCCACGTGAGTGCTAGGACCAGAAGCTTCTGCAGCTCTGTGCACTCCCTGAGGATGGGGAGTGCAGGCAGAGGCCCCCTGCACTGAGGCTGGCATCCTCCCTATCCCAGTGAGGCCCAGGCGCTGTCACAGCTGTTATGATTCGAGAACATCTTTGATTCACGCACAGGAATCAGGACAGGGTAGGGGCACTGGGCTCTTTTACTAACTCATGTGCTGACGCACAGCCCTTTCGGTGTTTCCTTGAACTGGTCTGATTTTGAGGGAGTCAGAAGAACTAACCGTGAGTATGCTGGCTTAGAGTGGGTTCACTTAGAGGCGCTTGGAGCTTGTAGTTGAGATAGCTGGCCAGGTCCTTCAACCACACGGATGGGTTTCCAGAGAACACGCTCTGGCTCTTGTCTAGCTCTTTCTGCAGAGCTGCCACGTCGAGCTGCCAGGGACACAGGCCCCCCGTGGTGCGTTATGAGTGAGTACAGGGAAACAGGACAGAGGTGGGAAAACGGGTGAACTAGGTGAAGGCAGAAGGAAAAAAGGGTTTCTGCTTTTAAGTGTTAAGTATGTGGAATGCCACAATATTGCTGCACCCGGATATTTGAGGAAAAGAGTACAGCTGGGATTGCTGATCTCAAGGCCCAATACTCTTAAGCCCTTCACATGTTCAAGGGGACCAGACGGAAAATGAAACACTGCTGCTTCCACAGGGCGAGGAACCACAGCTGTTTCTCTACCCTCTCCCCAGTATCCCTGGGTCTTCAAGGCTCTCCTTGCATAATCTAGGTTTCCCTAGAAACTTATTTCCGATCTGTCTTAAATGCAAGCATTCTATATCTTGGGATTTCTGCCCTTTCCTGAATGCTTCCTCCCAAAAGTAGTGTCTCGAGTTCCACAGGTCCCTCGGCGGCCACCGCCACCCCCTTGTTCCTTTCATCTTCTCCACACCTCACGTCCCTGTTGTCTCCCCACCTAAAGTCTAGGCACACTCACAGCTTTCAGTGCCTCCTCCAGGCTGCGGAAGCGACCCTGCTTCTGGTTCTGGTTGGCGAGGGTGGCCGCCTTCTTAGTCTGCTTCTTGTTCCCGGGTTTCTTAGGCTCCACAGCAGGGGGTGGAACTTGCTCCTTATTCTGCCGCTTCAGGATTCTCTCAAAGCCCCGCTCATAAAGGGTGCTTGTCGTCTGAATTGGAGCTGTGGTAATGACAGGCAGAGAAAGGGGGACCATCCTTGAGTCATGAGGGCCTCACGGGAACAGCGGTGCCTTCCCCCACATTGCCACCAGATTCGTCTCCAGTGGGGAGCCTGCCTCAACGCCCCTTCTTGCGTCCTGCTTAAGGAGCAGGGCGGGCAGCCCTCCCGGTTGCTTCTTTCAGTCATGGCAGCTCTTGAGTTCATAGGCTCTTTCAAAGAGGTGAGGCATTTCTTTATTAGATAAGTCAGAGTACGTGGGAACTAGCAGAGGAGTAGGATACAGAGGGCTGGCTTCCTTGGTGAGTGGCTACCAGTCTGGGAGGTCAGGACTTTTCTGTCTTGGTTCCAGTGTGACAACTCTATAATCAACAAGTGGCAAGCTCTCTCCACTCTCCAGGAGACTTCGAGGAAAGAGGCGCCACTTAAATACTCGCTGGGTGTTGAGAATGAGTGGTGGGGTCGTTCCTTCCGCTGCCGGGCGCCCCCGGCGGTGTCCCCCCCCCCCCCCCACCCCGTACCTGCTGGTTACTCAAGGAGGCGGCACCGAGCACGATGAAGCCGGCTGCCTCTCCCCAGCTCTCAGACATTGGCCCCAGAGGCCAAGCTAGGGCCGGGAACAGCTGGTAGGGTGTGTGCAGACAGCAGTCCTGGTCCCCTCTGACATGTGACCCCGGGAAAGGGCACCTAACTCCACTGGGCCTCGGTTAACTCATCTGCGAGGCGAGGACAGCTCCCTCCTAGCGCTGTCTACCTCCCGTGAGGCTCAAGGGGCGACGCACGGCAGCGCTCGCCGAACGGGGGGTGCCGATCGGCAGGACAGCCCAGGGGCTCGGGTGGCTGCTAGCTACCTCGCCGGAGGGGCAGGCCCGGGGCCGGGAGGCGGCGCTGGCGGCCGGCCGGGTGGGTACTCACGGGTCAGGTCGTATTTCCACACACCGTTCGCCTCCCCGAGAGCCCGGCGGTCCCCTCCGCCGCTTCTACCACTGCCGCCGGCCCCGGGCCGCCGCCCTTTCCTCACCACCTCCCAGCGCCCCCCACCAGCCGCCTTGGCTGCCATGGCTCCGACCCTCCCGCCACTGCCACCTCCCTGGGCTTTCCGGTCCGGCGCGGATGCACCGCGCTCTGCCACGTCTCCTCGCAGGGCCTCGCGGCGCGTGATGCCGACCGCAAGGCAGCCTGGGACTTGTAGTCTTTCGTTTTCGCCGCGTTATCTCTAGCAAGGTATCGGGTCGGGCCGGGCGGCTGGGGTCTCCTTCGTAGCAAAAAAAAAAAAAAAAAAAAGAAAAGAAAAGAAAAAAAAATCCACGCAAAGGCGTTGAGATGAGAGGCTGTTGTATTCAGAGCATTTTAATTGGGCATTTACTGTATGAAGGCCACTGCATTGGGTGACTTGGAAATGTAACCAATTGCGGTTTTCTTTGCTTTCTAGTGGTGCCAGAAAGATGGAATGGAACATTCTCCTTACCTTCGGGGCGAGGTTGAAGATTACATGCTTTCTCCCTTCTAGGAAAGTGCTAGTTTTTTTGTTGTTAGTGGTTAAACTTTAAGTTATTGGGCTATAAAAAAAAAATCTATTGTGGAAGAACAAGGAAGAGGATGGAACTTGCGAGTAGGGGAAGTGTTTGGAGGACAGGAAATGGAGAGCGGTGGCCCCCGCTAATAGAAGGGAAAAGTCTGGGGTTCTGGGACCGCCAGGGCTGTTTCCCCTTACAGGGAATAGGAAAGAATGGCTCTGACCCTCAGTGCAAGAGTCAGTCCCAAGTCCCAGATGTGGCAGGGAGTCATCAAGAAGAGCCCCAGACCTGAGGAACCACTCAAAAGAGGTTGCTGCTGACTTTCTCTGTCCCTGGAGGGCCTTCCACCATGCTTGTAGTATCATGTGAAACCTCAAAATGTAAAGTATCCCAGTAGGAGAGGAGGAGGAGAGGAGAAATGAAAGTAACTTATTACAATTAAGGAAATGTGCTGTTTCAGGTACACTCCTACATTTAAGGATGAGATTCATACCTGCCGTACTCAGGTACAAGATAGGTGAGACCTTGTAGTAAGAACTGATAGAGTCCAAATTCCTACAGGATGAACAGCTTGGGAAGTGATGAGGATATCCTAAGGATATCCTAAGGATAGGAAGGAGATTAGAGAAGCCTTCCTGAAAGAGGTGGCATTTGAGATGGGTCCGGGGACAGGGAGAATTTTCACTGGTTGGCGATCAGGACAGGTGCAAAGAACAGGCCAGCCGTATGGGTTTATTGCTTTAAGTGAAAGCCTAGAGGTGGGGCACAGCAGGGCAAAGCTGGGAAACGACGTAGTTCAGTGTGATGGTGTTTAATGAGATTTGGGAGGTGAAGAAGGGTGGAAAGCGATCTGAACCCATATGCTATGGTCTGCCAGAAATGTGGACTGGGAAGCCAGTGAGAAAGTGGCACAATCTACTGTTTTGGAAAAATAAGTGAGTATATGTGAAGGATAGGGTGGGGCGGGGGGAATGCCTCCTGCCTGTCCTCTAGCCCCTTCTGGCCTGACTGTGGCTGACCTTGCCTCCGTTTCCTCTGAAATGGAGTGCTTTTGCCCAGGACCGTAATTGAGCTGCTCGTTCATCAGTTCATTTTTTTCGGATCATCGGTTTAGTTCTACCCGACCTCACAACAAGATCTCCTTTGCTCAACCCTTTTTCTGTCACGTGTAGGGTCACCGAAGAGATGTTCTTTTCTGAAGAGAAACAGAACGGGCGGGCTTTCCGTAGGGTCTGCCCCGTGGTGGACGTAGTTAAAAAGGATGGGAGGGGCTTTCTTTTCTATCTGTCTTTGGCACCGTCTGACCGCTCATTTGTTGTACCTTGGTATCCAGGGGTGAGAAGTCATTCACTTACTTAGGCGCTTCTGCACTTTCTAAGCACCTTCTCTACCTAAGCACCTGGCACTGTGCCAGGGGAGCTAGAGGATTCACCTCACTTGCCTGTGAGGAACTCGAAGCCTGTGTGAGGCAAATGTGAAAGCAGAAAATTATAGTTCACCATCTAAGTGTTCCACGAGGAAGAGACTTAGTATGATGAGGGTACTGGGAAGAGGTGGAGGAGGCGGCAGTGGCTTTATGTCCCTGAACTCTGGGCGTTCCAAGAGCAGCCTCAGACACTAGCCGTGCAGCGGACTTGGGCAGCTACCCACGTGGGGTCTGAGGGAAGAATCAAGATGTGGGGTCAAGCAAGACAGGTGGGTGTCTAGTGTGGGGGCAGGAAGGGTGAGCTCACCGAAGCAGTGTGACTTACCACGTTAGATTTTTATCGCTGCCGTAACAAACTTGCCATAAACTTAGTGGATGAAAACAACACGTTTATTATCTTATAGTTCTGGAGGGCAAGGGTCTGGCAGGGTCTCCCTGGGCTAAACTACGGTGTCTGCAGGACAGTGATCCATTCTGCAGGCTCTACGGGAGTATCTGTTTCTTCACCTTTCGCAGCATCTAGAAGCTGCCCGAGTTTCTTTGCTCAGGCCCCTCCCATCGTCAAAGCCGGCAGATTGAGTCCTTCTCACAGGGTATCTCCTCTGCTCCCCTTCCACTTGTATGGACCCTGTGATTACACTGGCCCCATCTGGATAACCCACAATACTCTCCTTATTTTAAGGTCAACTGATGAGTGACTTAATTCCACTTGCAACCTTAATCCCCCTTTGTTATGTAACCTAACATCTTCCAAGTTCTGGGAATTATGACCTGGACACCTTTAGGGAGGAGGCATTGTTTTGGCGACCACACCCACTTTGCTGGCGGGGTGAGGTCTTGGCCTGAAGATTAGGGCCACACAGAACAACTACTTTAACCTCTTTTTTTTTTTTTTTTTTAATGTTTATTTATTTTAGAGAGAGGCACAGAGAGACAGAGTATGAGCGGGTAAGGGGTAGAGACAGGGAGACACAGAATCCGAAGCAGGGTCCAGGCTCTGAGCTGTCAGCACAGAGCCCGATGTGGGGCTCGAACTCACAAACTGCAAGATCAAGACCTAAGCCGAAGTCGGACGCTTAACCGACTGAGCCACCCGGGCACCCCTACCTCTTACAGTGTCTACCTGGAATAATGGAGAGAAAGCCCTTTGAAGCGAGGCAAGGGAATTAAAAGTCATAACGATCAATAAAAGCAGGCAAGGAACTTGTTGGGAGGAGAAAAACAGAAGTAGAATAGGGCTAGAAGTATCTATGTGGGGGTGGGAGTCAAAAGGAGGAGGCGAAGCGAATGAGGAATGACCAGGAATGAACTGCTTCTCTAAGGCTTCTATCTGGAGTCCTTGGAGAAATGGCAGTGGTCTGGCAGAGGCTCAGGGAGCAGGGTCACAGGAGAAACAGTTCCAGTTTGATCATAATTCAGGATGATGAGGAAACACCTACAAGGACTACTAGCCTGCAGCCACAGAACACTCTGGAGGTCACACCTCCGTGGTCTTTGGGGATGAGCGCCGAATCATGCGTCAGGAGGTCTGAAGTCTAACCTAGATTTTTACCACCTTGAGCAAGTCATGTCACAAGCAGGCCTTGGTCCCTTCATCAGTAAATGAGATGACTTTGTTTGATTGGGCCTGGTTCCCACATTCATTTCAGGGCCCTCGGTCCCTGGTCGGCTTCCGGGCCATTGGTTACGATGGCCCTTTGCCGGGGCACGCACCAGGAATGTAGGGCTGTGTGGATGACGTGAGGCTTCCTGACTCCTGGTTCCTCAGAGCTTGTTTGAAGGAGGAACCACTGGGGCACTGCTGTCCTAGGCTTCAGCACTCAGAGCTGCTTGCTCTTTGTAACCCACTCAGCTCTCTGTCACATAATACCTTGTCCCCAGCTGGATCACAGTTGTGAGGTATATAACAATATGCGCCCTGACTGGCCCAAAGGAGACTGAACCAAAGCAACCCTTGGCCGGGCCCCCAGCCCGCCCCCAGTTACTGCCCCCACCCCCAGCCACTTTACTGGGTTGCCCATCGTCACAGCCATGGCCCCAAACTTTGTTCCTTCACGGGGATTGGGGCTTTGGGGCCTCCGTGAATTCCTTCCCTTAGAGCCCTGGCACCAGTGTTGAGAGATGGGGACTAGGTCAGAGCTGGCCTCTGAGGCCAAGCGCCAATGGCAGTTTCTAGGCCTGACAGAGGATGGCAGGGGTGCAGTGCTCCGTGGCCGGCACCTCTGGAGAGGGGAGTGCTCGGGAGGAGAAAAACATTGAGACCCAGGCCGTGGCTCGCTTGAGGGAGACAGGGCATGGACTTTTACCACACAAGTTTATTTAAATAAAAGTGAACACATATGCAGGCTGGGTGGCCCGAGGGGGCAGAGGTCGGGGAGGAGGGCAGATGGGAGGCAGACGAACAGGAAGGTCCAGGCAGAATCTGTGTGGTATGAACCAAGCTGCAGAAGGGGTGGCTGGGGGCCTGGGGGCGGTGCTGGGCTTCGGTGCTGGGGGCAGGGGGCCGAGGGTGGGTGAGCCTGGTGCCAGGAGGTCATTTTCATCCCTCACGTGCTCCCCCCGCCTCTCCCTGACCACCGGGGCCTCAGGCACCCCCCACTCGGTCCCCTTATCCCTCTCCCGACATCAGCCTTCCCCTCAACTACTGGGAAGTCAGAAGACAAAATAAATAAGAACGGGTGAGTCCTGCCGAGGCTCCCAGCAATGGGGTAGGGATGCCAAGCCAGGCACACTGCCCCGGAGCCCCGTGCTGTCAGCCCTGGGAAAAGAACAGGTAAAGTGCAAGGAAAATCCAGTAAGTAAAAATATACCAATGACTTTGTCAAATATACAGCTGCTGGCTGTCAGGGGAGTGGGCGGCTGGCTGGGGCGGGCGGCGGCAGCGCCACCCTGGGAAGTGTTGGCCGACACAGCGTAGAGACAACGGAAATAAATAGGGGTGGAGGAGTGGACAGAGGCCTCGCCCAGCGCCCACCGGGCCTCTGCCTGCTCACCTGCCCCGTCCCCACAAGCCTCGCTCCTTGCCTGACTCCCCAGTGCTGCGGCACTGACACAAAGCACCCGGCGCCGACCGGCTGTAAGGAAAGGATTATAATGTGGGGCGGGAGCAGGGCGGGGAGGCACGGCAGCCGTGCAGTCAGCCAGGGCTGGAGCCGCTCTCAGTACTCGTCTTGGTCTTCCTGTTGGTGTTCCTCAATCTCATCGTCCTCGGGGGGTGCAAATCCTTCCTGGAGGGTGGGAAGGGAGAGGGAAGTGGTGAGCCAGGCAGGCCAGGCAGAGGGGGAGACTTCTGCTGGGAGCCAGTCCCACCTCCCCTGCTGATCTCTGTGTGACCCTGGGCTCTTGACTTCAGTGGGCTCTCCCCACCCTGTTCCCCCAGGCCCCTCGGGTGCTACCCCTTGTGGTCTGCAGGGGGCAGGATGGGGAGGGCCCAGTGGGCCTGGGACATGAGCGGGTGAAGGCAGAGCTCACCTCGGTGGCATAGAGAATGCCTATGATGCCCGAGATAACCGGGCTGTTCTCACTTTCGTGTTCCTGGCAGATGAGCTCGATGTCTCGAAGTTTGCTGAAGTAGAAGTCACGCTCCTTCTCCAGCCCATCCACCGTCAGCTTCAAATCCAATAGCTGCTTGGGGACAAGGCGGTGTTCAGGCCAGAGGCCCCTGCCCCAGACTCCCCTTCCCACCCAAGGTCCTGGCTTTTGTTGAGGGCTCTCTCAGTGACCCTCGCCCACCCTACTCACCTGCTGATTGAGTTCGAGAATCTGGGCATCGGTCTCATGGCCGCCATTCCGGGCTGATGGGGGGTTCTTCCGGAGGATGCAGGGTGGGGCCACATTGCTCAGCCGGCCAGAGGTCTGCATGTTTTTGGGGCCTGTGGGGGACGTCCTCTGTGGAACTGCCCAGAGGAGAAAGGTCGGATGGGGCCACGTGAGCCCACGGCTCACGGGGCCTGAGACAGCCTGGTGTGATGACTGCGGGGGGCAGGCCCATGCGAAAGGCAGGCACTCTTGCCCTCCCCTCCTCTCCCACTCGGGAGGGGCATCGACATCTAGGCCCCAAGCCATGGCCACACTGACACCACAGCAGCCGGGCAGCTCTTTGGCAAGCCTGGGAGAGCAGGGACTATAGGGAAGCAAAGAAGGTATGAGGTGTGGGGAGGGGGGGGGGGAGCTGGCCTGAGGGAGAAGTGAGGGCAACCAGGAAGGAGGATTTGGGAAGTGGGGCTGGGAGGGTTGGGCCCTCTTGTACTGTCAGCCAGAGTCTGAGGAAAAGCAGCTGGTGCAGGGTCTCAAGTCTGGCACTTGCTGGGTCTTTCCCGACAGAAGCCCCACCCTCCCTGGGGATAAGCTCAGTCTCAGGGCCCCTGCCCCTCCCAGCATCCCTGCCTCAGGATGGGCTCTGTGTTCTCTGCTGGGCCTGACTCCGGGACCCCGGCTCCTCCCCCACAAGCCCAGCATGCTGAGGCCACTTGTCTTCTAGCTATGGCCGCTCCCTAGACAGAGCTGGCTGCTTCTAACACAAAGCAAGCAGGTGAAGGGGGGGGGGGGGGGGTCAGGCCCAGGCGGGGCAGCAGCGCAAACAGAGGAGTGGCTCTGCTATGACGGGTTCAGATGCTGGGGCTGCTCCTTTCTCTTCCTTTCCCCAACCCTCTCATCCCCCAAATGCCCTATTGCTTCTCCCTTTTCCTCTCGAACCCAGACAAAGCCTCCTTTCAAAAGACTCATCTCTTGAGGACTCAGGGCTGTGGGCCTTTGGAATAGGGGAAGATCGGATCCCAATGGGGGAAGCTTGGCAGACTCCTGTCCCCGGGGGGCGTCCAGTGGGCAGGGGGCAAGAAGGGTGTGTGGTGCTGGCACCAGGCCCCTGGCCTGGATGGACCTGGACAGACGAACCGCGCCACATGCCGCCCCGTCATCTCAAGGCACAAAGCCAGTGCCCTGGGCCTCCCAGCACCACTGCCCCCATGGCTGGTGCCGGTGGCTCTCCGTTTTCGGCCCTCTTTCCAGCCCTGTCCTCCCTACTGTGATTCCCCCTGGTCTGGGCGGGCAGCAGGCGGCGTCATCTGAACTCCGTGATAACAGTCTCCTCTAGGCTGGCAGGGCCGGGCCGGCGGCCCAGGGGGCGCTCCTGGCTGCGGAGCCATGCCGGTCCGGCCCCCCACGCTCCCTCCCCCAGCTCGGGCACGTTACCTGCTGTGCCAATGAGTTTCTTGGATTTGTTGAAGATCTGATCACCTGGGTTAGGAGGGGGCGCTACGTCCTGGCCCTGCCGCGCCAGCAGAGGGTTGTAATCCTTTCCGTCATAGTTTGCGTCAAAGAATTTCTTAAACCACTGAATAAACTCAAAATTATCTTGGAATTTTCCTTTCACTAATTTCTCTACGGGAATTATCTGAAACAGACCACACAAGCAGAGAACTTTAGCCACCTGCTGCCGCAGGGCTGCCTTCCTCTGTGAGAGGGTCCACTGCTCTCAGGAAAGCCAGCTCCTGGGCTGCGGCGTCTTCCACCTTCTCCACGGGGCCCCTCCCTCGGCACCGGAGCTGGGACGCTGTGGCCGGGCCTGGGAGCCAGAGACGGCCCTCTCCTCCAGGCACGGGAGGAGCCGGCTGCGGCCCTCGGTGCTGCCGCCGCCGTGTGCCTGTGGGGTGGGGGTGCCGGAACCAGGGGCTGGGGGCCACTGAGGCAGTAGAGTGAGCCCAGAGACTTTCCTCAGGCCCTACAGAGAAGGACCTTAGTAGGAGCGGCACACTGAGCCCCAGCTGCTGAGACAGACAGGGTCCAGAGAGAAGGAAGGGGAAGGAATGTCGGCAGGATAGGATATCAAGTGTGGGGGTTTTTCCACCATGCCTTGAGCTGGGGGAACATTCCCTCCGGAGAGCAGGGGGTGGAGAGAGGCGTGAGAGCTGGAATGACCCCAGCAGCCCCTGCTGCCCCGGCTGGCGGGTCATCTTCTTCCCCAGGGTCACACAGCTCCTCAGGGCCCCCCGGAGCGCAGGCACCTACTTTGTCAACACCCATCTTCTTGAAAGCTGCTTGCAGCACCTTGAAGTTGTGGATGTATTCGTGCTCTAGTTTGGCCTGGAACTTCACCTTCCTCAAGTGCACACAGCCGGGGAAGAGCATGTCCATGAACTGGCAATAGGCTGCCCCTGGGGAGAAGCACAGCTGCCTGAGGGGGTCCCCTGCCTGGGCTGCTCCCCCAAACTACCCAGTCTCCTCTCTCCTTGTCCTGGCAGGGTCAGTCCTACGGGTGGGACAGATACGGCCGGAATCCCCCCACCAGCTTTCCCAGAACAAGAGCAACTACGACAGATTGATGCGGTCACGTCAAACACTGCGTACGTGTCATTTAATCCCAACAGCAGCCCTAGTTTGACAGGCATGTTCTCTCCATCTTGTGCATGGGGAAACTGAGACCTAGCGACTTGCCCAGGACTGCGCTGCAAGAAGAGCTGAGCTTCGGGCCCAGCGTGGCCAGATTAGACCTCATGCTGTGGGCCGCTGGCTTCACTGCCCGTCCCGGCTCTTGATACCCCACGGCCCCTGCCCTCCCGCAGCCCCTCCCTGAGTCTCTCCTGCTCTTCGCTTCAGACTCTTCCCATTCCACGAGACCCTCATTTCCTTCACCGCCACGACTGTGACTAGTTTAGGGCTCTGCTGCTCTCCTCCTCAATCCTAATTTCCGGCTCTGTTCTCTGCCGTGGCCCTTCTGCCTCCCACTCTCCCTCCCCTTCCCTCCAGCAGGGCCCACTCCCCCCACACCCAGGCTCCTACCTGAACAGAGCTGTTCTATCTTGGTATAGTTGAGGTGCAGGGAGTCATTGACCCATGCCAGCATATCATGGCGACTCAGATTTTCACTGGTCACGGACGTGGAGTACACATTGACGGCCATACCCCAGCTGCAAAGAAAGACGAGAGGCAAGGTCAGCATCCAGGGGCCGCGTGCTATTCCTTGACTGTAAGGACAGAAGGAGCTGGACAGTCCCGGGCGAGTGAAAAGCATCTTCCTCCAGACCAGCCTTGCGGTTTTCCCTCCTGGAAAACCCTTCAGGCATTTCCCTCTTCAGGCATCTAACGAGTGCCTACTATACGCCAGACGTGTGCTAAGAAACTGGTGATAAGATGTGGTCTCTGCCTCCAAGGAGTTTACAGACAGGCAAACCCTCACAGAAGGGAGTGGCAGGGCAGCGAAAGCGGCACACACGAAGTTAAGAGACGACACAAAGGTGGGAGTGATCTCTTCTGCGTGACAAGGTCAGCGAAGGCTTCAGAGCAGAGATGCTGGAGTCTGGAAGCACCAGGAATTTTCCAAACATGCAAAGGGATGGGGTAGAAGGGTACCGCAGGCCCAAGGACCAGCGAGAACAAAGGCATGGCTTATTCTGGGACTCTGAGTTGTTCAGCAGGCCTGGGGAGCAGGTTTTTGTGTTGGGGTGTGGTACAGTGAGGTTGGCAGGGACAGATTGCAAAGGGCTTTGTTTCCCACGAGGAGGAGTCTGGACTTTCTGTTCAGACAATGGGAAGCCATTAGAGGATTTTAAGCCGGCAGTAATCTGACCAGGTTTGTGTTTTAGAAAGCTGACCAATCTTGTCCTCTCCTTTGACTTGAAACCCCATATTTCTGTGGCCAGTGGCCTGCTGGCTGACCCACAGGTACCTAAACTCTGCTTGTCTAGAACCTCCCCTCAATACGTGCGTCTCCTGTTATACTCATTATCTCAGCGACCGTCACCACCAGTCACCCAATCACGCACGTTAGAAACCTGGGGTTATCCTACATAGCCTACACCCTCTCACACTCATATCCAGTCATCCATCAAGTCCTTTCCAGTGTGCCCTGCTCAGACTAGTCTCCTGCTGCCTGGGAGCTATGTATGCACTCTCTCAGGCCAAGGCCAGCAGTAGTCTCCTAAAGGCCCCCCCCAGCCTCCAGTCTTTCCTGGCCCACCCCTGATACTGCTCCGATCAGAATCCGTGTAAAGGTAGCCCAAACCACACCACTCTCCGTCGCAGTCATGAACGAGACCCCCATTGGCTGAATTTGCCTTATAGACTTGAGCTGTTCAGCACTCCCAGCATTGGAAGCATTTTTGAATTAGTGTCCAATATTTTAACGTTGGGATGTTTCACACAAACAACTTGAGGTTTCTGGCTTTTGGCAGCGCTGGGCCTTTGTTCCTGCACAGCAACCAATGGCTGGAGCTGGGCAGAGGCGCCCCCTGCTGGCCAGCGGATATGAGCTCCTCCTTATCCTCCCCCTAGCCCCGGTCAGCCAAGTGTCACTGACTTGCACCGTTAAGCACACAGTATACCTTGTAACTAGGTCTTTATCAGAAGTGGAGAAACAGAAGATAGACAAAAGGACAGCGTATTTTGAGAACTGTGAGAGTGCCTACTTCGGACTGAAGACTATTTCTCTAGGTTTAATACATAAAATGTCTCTGTGAAGGAAAAATATGCCCAGACCACTTCCCTTCCTCCCTCCTCCCCCCAGCAGGCACCTGCCCTTATTGTGTGACCCTCCCCACCGCTTATCAAACTCCTAACTGGGCCCTACTTCTCCAGCCCTCTCACTTTGCTCCCTGAGTTGGGAGCCTCCGGCAGCTGCCTACTCACCGTCTGGAAATGCTGCCCCCACCCCAAAGTCCACTCGTTCTCTGCTCCCATGGTTTTCAAACCATGGTCCCTGCAGGAGCAGCAGTGGTGCTGTCTGGGCTTCGGCTTGCTAGAAATTGCAATCCTGGAGCCCCACCCCAACCTACTGAGTCAGGATCTGCTCCCAACCAAGATGCCCAAAGGGTCTGCAGGCGCAGATTGGAGAAGCTGCTTTAGAGAGGAGGCTTGGGTGACATCCGCCGGGCTCTGCTCCCTCATGGCCTCCACCCCAAGTATACATAATGAAACTTCACTAGATGCACATTCAACTTCAATGGCATTTTTGAGAAAAATCGAGAGAGAAACCCTCTGTTTTGCCCTTCATTGCCCTGGGAAAGGGAGGTCCGGCAGGCCAAAAAGCCAACAGAAACAAAAATTATTGTATTGTCTTGGGAGCTCCTAAGGACTCAGAAGCTGGGAATTCCAGAGATTTCTGAGGGTAATTTTGACTGCACTTGGGTCTCCTCTTACACAGTGGTTTTGAGCCCAGTGCCTTTGCCCTTCTGACCCTTGCTCTAACCACAAGACTTGTCTAAATGCCTGCCCCCCTTGTCAGTAAAGGCCTTAAAGCCAGGGGTGGGGTTTTCAGGCCAGTCACAGGCAAGGTATTCAGCAAAATTGTTGAATGACTGAGTGATGCCTCCTCATGGCCTCTCCTCTTTCTGAATCATCTTTCATCACCTCTGGCCTGGACCCTCTACCCCCACTCAACCTTTAGGACTCAGCTTGGGCATCATCTCCTCCAGGACATTGTCTCTGAACCCCTGCCCTGCCCCTCTCTGTTTCTATAGCACGCTGAGCATGCTCATTCACAGCATTTGTCAATTCTCCTGAAATCACTTCTATGCCTGTCCCTTCCACCTAGGTGGAAGTTCCTCCATGGCCAGGCTGTTTCATTCACTTGTGGGTTCCAGACCAATTCTCCATGAACAATAATTGCAGAGACTGGATTTAGGAGAGTGCTTCTGAGTTCCTAGGAAACTCACCTAACATCAGTAAGCTAGTGGGAATGGGGAATGGATGGACACCAAACTTGACAGAGAGGCAGAATGGGTAGGATCAAGGAAAGTGCATTTTATTTTGATGACTCTTTAGTTAGGGATTGTGAGAAATAGAAAAGACTTGCTCCTTAGTTTAGGGAGTTTATAGTCTTACTGGGAAAACTCACAGGAGAATAATATAACCAAATGCCCCAAAGCGTAGTGTCACCTACTGTTGTGACAGGAAGTCAGGAAGGAGAGAGCGGGCAGAGTTAGAAAGAAATGGGCTTGAAAGGACCCCGACCCTTCCAGGCCTCCAGGGGGGTTGCAGAGGCCTCCAGGAGTTCAGTGCTGGAGGAGACAAGCTATTATGGATACTGGCCTTCCACTAGCTTGAGCTAGGGGAATTATTTCTTCCCCCAGGCCCCTGAGGCAGGGTGATGGGAGGGGTGGGGAGGGGGAGGGTTGTGGCTCTGCATTCTGTAGGAGGTGCCTGCCTCAGGGGGTCTAGGCTGGTCAGGGCTGGATCTAGGAGATAATGGGGGGAGGGGTCTTAGGTTGGCCCTGGGGATTCCTGAGCCACTCTAGGGATTTTTTTTTTTTCCTGTTTAGTGTATGAGTTTCAAGGGCTGATTATTGAATAAAAAGCAGAGGCATTGGTCTAGGTCAAAATTAGTCCTCCAGAACTAATTCAAGAGTCTCCTAGCTTTCTTTGGGTTCCATAGGACTGAACAGGTGATAGTTCACATTCTTTACTAGAAGAGTACATGGGATTCTCCTTCAGAGACATTCAGTAGGCCGGAGTAAAGCCCAAGTGCATCGTGTGTGTGTGTGTGTGTGTGTGTGTGTGTGTGTGTGTGTATAACTATAATACATATATATAACTATATTATATATGTTACATATATAACATACTATGCATACAATTTATTAATACATATTTATATATTATATATATGTATAATACATATATATAACTATATTATATATGTTACATATATAACATACTATGTATACAATTTATTAATACATATTTATATATAATATATAACATGTAGAGTATATATACAGTTGGCCCTTGAGCAATACATGGGTTAGGGGCTCTGACCCCCCTCCACAGTTGAAAATCTGTGTATAACTTTTGACTCTCTCCAAAACTTAACTATTAATAGTTTACCGCTGACCAAAAGTCTTCTTGATAACATAAACAGTTGATCAACACACATTTTGTGTATGTTTTATATACTGTATTCTTATAATAAAGTAAGCTAGAGAAAAGAAAATGTTATTAAAATCACAAGGAAAAGAAAATACACTTACAGTATAGCCCACTGTATGTATCAAAAAAAAATCTACGTATATGTGGTCCTGCACAGTTCAAACCTGTATTGTTCAGGAGTCAACTGTATACAGTTACACACACATACATATATACACACAAATATTACATATATTATGCACACACACACATACACACACACCCTCAGGTGGGTCTGATCCTCATCTGATACAGGGGCTTGGCTGGGACTGACTGGCCTACACTGCAATGGCATACGCTGGGATGTTGAGATGTTTTGCCACCTCCCTTGGGGGGGAAAGTGTTAGCCATCTTCCTCCTTGACACATGGGAGAAATGTCTAGTTTTCCTTCCAGGATACAACCAAAGACCTTGCTATCAGGGCTCCAAGAGCCACCAAGAGCTATACAGGTACTTGAAAAATGCCAAAGTCTTCTCAGCTTGGCCAGAAATTCCCAGTTCGGTCTGTGCCTGATGATGGTAGGGCATTCTCCACACCTTTGATCATTTCTGAATCTAGGGTCCCCAAAGTGGCAATGGGGCCTGTAAGAAGGAAGTTGGAAAAAATGTCTCCTTGAGGCCCAACAATCATGTTGTTGCCTCCTGTGGGGCTTTTGGGAAAGAGGGTGGGGTGTGGTGGAGTGGGTTGGGAGAGTGGGGTGAGTGTAGGTGGGAGGCTGATGCTAGGAACAGAGCCATTATTTCCACTCAGGACTGGCCACTCTCTGCCTTGGTCGGGGTCCATTTTAGCTCAAGAGGACTCATCTAAGGTACCCAGGGGTCTCTGCAAGGATTTTCTGTCACACTTGCTAGAGGGTCCCAAAGAAGTGGCTTTCTAGCTCCCTTATCCCCCATCCTGGTAGGGAGGGCAGGATTTCATTTTCCTTTCCTGGATTTGACACCGTAAATAAGACTAAGTTATGACCAGCAGGTGGCACCCAGGTCCTGAGCTAAAACCTTCTCAAACATTTCCCCCATCCCCAAATCCTCCTCTCCCTAGCTCAATTTAGAAAAAGAGAGCCCCTAACTTGGATCTGGGCCCTCAAAGAAAAAGCCTGGTTTTGTCAAAAGCTCGTGATGTCAGGGCACGGGGGGTGGGGCGGGGGGGATGGAGTGCTCATTCCTGACCCAGACGTCCTCTGAGAGCTGGACCAGCTGGAGTGGCCTGGAACGCTGGGTCTGAGATTCTGGACTGAACCACACCAACCTCTCTATTCCTCAAAGCTACACATTAAACTCATCAATCGGTCCGCCTTCGGATGACGTTTTGTATTGGGTGTTAACTCAGACCTAGACTCAAACCAGATCAGCTTCTGGGGGCAAAGATATATAGAGCATTTATCCAAGCATCTGGCCCTTCGCGGTCCAACTGCCTCCAATTAAAGCGGAGAAACAGTCTGAGAAAACTCTTGAAGTTAACACACCTGTTACCAAGAGCGGCTTTCTCTCTTCTGAGACAATGGTAGCCACCCCCACAAGGGGTCAGGCTCTGTTTCAAAGGCTACCACAGCGAGGTCTTCCCTGTCCCTGGGTTTCTACCATCATCTTTGGCACATGGTGAATATCAGGAGGAACAGCCCCTGATGGGGTTGTGGAATGTCACTGTCTGAGCCAGCTGTAAACCCCATTCCGGGACCAGACTGAAAATGCGGCCTCGGGAAAAGCCTGCTCTTCAGAGCCATGACTCCTGCTACAGGTCTGGAGTCATGGGAAAGACAAGTTGAGGAGGTTTAAGCTGATGATTTTGCTAAATCATTTCCTGTGCTAGGACCGTAAGGTTCACGGTGCGTTTACTGGAGATGGGAAAGGTGGCCACAGGTCTCGTCCAGAGAGGCAGAGCCGCTGGTCATTCTGTAGCCTAGTGACTTCAAAATGACTACATCTCAACATCCCATGGTCAGCAGAGTTTCTAGAAATCATCCAGTTCCTTCCCAGATACCCAGGACTACATTAGCTCTAAGTATTGATTCCTAAATCATAAATAAGTCTACAGAACTCTGAAAGTTCACGCTCTGATATTTAATAATAGTATCACGAGCCTAAATCTGATTTTGGCTTTTCGTTTTCAGGTCTTCAGTGGAAATCTATCTTCTACAAATGTGTCTTGAAGCTAATTCAGGGACATCCAGCCCCCAGTTCTTTGGTCCCTACAAGAACCCCCTGCAGTTCCCGGGACTCTATCCTCCGGCCAGCACGGCTATGAAAGACACACCGGGTCTTTCAGTCCTGCAGTGGGTGTTGGGCAAGCCTTCGGCAGCCTCCAAAAAGGTGCTGTGTTAAGCATACTGAGCTCCAGTCAGAACACTTGCGTTCAAACCCTGGCTCTAACATTTCCTAGCAGTTTGGCTTTGGGCCTCAGTTTCCTCATCTATAAAATGGGGACAGTCCCCACTCCATCAAGCTTTCATGAGGACTAAGTGAACCACATACACAATGCTGAGCAGAGCCCAGCACGTAGTCAGTTTTCAGTAAGTGTTTGTCAGCACCACTGGGGCAGACAGCGGGGACTCCAAGGGCACGGGTTTGGGAAGCAGGGGCTCAACACATACCCGGCTTCAGGTCTCCGAGACCAAGGAAGACCAGTCCTGGAGGGAGAGAGACTACAGAGCTCTGCCCTTTCTGCCTGGGGACAGCCATCTGGGCTTCCTGAAGCTGGGCCTCTGACCACAATCCCTCCCCAACTCCAGATTTCCCACATATTTGGCTTTGTAGATTCATCCTACCGGTCAGGAGAACTGGAAGAGAAGCTGTGGGATCAGAGGACAACTCTGAGGAGTCTGCCAAAACGTTTCCTGCTCCTGACATGGGGCTATGCCCATTGTCACTGGGTTAACCTTTCCTGCCCAGGCCCAGGGGGGCTGAAGTCACCTGTCTGGAAAATCTGCAAAATTGCTACCCCTTGTCCCCTTGGGTCACACATCCAGGTTATTCCGGGGTTGCATGGAGGCAATATGTGCAGGCAGGCATGAAGGGTTCTGAGGGCCTGGAGGAGTCCTGCCAGCGGGTCACAAAGCCCTGGCAGACCCAGCCAATCACCTTCTTCTCACGGCTGAGCAGGGACCTGACTCATACGGAGGCTCAGCTCTCACAGTTGAATTCGTCAAAGGTAGAGAGGGGCAGGTGGAACAGCTCCAGGGCTGGTGGGGAACCAGCATACGCCCAATCCAGCAGATCCAGGACAGGGATCTGGATGGTACTGGTTCAGGTGGGGACTGGAGCTCCTCTAGGATTCTGTTCTCACAACACTTTTAGGTCATGTGGCTGTGGCTGTTCTCTAAGATCCCGAACCCCACAGAAGTCCCAGCTTCCAGGGTCTGGGACATGTCCTGCTGAACAATGATCTCAACTCTATTTATTGATTTTTTTTTTTTTTAAGAGAGAGCAAGCAAGCAAGCGGGAGTTGGGGAGAGGGGCAGAGAGAGAGAGAGAGAGAGAGAGAGAGAGCATCTTAAATGGGTTCCACACTCAGCACGGAGCCTGACACGGGGCTTAATCCCACAACCCTGAGATCATGACCTGAGCCAAAATCAAGAAGTCAGATGCTCAACCGACTGAGCCACCCAGGTGCCCCGATCTCAATTCTTAAAGAGGCTTCCCCAGGCTGGTCCGGGTAATGCTGCCATATCCCCGGAGGCTGTGTTCAGCCCCTCTCCCCCTGCCCTGCTCTGCCGGGGGTGGGTTGCTGGCCCATCTGTGGCTAGCCTGAGGACAGACAGGGAAGGAGGCAGCAGCGGCTGCTGTGACATGTTAAGAAGAGAACGTTGGTTTCTGCAGCCCTGGTGTGCCTGATTTTCCTTAATGATCCTTCGCGCTTCAAAAGCAGGTGTCTCCCAGGGGGCACATACAAGCTGTGTCACTTTATCTTCCTTAAAACGATGTTTTGTCAGCCTGTATGCCTTGCGGTTGTCACTGGACCAAGTGGCACGTTCTCCCTACCTCTGGAACAAGTGGATCTGACCGGTTGTTTAGCCTGCTTTCCCTCTATCCCAAGCTCAGCCCTCCTCTGCCTTCATAGCTCCTCCTGCCCCATAGCCAACCCCTCTCAGAATTCTCCAGCTTTATTCCCTTGCCTTTTTGACAGACTGCTCATTTCATCTGCTAGCTTTTCCACCAGAAAGTCTACCCTGGTTATGTCTAGAACTTGACAAGCTTCAGTGTTTGCTCTTCTGTCTTCTCGTGCAGACTGTCATTCTTCAGGTCCCCGAGACTCTAGCTGCCTGCCCCGCAGGAGACAGTGGCCCCCCCCCCCCTCAGTGGGGATATGCGCTGGACGGGGTACAGTGCCTACTTTCAAATAGCATCTCCCCTGGTCTGCCATGGTTCCTGAAATTCCCACCACAGATGATACTCTTCTGGATGATAGCCTTCATCTCTGAAAAGCCTTAGTTATTATCTCAATTTTGAATATGAGGAAATGAAGGCTCTGGGTTCAAGTAAGTGCCTTGCTCAAGCTCAAGATCAACCACTGGCAAGACTAGAGCATGAACCCCTTCCATTTGAACCTGAAGTCTATGCTCTTTACCACTACACTGTGGCAAGAAGAGCTGTTTGATCTTGTACAGCCCCGGTGCGGTGCGTGATCATTTGATCTAATGATTTAGGCCCCTGAGCATTAGGAGAAGGGAAAAGAAATTTCAAAGGTTTTCTTCTTTACGTTTCCTTTTCCTGGCTACTGCAGCATTGTCTTAATCTCAGCCACCAACTATTTACTGACCGCTGACACAAGGTGCTAAACACTTTGTGAGGCACCATGAGGACACAGGATCATTTCAAGACTCGGGTCTTGTCCTTAAGGAGCCTTCGTTTGAAGAAATAAGAGTAATTCATAAAACAACAAGGGATCCCACAAACCAGAACAGAGGAAGCGCTACCCAGTGAAAGTACATTTGGCTTTTAAGTGCTCCAAGAGAGCGCAAAGGATGAGTGTGGGCTCAGTTAGACGATTGCTGGGGGAAGGTGCACCTAACACCTTGATGACAGGGTATCAGAAAGCAGTGAAGAGAAAATGGGACAGTGGAGACACAGAAAAGAGGTTTGTTGTTACTTTTATTTTTTAAAGTGAGCATAAGACCAGTGATTCAATCTTAGAGGAATGTTAGGGGATTCGATCAAGAGAGGAGGTAGAAGAGGTAGGTGATGTGTCTAAGCCAAGGGAGACACCAGTTTCAAGGAGGTCATCGACCCTGTTGAATGAAGTTACCAGACAGACCTCTGATGGAGAAATGGTCATTAGATTGTGCAAGAAGAAATGATGAACATCTGAGTCACCTTGCTGCAGGGTGGAGAGAGAAGCTAGACCCAAAGACAGTTACAGAGTCCCAGACCATCTGCCCAGATGGATGCTGAGTGGGGAAATCAGGAGTTTGTCATCCAGGCCATTTATGTCTGCTGCCATATCACAGGTGAAGTAATGAGCGACTTGCCTGCAAGGTGGGGGACACCGCGCTACTCTTAGTAAAGGCCGAAGCAATATACAGATTCAATGTAGGCTCGTGCTCTAATCTCAACATCCCACACATCCTCCTTCAGACTCCATATCCTGTTCTTAAATTCTAGATTGTATCTGTCCACAGAGGCTCACAAGTACAACCTCTTGGTTTTTCTAAAGCTTATCACAACCCTGTGTCATGAATGAAAGAAAGAATGGGGGAAGACTTTAAATATAATAAAATCTTAACTAATTTGAATGTTTGGAATATGTTTTAAGTATTCATTTACTGTCCTGTTTACCTGTAGTTAATCAGAACAGAACCCCTTTTGATCTTCAGTTTCGTTGAAAATCTTGTTGAAAGGTCTATTAAGGCAGGGTAGAATGCACAAAATTTATTACTAAGGACTTTCCAGAGCCTCAGATTCACTCACTTACTTACCACCATTTATGGAGTGTATATTGCAGGCATGGAGCCAGGCACAGGGCCTCTAGAAAGGAATGGGATCCAGTCGGGGCCCTCAAGGCGTTCACGGATAGGGTGGGAGCTAGACCAGTGAACAAATAGCCAAAGGGCTTCACACTATGCTAGAACCCCACAGGCAGGAAGGGCGCGCTGTTGGAGCAGGCCTGCTTCCGGGGTCAGGGAAGCCTTTGTAGAGGAAGCATAGTTTGATGCGGTCTTGAAAGAGAAGGTCATCGAGCCAAGAGTTAAGAGGAGAGAAGACTAGGGGGAAGAGGGTGAGGATTACAAATAGTTCACCCAGAATGCATGCTGGGTGCCGGCGGAGATTAGGTTAGAAGGGTACACAGGAGCTATACACCAGGAGCTCTGTAAAGAGGTTAGGGGGTATTCCATCCGGGGGGAAACTCAAGGAAATTTTGTTCCCTTGTATATAACATATTGGTAATGATACAAAAATACTTGTAACCATACTATAGTTAAAAAAACGGAGCATAATTTCCAAATCAAAATTGCAGCAAATGAAATTGCAGTGAATAGAAACTGCATTAAATTTGTAATTCTTGAGGCTTTATTTTATATTATCTTTTCTAGTAAAAATTGAAGAGATTCCCAAGTGCTGCTTGCAGAAATCAGTGCCCTCCAAATTTTTGGAAACACTTTATTTTGAAATAATTTTAGACTCACAATTGCAAAATAGGACAAAGAATTCCCATGCACCCTCATCCAGCTTCCCCAGTAACATCTTACATAATAATTGTGAAGGCCAGGAAGTTGACATTGGTACATTATTAACTACGCTATAGACATTATTTGGGTTTAATCAGCTTTTACATGCTTTCTTTCTTTCTTTCTTTCTTTCTTTCTTTCTTTCTCTTTGGTGTACAGTCTATGAAATTTTATTACATGTATAGATTCATGTAATCACCACCCTACTTGGACACAGAATGTTCTATAACCTCAAGGAAACTCCCTTGTGTGGCCCCTCTATAGCCATGCTTCGTCCCCAACTCTAACCCCTGGCAACCACAGATCTGTTTGCCATCACTATAATTTTATAATTTTAAGAATGTTATATAAATGGAATTATATAGTAACCTTTTGAGATTGGCCTTTTCTCCCCTCAGCATAATGCCTTTGGGGTTCTATCCAAGTTGTTGCATACATTAATAGCCCTTTTTGTTGTTGAGTAGTATTCCAAACAATGGTACAAGTATGGATAGGCCACATCTTATCCATTCACCCACTGAAGGATATCTGAGTGTTTCCAGTTTGGGGTGATTACTAAAAACCCTGTGAGAACTTTCCTCAGTCTTCTCTTGCTTTGTCCATGAAAGTGTGGCTCTGGGAGAGATCTCGCCATGTTTTTTGTCCTCTGGAACCACAAAGCTGGTTGGGGTTTGTAGCTGGAAGCCCCAGGCATTAGGTTTGGGGACACAGGTACACAAGCAACTCTTTGGACTGACTATTCTCAAAACTATGGGTTTGCTCGATCTAAAGACTGGACCCCTGTAGGCCAGGTTCTTGCTTCTTATATACATTTACTCTGTAACTCAAATTTGTGAACTTATCTTTCTAGATGGCCCAATTTTATCAAGGATACTTTAAAATTATAGTGATCATGGCACAAAAACAGACACATAGACCAATGGAATAGAATAGAAACCCCAGAACTAGACCCACAAACGTATGGCCAACTAATCTTTGACAAAGCAGGAAAGAACATCCAATGGAAAAAAGACAGTCTCTTTAACAAATGGTGCTGGGAGAACTGGACAGCAACATGCAGAAGGTTGAAACTAGACCACTTTCTCACACCATTCACAAAAATAAACTCAAAATGGATAAAGGACCTGAATGTGAGACAGGAAACCATCAAAACCCTAGAGGAGAAAGCAGGAAAAGACCTCTCTGACCTCAGCCGTAGCAATCTCTTACTCGACACATCCCCAAAGGCAAGGGAATTAAAAGCAAAAGTGAATTACTGGGACCTTATGAAGATAAAAAGCTTCTGCACAGCAAAGGAAACAACCAACAAAACTAAAAGGCAACCAACGGAATGGGAAAAGATATTTGCAAATGACATATCGGACAAAGGGCTAGTATCCAAAATCTATAAAGAGCTCACCAAACTCCACACCCGAAAAGCAAATAACCCAGTGAAGAAATGGGCAGAAAACATGAATAGACACTTCTCTAAAGAAGACATCCGGATGGCCAACAAGCACATGAAAAGATGTTCAGCGTCACTCCTTATCAGGGAAATACAAATCAAAACCACACTCAGGTATCACCTCACACCACTCAGAGTGGCCAAAATGAACAAATCAGGAGACTATAGATGCTGGAGAGGATGTGGAGAAACGGGAACCCTCTTGCACTGCTGGTGGGAATGCAAATTGGTGCAGCCGCTCTGGAAAGCAGTGTGGAGGTTCCTCACAAAATTAAAAATAGACCTACCCTATGACCCAGCAATAGCACTGCTAGGAATTTATCCAAGGGACACAGGAGTACTGATGCATAGGGGCACTTGTACCCCAATGTTCATAGCAGCACTCTCAACAATAGCCAAATTATGGAAAGAGCCTAAATGTCCATCAACTGATGAATGGATAAAGAAATTGTGGTTTATATACACTATGGAATACTACGTGGCAATGAGAAAAAATGAAATATGGCCTTTTGTAGCAACGTGGATGGAACTGGAGAGTGTGATGCTAAGTGAAATAAGCCATACAGAGAAAGACAGATACCATATGGTTTCACTCTTATGTGGATCCTGAGAAACTTAACAGGAACCCATGGGGGAGGGGAAGGAAAAAAAAAAAAAAAAGAGGTTAGAGTGGGAGAGAGCCAAAGCATAAGAGACTGTTGAGAACTGAGAGCAAACTGAGGGTTGATGGGGGGTGGGAGGGAGGAGACGGTGGGTGATGGGTATTGAGGAGGGCACCTTTTGGGATGAGCACTGGGTGTTGTATGGAAACCAATTTGACAATAAATTTCATATATAAATAAAAAAAAATAAAATTATAGTGATCAATTTGGGGAACCTTCAATATGAACAAAATTGAGAAGTGCTTTAGCACAAAAAGGGGACAAAGTTTCAAACATTCAATTGTTTGCAGGGTTACTGGGGCTGAATCCACTGAGGTTCAGAACAGCCTGTTTGAATTTCTACCCAAACCTACACAATACCCTCTTAAAGCTAAAGAAGGACTAAAGTAGTCAAAAGCATAACAGAGAAAGGACTCATCATACTCTGAACAGTCCTTATAACACCCCTACCCTTCAGTCAAAAAACCCAGTGGGTGGGGATATAGATTTACTCAGGACATTGGGGCCATAAATAGAATAGTCATCTCCTGACCAGAACCAAATACTCTTATCTCCAGTGCCTCCAGAGGGTGCATAGTTTACAGTTACAGATACATGTTCTGCTTTCTTTAGTGTTCTGTTAGGTTGAAAGGGTCAACATTTGTTTGCCTTCTTCTGGGAAACTCACCAATCTACCTGGACTGTTAAATGCCCTAAAGATTTCCTGAGGCCTCACCTACTTCTCACAAGTCCCCAGCCACAACCTTAAAGACCTTAAATTTCTGCATGATTCTTCACTGGATGACGTTACATTGTGTTCTAAAGACAAGTAAACTCTAAGACTGATTCCAGCCATCTGCTGTTTTCTCTCGGAAAGGGCACAGCGTTCCAAAGAGAAGTTACAATTTGGTCAAAGTAAAGGTTATTACCCAGGACATGATTTATCCCCAGGAGGTAAATCCTATACTTTTGACGGAGTCCAGGCCGTTCCCAACTTTCCAACTTTTCTAAATCATCACACTTACAACTTAACCAAGTCCTCAGTCTGCAAACCTCTTCCTTAGGAATCTAAACATGAAGAGGCCTTTTGCGAATTAAATTAGCCCTTCAACATCTTCCCACTCTGGGCTTACGTAGTTATCAAAAACCGTTCTACCTATTTGCACATGTGAGATCCGGACAAACTTTTGGTGTTTATGACTCAACTTCGTGGGAACCATCAGACATCAACAATCTACCGCAGTGTCTCTTCCCCTGTGGCAGAGTCTACTCACCTGTCCTAAGGGCAACAGCCCAGCAGCTAAGTTATTGGAGGTTTCTGCACACTTCGTTTTAGGGTCTCCTTTAAATTGGATGGTCCTTCATGGTATACAATATTTGTAGCTCACTGAAAACACACAACATTTCTCAGTAAGTAGGCTTACCACCAGTGAAATCCTATTACTTTCTCCTCACTTATTTTTCTATTCATTGCAGTAATGCTTTGAATCCTGCTATCCTACTTTAGATGTCATGTTCTCAATGAGGTGATTTTGGCCCATCGGCTTCTGCTCTAGGAAAAAGAGATGGTTAGATAATTCAAGAAAGAGAAAAACCTGGCCTCGATTTAAGAATCAAAACCTGGGGCGCCTGGGTGGCGCAGTCGGTTAAGCGTCCGACTTCAGCCAGGTCACGATCTTGCGCTCCGTGAGTTCGAGCCCCGCATCGGGCTCTGGGCTGATGGCTCGGAGCCTGGAGCCTGTTTCCGATTCTGTGTCTCCCTCTCTCTCTGCCCCTCCCCCGTTCATGCTCTGTCTCTCTCTGTCCCAAAAATAAATAAACGTTGAAAAAAAAAAAAGAATCAAAACCTTAGCCACTCAAGGGGAATCAGGGTTGCTTTCTTTTCTCCTCAAGCCTTCTCAGTTCATGCTTTACAAGAGGCCTGGAAAGTAGGGCAAATCCTACTGAAGGTGGAACAGACAGAATGCAGCAGGCCAGCTGGGGGATGTGAAAGAGAGAGGTCAAAGATGACCCCACAGTTTCTGGCCCCAGCCCTGGAAGGATGGAGGAAACTACAGGAGGACCAGGTTTAAGGGTGGGGTGGAGACCAGGGGCTCACTTAATATCATACACGAACACTGGGAAGAATAGGTAGGGGTATTAGGAAACATCATATTTAATGGAGCACAATATTCCATGCTTTATTATAAGATTTTTTAAAGTTTGTTTGAGAGAAAGAGAGAGAGCACAAACAGGAGGGCCAGAGAGAGAGAGAGGGGGAGAGAGAGGATCCCAAGCAGTCTCTGTGCCACCAGCCCAGAGCCTGACATGGGGCTAGAATCCATGAAACATGAGATTGTGACCTGAGCTGAAATTAAGAATGGGGCACACTGAACCACCAAGGCGCCCCTTCCATGCTTTATTAAATCAGTCTCCGGTAGTTAGACATTTTTGGTATTTAGATAGTGCTAGATTTAACATCTATGAACATTCAATTTTTGTCTAAATATACTACTACCTGGGGGGAGGGAATTACTATGTCAAAGGGCATGGCATGTTTTAAGGCTTAACAGTTTTCTAAAAAGACTGTACCTTTTATTTTCCTTCCAGATGGAAAGAGTGCTCATTTCACTACACTCTCACCAACACAGAATGTTATTATTTTAGAAAATGTGTTGATTTAATAAAAACCAACTTTTTTTTGTTGTTCTTTTAAAAAACATTTCTTTGATTACTAGTGAGGGAGAACATTATTTCCACATTTATTACTCATATAAATGTATTCTTTTGTGAACTGTCTGGGCTGTAGAGTTTGGGGAACCCACAGGTCATTGATGTGGTCTAAGAAACATCTGGATATTCTGATAGTAAATTCTCACTATTCACACCTTTACTGAAGATCTATCTAGGGTTCTGGGATGGATTTGTACTGGCCCCAGATTTATTTATTTATTTGTTGGTTGTTTATTTATTTATTACTAAATGGAAGTTACTTTTTTTTCAAAACTAAATCCCTGATACTCCATGTAATTTATTCTGAACATGAGATACTAGAAAATGTCCCTATATGAAGGTTTTGAAGATTCACTTAAGGTAATTATAAAATGAAAGAAAATACTGTTGCTATACTGCAGCTATGCTAAAATGCATTTTGGTTTGAAAAAAGCGGACGTTTGGTAGCAATGGAGAAATCGCACATGACCAGGGAACCAAGATAAAGCTAGACATTACCCTAGATACACACCCCCTTCATATTTTTGCCTAGTACATGGGGGAAAGGGGTTAAGAAAGGGAAAATGACTTAGGGTTTCCCAAGATTCTGCTGAAAGTAGGAGAAATAGAGAATTAAGAAAGCAAACTTTAACTGCATCTCCAAAAATAGGGAGTCTTACAGCGTATTTCCTAAGAAATATACTGGCATGTTTAGCTGTGTGAACAGACAGCATGGTACACACACACAAAGACTCCAAAGGACCCAGCTCCAGCCCTGCCTCTCACGATCTGGGCTCTGGGCAAAGGTGGCCTCTCGAGGCCTCAGTTTCTTATCATGAAATAGAAATGCCTTCCGGACATCACTCACTATGTGTATGGCTCATGGGCACCCAAAACACAGATGCATTCATGGAAGGAGTACAAATGGCTAACAAACATGAAATATGAAACATGTTCAACTTTACTAATGATTTCTAAGTAGCTATGCTGCTGGACCATCATGAAGGTTAAAGCTAACCTGAGCGGGGCACTCACACAGGACCTAACCAGTCCAGCTTTATCGTTACAGTTATTGGTGAGAGGCTTGTAAAGCAATTCTGACAGAGAATTTTTAAGTCTTTGACATAGAACCAGTAACAATGTAATTCGGTAGGGAGAGGCGGTTGGAGACTCTAAGTAATACAGTTAACTACAGTCAGTTGTGAGTGGATCTATTTTGTGGATGTCTTACGAAGTCGCATTCCGGAGTCTGGAAAAGTGAGGGATCCGGGTAAAGGCCCCGAGGTGGGCATTTAACAGCAGTGACTGGCCAGGGCATCACGATCCTGCTTTAGCTGGATTTGGAATAGGGGCTTCCTAAGTTTTAGTTTCTCTTCCTTTCTCTTCGCTTGTGGTGGTAATAACCGACAGGAGCTCCAAACCATGCCCCATAAGGAGAGCTCACGCGGAACTCCGTTTCCTTAAGATAGCGCTTCTCATGTCTTACGCGTCACTTCTCCGGAGGTCAGGGTGAGGTCCTAAAGCGACCACCAAAATAGGATCCTTATCATTTCCTTCCTGGAACCAGAATTCTGGGATTTTCCTTTTCTTATTTTAGAGGGTCACGGTGTGGTGCTGAGATCTGGCCTGTGTTCCTGCACCGAGCACAAGTGTTGCTTGGATTCATCATTCCCTAATTTGTTCACACATGAATATGTGTCTACACTCATGAATATTTAAGATACTATGCACCTACTATGTACATACAGATGATTGGGCCAGAGGAATTCTTCTCTCATCCATGGATGGCTCCTCGTTTAATGAGTAGGACTGTACACAGTGGCCAACTCCTGACTAGTTAATAACTATCTCAAAGGGTAGTGACGTCTAGGGATGATTTACTCTTTTGACCACCTCCCCGGGAACCTGCAGAGTGTCACGAAAGCGGCTTAATATGATTAAAACGCCCCCCAAATCTCCTGATACTGTTTTCTTAGCCCTCTCTCTGTTGCAGATCATGAGGTAGGCCTGTGAGGCTACCCTACTTGAGGTACCTCAGGGAAGAGTGATGTGTGAAGATACAGGGAGGGCTGTTTCGAAAGAGGCCAGATACCGGGTACACCTCAATTCCAAATAAGCCAGGCTAGCCCTGAGTTAGGACTAAGATGGCAACAGACGATGGCTTCATGGTGGCAGAAAGAACTTCCCAAAAAAAGGACAGATGAGTGAGGTCTATGTTCACCAGGGACCTCACAAGTGCTCTGCGGTGCCTGCCAAGATGAGGACCCACACCTGTGCCTGGGAGCACAGGCCACCCTGCAAACCCCTACCTCCAGGCAGCACTGGAGAAGGGTGGGGGCTGGTTGAAGCTCTCAGCATCCCTGCTCTGGGTTCCCAGAGGCTGCTGAGCACTTTAGAATCTGGTCCACGCTAGCTCAAAGTTAAATCTGTTAAATGGTCATAGGATAATAGCTTAATGATGAACATACCAACAAACAAAAACCTTTTATTGAGAGTCCGGGGAAATGTGCTCTTTTAAACGTGGTTGGTCAGAGTGTAATTTAGCACAGTCCTTCTGGATGGCAATTTGGTTAAAAAAAAAAAAAAAAAAAAGACATTAAAAGCCTTTACATTTTCTATATTCTCTGACCTTATTTCTATTTCTAGGAATTTTGTGCTAAAGCAATAATTGTGAGTATGTGTAAAACTTTAGACGTAAGCATATTTATAATCATGAAAAACTGGGAACAACTAAAACGATGAACAATAACGAACAGTTAAATAAATCATGGTACATCTAAACTGCAGCTGCTTAAGAGAGCGCTGGCTCAGCGCCCATTCCCAGCACCCTTCTCCCTTGCCTGTCTCCGCTAGGGGGGTCAGAAAGACGAAATACGTTTTTCACAGCTTCTCTTATAGCGAAGAGCCACCTGAGACATGAGGTTAACACCCAACTGGCTAAGGGGCTGTAATGTCCTTCATGGTGTCGTGAGCTGTGGTACCGGCTTGTACCTCCTACTTTCAGACTCCTGCCGCGTGAGAAAAATGCCCCTATTATTTGTTGAAGCCATGCTTAGTTTAGTTTGGGGTTTGCTATTAACGAACACTGCTAGTTGTCCTTAGAGTTTATTGTTATTTGTATCAAAACACAATCCCGACTGATAAAGACATGGAAAGACGTTTACAATATATGAAGCGGAGGGAAGGTATTACAGAGCAGAAATATTCCAATAGGCACAGAAGAATAATGTGAAGATATGTTCTAAAATAATAATTGTGGTTCTATCTGACGGCAGGGTTATAGGGGATTTTTATTTTCTTCTTCAGGTTTACCTGGATTTTCTAAATTTTTTACATTGAACACGTGTAACTTTTGTGACAAGAAAAAAATTCAATAAAAATATTTTTAAAAAACAGGGCAGAGAAGTATGGAAGGAAGCTTGTGGTCAGTCAGCCAGCAAGAAGTCCTT
Organism: Herpailurus yagouaroundi; assembly: GCF_014898765.1. Classification (NCBI taxonomy): domain Eukaryota; kingdom Metazoa; phylum Chordata; class Mammalia; order Carnivora; family Felidae; genus Herpailurus; species Herpailurus yagouaroundi. The sequence goes on along the minus strand of NW_024412419.1, from coordinate 21,904,476 downwards.
GATAATAGCTGCCAAAATAACCACTTAAAGGCTTCTCTTGCTTTTTGTCCGGGTGGTTCCGACTTCTTTGAAGTGGTGGTTCGAGCCCTTCCTTGCCGGTCTGTCTGGTGATAAGAGGTCCGCACCAGCTTGTCACCGGGCGGCCGAGACCTGGTCCCAGCAGCAGGCTGCTATCCTCCGGGATGGCCAGAAGAGGCCGCGAGGGCCTCTGAGCTCTCCCTAGGTCCTCTCTCCTCTTCACTGTGGGCCTCCCTTCCCATCGCCTCCCCTCTGTCTCACATTTTTTGCTTTCTCATAAGCTTCCTGGCAGAATCAAATGAGATAACCTATCTGAAAGGACTTTGTACGTTACAAAGTGTCACAAAGGACAAGGTATTTTTCTTTGTACTTTATACTTTGTTCTTCCTTCTTTTCTCTCCCTGTTTAAAAAGCTTTCACTCTTCTTCCGTCTTTCCTTTTTCATTCTTCTTCCTGCCTCCTCTGGCCACGGCATAACAAGGACGTGCGGGGCCTCCGCAGCCCTGTTTCTGTACTTTAATCACATTTCACGCGACCTTGCACTGTACTTATCCGTTCACGGGCCTCTCGTCCTTGCTCACCAGTGTGGTCCGTGAGCGGCGACCATGCCTTTACACTCCCGACAACCTTTCGTAACACCTGACTCAAAGTACACTCCTGGCGAATGTGTGTTTGCCCGATACTGCGAACTACATTCCATTGTTTTGTTATCTGGATAAAGCACAATATGACACAGAGACACTCATTTATGTGTAAAATCAGCCATCCACATAAATGAGTGGAGATGTGTTATTTGCATCTTAAAAATTAAGGTCTTATGGAATCTTTATTTTTATGAGCCAATAACTGAGAACTGGCAGAACGATTAGTAAGTTGGAAAATGATTTTTTTCTTCCAAACTGCAGTTTAAAAATACTGCAGTTTAAAAATACTGGGAACATTGATAATGGTAATTTAGAAAAAGTGTTTTTTTAATGGCAAAATATTAGAACTAAATTACATTTTAAATCTGTATCATCCACTGAGACACTTTATTCTGTTTTAAGTTTATTTGTTTTGAGAGAGAGCAAGTGAGCAGGGCAGGGGCAGAGAGAAAGGGGGAGAGAGAGAATCCCAAGCAGGCTCCATGCTATCAGTGCAGAGCCTGATGCAGGGCTTGATCCCACAAACTGTGAGATCATGACCTGAGCTGAAATCAAGAATTGGATGCTTAACTGACTGAGCCAACCAGGTGCCCCACCACTGAAATGTTTTTAAAAAGTCTGTGAGGATCCGTGAAATGCTGCATTGAAAGTGCATGTCGTGGGAACCAATCTTATCCCTCCTGCTTTGGCCAAGTTGTCAAATCATTGCTTTTTCTCACCCAGCTCATCCCAACCATTCTCACTGACTTCATCCTTGTCCAGATTGTTGTCATTCTGTGACCAACAGTATTCCTCCTCTAGTCTCCTTTCAACTTTGTGGCCCCTCGCTGCAAGACAAACTTCCCCAAAACACTGCTTTCATCAAACCCCTGCAAAGCTCCGGTGGCCCTTTATGTCTATCTATAGGATAAAGACCAAAGGTCTTGGCCTGGTGTGCACAATTTCACTCCATACCACCCAACCCCTCCCCCGCATTCTTTTCTTTGACTTCTCCACCCTTTAAACCCTCAGCTTCAGACTGTTGTTCTCCTTCTTCCGGTCCTGATATTGACTCCCACCCTGCCCTCACTTGTTCCTGAATGCCCTACTCCTTTTAAGGTGATGCTTCTACCCCCCACCATTCCCAGGAGCACTGGCTGACAGAGTCAGGATCCCAAACTGCTGTGACAGGCTATGGCAAGAGGCTAAACCACTCAAAAGAGATTCAGATGAGGTTGTGAATTTGGATCTGAAACACCAAATGGAAGGAAGAGATTAGGCCGATGACATAAGGGTTTGCAACAGAGTGTGCAAAAATACAGAAGCCTTTTAAACGGATACGGGCTTGACGGGAGTTGTCTTTGTGATGGAACTGACAGAAGCTGGGGAAGGGACCACACTGACTGAGCCCTTGGCATGCGCCTGACCCCCTGTGCATTTTATTTATCTCATCTGCTCCTTACAGCGTGGGGAGGTACTAATGGGCTGAAGGCATCATCAGCTCCATTTTACAGGCTTCATGTCTACTTCTTTGCAGACCACCGTTAAAGTAACCCCTGATTCAATGTCTTCCCAGCGTCTTCTCATTGCACCTCACTGAACTCCCTGTGACTGGCACCTGCCTGCCTTTCCAGCTTCACCTCCCATCACCTCTCACCCTTCTCACTACTCCATGTTCCAGCTGTAAGACACTGTACCAACTGAGACAAACTTAGGAGCCTTTTGTTCATGCTTTTCTTCCTTGCCATTGATCTTCACCTGGTAAATGCCCACCTAATCTCAAGATTCATGTCAAGTGTCAACTCACCTGGAAAGTTGGCCCTGATTCCTACTTCTTTCTACTGGGCTGGGTTAGGCTGGCCTTCTAGGTATTTCGGTAATACTGTGTGGGCATACACGTCTAATGCAGACAGTACTTACCATAATTATTTCTTCCACTTCACTATGAGCTTCTTGAGGGCTGGCATTAAGTCCTTGCATCCCTAATGTCTAGTATGGTGCCCAGCACATGGTATGTTCTCAGCAGAACAGAACTGGGGCTCAGAGAGTTTAAGTAACTTGCCCAAAGTAACAGCTGGTTAGAACTGGTTTGAAGCCAGATAAGTGATTATAAGATCTTTCTAGGATAATGTTCCCCCTTCTCCCCTGGAATACTGAATTCATGGAATACCAGTTCATGGGCAGCCTATTTTTAGAATAACAAAGTGACTGTGATGGTGTATGTAGCAAATATACTCATATTAGGTTTTGTGAGGATCTGCTGGAGAAACTGAGGGTTTAGCTTAGAGATGGAAGAAAAACTTGGAGTGGCCAGAGAACTGTCTTTAATTACTTGAAGGGCTATGAGGGGAAGAGTAAAGATTGATTTCTTCTCTGTGGTCACAAGGGGTAAAACTGATCAAGGTTTAAAGGTATAGAAAGACAGATTTTGACCCACTGAAGAAAAACTTTCCCAACAGGGCTAGTTAAATGCAACAAGCCTATCCCTGGAAGGGGTGAGGTCCTATCATGGCCGGTTTTTAAGCTGGATGACACCATGTGGGATGTTCTAGTAGGGTCAAGAACCAGGTGGAAGGCTGAGCTGAACTAGGTGAGCTTTTATTTTTAGGTGACCTCTTAAGGTCCCTTCAACAGATGCGGATTCTATTACTCTGTCCTGTCTGCCCTCTCTAGCTATTGGCAATCTCTTACTCCTCCATATTTAATAAATTTTATGAATTTACATAGTTCATTTGGTGATTAAGTACAAGTGTAGCTTGCCACAAAATATTTAAGTTACCAATCCTTTATGTTTTCATTTAATTTTTTCCCAACATATTCCTAAACAGATACACCCCTTGGAGTCACGGATCATATAACATGTATTAAATATCTTTGGTCTCACATATCTACACTTGTTCAAAATAGAAGAAAAATATTTTAAATGTTCACTTTGTGACTTGACTTTAATTTGTCTGTTAACAGGATTGTCTTTTATCTCCTAAAAATTCCCTAGGAAAGAATTAATTCTTCATTAGCTACTTTTCCTCCAGGTATTTTGCTATTCCTTTTAACAGCTTAAAAAGGAAACATTGGAAGAGGCAGTCTCTGCTAGTTAAGGAAATGCTTGTCATTTATTTATTTATTCATTATTTATTTATTATTTATTTATTTGTTTATTTAACATTTATTCATTTTTGAGAGACAGAGAGACAGAGTGCAAGCTGGGGTGGGGCAGAGAGAGAGGGAGACACAGAATCCGAAGCAGGCTCCAGGCTCTGAGCTGTCAGCACAGAGCCCAACGTGGGGCTGGAACTCACAAACTGTGAGATCATGACCTGAGCCAAAGTCGGACGCTTAACAAGCTGAGCTACCCAAGCACCCCAAGGAAGTACCTGTTTCCTATGGCTGCCCAAGGACCCTAGAGGCAGGAGCTCCTCCGTTTGGACCCACCAGGTTCCAAGAGGACCAAATACACTGACAAGGATAACAGAAGGAATAGAGGTAAGAAGCAGGCATGATTGGGCCAAGCAGTCTCAAGAGACAACACTCCCATTTGCTGTCTTTTCATTGTCTTCAATGGAAGAAGAATTGTGGGCTAAGCCCACATATCAGTTTTCCCTAAACAGAGAAGGCTGAGCAGTGTTATCGGGGAGAGCTTTTCTACACACACACACACACACACACACACACACACAGCCCTCTAAAAAAAGGCTCAGGTATGTGGAAAAGCTCCCCAAGTGGTTCTGATTGCTCTCCCACATTTGAGAAACAGTTTTTCCTCCTAACCCTATCACTAAGGAAGAGCTTTCCTGGGGTGCCTGGGTGGCTTAGTTGGTTGAGCATCTGATTTCAGCTTGGGTCATGATCTCACAGTTTGTAAGTTTGAGCCCCGCGTGGGGCTCTGTGCTGACAGCTCAGAGCCTGCTTCGGGTTCTGTGTTTCCCTCTCTCTGCTCCTCCCCTGCTCACACTTTTTCTGTCTCCCTCTCTCTCAAAAATAAACATTTAAAAAATTTTTTTAAAAAAGGAAGAGCTTTCCCTTCCTATCCCATTTTTTTTTTTTTTTACTTATCTCTTTAAATCAGTATAAACTCATAGATTATTTTACGGGTTATAATATGTTACTATCATTTGTTTTTATGCTCAAATTGTCCTGGTATTGGCCTTGGAGCCCCTTCCCATGTCCTTTTGACACATTCCCATCATTCTTGGAAAAGTTCCTTACTTTCTGGTGGAACAAGATGTTCCAGGCTCAACTTGTACTTTCCTTGCCTCCATCTCAAAAGAAGCCATTTCTCAAAGGATTCCTGTTCTTTTAGGGGAGAGTGAAAACCACTTTTGAAGACTTAACCATCATATTAATATTTATGATAAAAGAGGACCAAAGCAAAGTCAAGAAAGGACAAGAAAGATCCCTTCTCTGATTATGACTAATAAGCAGAGGTCAGCAATTATGAGTTAGAGCCCCCTCTTTCTTTGTAAGTAAAGTTTTACTGGGATATGGCCATAATCATTCACCTATTATTATCTAAGGCTGCTTTCATATTACAATGTCAGAGTTGAGTAATTTTGACTGAGACTGTATGGCTTGCAAAATGTAAAATACTTACTATTTGGCCCTTGCAGAAAATGGCTGCTGATCCTTGCTAACACGTATTTACATGCTGTAGACAGGATCCCTTTCAAGAGGAATAGTGTGACTTGGAGATACTGTAAAAAGATTAATATCTCTCCCTATGTTTCCCTAGATGTCACCAGGCAGTACTTTTATTGATGCAGAATAAAATATAAAATTGTAAAAACTGTCATACAGCATGCTGTAGAATCTGGTTGTAAAGGAAATTATAAACATCAGGGTTGGTTATTACGGAATCTAGAAAAAATGATAGCTGGAAAGTAAAACTATGTTAGTACGATTTTAACACTGTCCAATGAAGTGGCACTCTGTTTAGTTGACATTGGTATTCTGGTCACTAGGACAGAGCAAAGCGAGCTCTGATTACCTTTCTGATTGTCAAGTCACCATGATATAGGAAAGAAGTATATCCTTTTCTATATTCAATTTGCTTTCTGGTACCAATGTGCCTAAACAAATAATAAGTCAGGTTTTTTTCAGGTCTCAGTGACTTTAAGGAGAACTGAACATTAAGGTATCAGATCTAAAGACCTGAGAGGGGTGCCTGGCTGGCTCAGTTGGTAGAGTGTGAGACTTTTGATCTCAGGGTTTTAAGTTTGAGCCTCATGTTGGGTGTAGAGATTACTTAAAAATAAAATCTTAAACAAAACTAAAGACCTGAGACGCTAGGTCCTGAACTGTGTAAATTCTCTTATAACATGGCACACAATAAAACAGTCAAACTGACGGATTATTATATATTTTTCAAAGTATGCAGATGCAAAAGTATGCTGAAATGTTGGACAGCTCCCATTCACAAAGTTTAGGGCTCCAGCCAAATCCTGGGGGGTATCCTGGGAGCATTACTAAAGTCAATATTCCCAATAAGTCTGTGTCTTGTGGGAGAAGCCCACCCTCTACCCAGGAGAGCATGGTTCTCAATTTGTCCATTACAGTCCTGGCTTTCCTCCCAGACATTAACGTTTGGACCTGACCAGTGGCCAGGACCAAGCTGGGCCTAGAGTAGTAGGATAAAGTACCAGAACTGCCCTATCTCCTGAATCCAGCAAACAGAGTTGGTAAGGCTGAGAAGGGAGCAGAGGGCTCAGCAGCTGGTCCCTAACTTGGTCATTTCACTAGACAGGAAGTCATACCCACATGCACCAAGTAATTATAGCAGAATGTATTAACATGAACTTAGGGGCAGAGGCAGTGTCTCATATTTGTATTTTTAATTCCAAAGCATGGTCCAAAGTAGGCGCTTGATGTTTGTTGAATGACCTGTCTTCTCTTCCCCTCAAATAACCCATCTCCAACTCATAGAATAGGTCAGTATGTAAAAAACAAAATATCTGGGGGTGCCTGGGTGGCTAAGCATCTGAATTTGGCAGGTCATGATCTGGTAGTTTGTGGGTTTCAGCCCTATATTGGGTTCTGTACTGACAGCTCAGAGCCTGGAGCCTGCTGGGGATTCTGTGTCTCCCTCTCTTTCTGCCCCTCGCCCACTCACAGGCTGTCTCTCTCTCTCTCAAAAATAAATAAACATTACAATTTTTTTTAATTTAAAAAATTAAAAAAATTATCTGACAACATTACTCGGTGAGAATGAGCATCCTGCTTCCCTTATGACTTTAAAATCACATTTTTGGTTAAAAAGGAAATTTATATAGCTTTTAGATGTAAACATAATAAATACAAACACACCTCCGTTATTCTTCTCCCTTAATTATAGGAGGAATAGGTTTATGTTTTCCCCAAATCATGAGATTCAATATTTACACATATCCAGTTTCTCATTGGAAGTTGGCACAAAGGAAGAGTGTGTGTGGGGTGGTGGTAGCGAAGGACAGGGAACCAATTCTCACATGTGTGGCCTAAGAAGGTCAAGGTTAAGGTCGAACATGATTTATGAGAGTGAGTGGTTTCAATGAGGGAAGGAGGGGAGGAATGCCACTAATTTTAGAGGATTGGAGAAAATACAGAGAGCTGTTACCTGTTTACATTTGGCCTAATTTAGAGTTTGAGAGTCTGATCCAGATATGTAAGACAGGGAGTAGATGCCTAGAGGTTGCCAGGGCCTCTCAGAGAGATTGTTTAGGTAATCCTGATTGCAGGATTCTGGAGGGATTAGGGATAGAAAGGAGATGCTATGGACAATGTGTAAAAATTAACCCATTTATTTTACTTATGTAGGGTTCTACAAAGTGAATGAGGAGTTTTATTCTGTTTTCAAAAACAGTAGGAGTTACTTTCAAGCAAGCAGACATGGATCATAACTATGGAGCAGTGACTTTTAATAAAGCGAATGGCAGTGACCCACAGACCTTTTGTAGCCAATTACAATCTCCAAAGTCTTCTTCTCCCTACCACCACTGTCAAGCTCTTTATATTTATAGTGATCAAGGCTGTAGGCAGTATGGGTTCAGCCACCACTATCACTTTCTTTTTGCTACTGTCCTTCTTCTAGGACTAGACATGCCAACTGATGGATAGGCTGAGCTGCAGCGGCAGACCTGATTGTCCCTGGGGTTGATTAACTAAGCCTCCCCAGACTCTGTTTTAGATCTCTTAAATCTGGTAACTATGCACTGTGCACCCACTGAGTGTCAAGGACAGCGCTGGGCACTGGTGAAAGGCAGATGAACAGGATGAGTCCCCTGCTATCAAGGAGCTCATAGATGAACTGTGGAGACAGACATACCAATGACAACATCACATACGAGAGCTATAACATCAATCAATTCCTCCCTGGTAATTATTGGAGCAATTCCTCTCTTGGTAACTACTTTAATTGTTATTAAATTTGAAAAATTACAAAAGCAGTATTCAAATAACACAGATGGGTATAAAATTAAAAAGTAAAGTTTACTGATATCAGGTACATATATTCTTCAGACCTTTTAATATATGTATTCAAAACATATACATATATTTATTCCATTGTTTAAAGAAAAACAATAAAACCTTGTGACTTTTTTCCTCTAAAAATATCGTGGTTACTTTTCTATGCAGTATATAGAGATTCACCACATTCTCCTTGATGATTACATATTCTTTTGTATTCAGGAATAGTTAATTTCTCTGAAAAGGTTAGGGAAAGTTTTGAGTAAAAGGTGATTTGTGACCTGGGCCTTGAAGGAGGAGCTGGAGTTCATTTAGTAAAAAGCAAAGGCAAGAGATAATGCTTGCGATGTATGAAAGGTGGTTCAGGGAGTGTGGACAGCTTGAGCATGTAAGAGAGGTGTGGAAGTACACAATCTCTTTGGGGACCACCAGTGGTCTGGTGAGGACATGCTGTTCCTCAGACTTTGGTGTGCATCAGAATCACCCCGGGAATTTTTAAAAATTGCAGCTGTCCCATCCCCTACCTTGAGATTCTGATTCAATAGGCTGATGTCCCCCAAAGTCTTTGCTCTTCACCACTACACTAGACTGCCTTCCTTCTATGAGGGTGTATTCCCCTCATCCTTCATAAGGCAAGGAAGGTAACTGGAGGCCAGAAAGTCCCCATGATAATGGAGTAGAAAGTCCTGACACCTGGGGTGCCTGGGGGGCTCAGTAGGTTAAGTGTCTGACTCTTGGTTTCAGCTCAGGTCATGATCTCATGGTTCATGAGTTTGAGCCCCTCATTGGGCTCTGTGCTGACAATGTGGAACCTGCTTGAGATTCTCTATCCCCTCTTTCTCTCTGCCCCTCCCCCACTCACTCCATCTCTCTCAAAAAAATAAATAAGCAAAAACATTTTAAAAAGGAAAAAAAGGGGGGGTGCATGGTAGCTCAGTGGGTTGGGTGTCCAACTTTGGCTTAGGTCATGATCTTGTGGTTTGTGAGTTCGAGCCCCACGTCGGGCTCTGTGCTGACAGCTCAGAGCCTGGAGCCTGCTTCAGATTCTGTGTCTCCCCCTCTCTGCCCCTCCCCTGTTCATGCTCTGTCTCTCTGTGTCTCAATAATAAACGTTAAAAAATTTTTTTTAATAAAAAAAATAAAAAATAAAATAACATAAAAAGGAAAAAAAAAAAGGAAAGCCCTGACACCCTTATGTTGTTCTCTCACTTAGTCATCTCATTCTTAGCCTTCTAGCATCCTCTCCCCACCAACTCTTCACTTTGTAATTTTATATTGTCTTTCATTTGAGAAGTTCAAAGTATTCCCAATGCTAACCTCATGATTAAGCAATGGAAACTGGTAATAACCTCATTTTATAGAAGGATAAACAGAAGCACTGGGGGACTCCTATCATGTCGAGTCAAAATTGAAGCTGAGAACAGAATTCAAGCCTGTCTCTCATTCCATTCATGATACTATTGTCCTTTCCCTTGAATTATGTGAACCCTGTATCACTTTTCTCATTAACTGAGGCAAAGTATGGAAAGCATCCTGCATAGGGCCCAGCTCACAGCTGAGAAAAGTCATTTCTTTCCTTGACCACAACAAAACAAAGGCTGCTCATGGGCTCTGGAGCTTAGTGGATGTTTCTTGATGGTCTGCAAAACAGTCATCAGAAATTCCACATAGCCTTTCTAGACTGGGTGACTCAGTCAGTTAAGTGTCTGACTCTTGATTTCAGCTCAGATCATGATCTCATGCTTCGTGAGATCAAGCCCTGCATCAGGCTCTGCACTGACAGTGTGGAGCTTGCTTGGAAATCTCTCTCCTCTCTCTCTGCCCCTCCTCTGAGTGCGCGCTCTCTCTCAAAATAAACAAACTTAAAAAAAAAAAAAAAAAGAAACTCCATGTAGACTTTTCTTCTAAGGGTGTCAAGAAAAGCTTTAGAATGCCATCAAATAATGAAAAAGACAAAGAGAGTTGCATCTCAAGGCTTCACTTCTGTGTCAATTTGGGAGATAAGGATGCTGTAATTATAGAGCTGTTTATAAAAACAGTTAAGGAGGTGAAGCTGTCTGCCTGGCTCACAGGAAGAATGAATAATAAACCTGGGATTTCACAGTACATAAGGTGCTGAGCTAGGCCACAACTCTTCTCTAGATCCAAGGGGATACAAAAAGAAGAGCAGGGTTATTCTTCTGCTAAGGCGTGGCCAGGGTCACATTTGGCTTTGAATGAAGCCCTGCAAACC
>NW_024412419.1:21892141-21894062 GCF_014898765.1 Herpailurus yagouaroundi | reverse complement strand
ACCCCCCCCCCCCCCCCCCCCCCCCGCCCAATACCTCAAGAAGGAAAACTCTCCAGAGCAGAGGTTCTCCAATTTTACCGTGCACAAGAATCATCTGACTGGTGCTCCATTATTAATGCAGAATCCTGAGCCTGTGCCCTGAGAGAGACAAATATGGTCTGGGTCTCAGAAGTCTGCATTTTTCACAGGCTTTCCTCACGAGTCTGTGGCAGGACAACACTAGAGACCACCCTGCTCTAGAGAATATGTGCAAGATTTTCCCATTTACCAGCTCTGAGGCAGAACTGCTGCTGTCACTGTGAACCAGTGGCCTGACCAGCATTAAGCTGATCAGCATTAAGCTGAGTCATGGGAAAGCATGAATCTTATACTGCAGGCTCCCCTCATTTCCAAAAAGCTTCAGTCTCCTTTCTGGTTGGATTCTAGAATGTTGTGATGGGGTAAAGCAACTTCAGAAACAAATACAAAGAAATACGCTGACTTCCTATATGGATGCTGAAAAAAATTTCAATGGAGGGTCATAGCTATTAATGATCACTTTAGCTAATTGGTTTCTTTTGCCAACATTTAAAAAGAAGCCAAATGTACACAGTGTTCTTTCTTGAAGATCGCGTACGCAAATGAAAAAAAAAAAAAAGAGCTAGAGACTAGGGCAGATATTACCTCACACCACTCCAGAATGCTGAAACACTGGAAGTCCTTGTATTAAAGAACTGTCCAGGAGAAGCCTCCCTTTCCATCAAGTCAGGATGCTGGTCCCAAGAAAGACACTGGCGCCCATCACTGTGGCTGCTCAGCCCAGTTGGCCAAGAGACACACTATGTAACAATGGCCTCAGTCGTTAGAACCCAGCCCCCAGGTGGCCCCCCCTGCCAGGATTGACTACAGAGAGATGCCCCAGGATGATGGGCTCTTTTTGTCCCGTACCTTGTACCTTATGCTCTAAACTAGAGCAAGTATCCAGCAGGCTGCTGCTTTTTAAAGTGCAATTCATTAATTGGAGTCTCAGACCTCTGTGTTATAAAAAGAGGAGCTAATGCAGAATTAAGTCGTTAATTATTTGGCAAGGTTCCGAGGCATTTGCCATAACTCCTCGTCGTGTCTTGCAAGCATGCAGGACGCTTCTGATGCCTTGTCCTAGAAATGAGTTTGAGTGGTTAGGAACACAAACATTGCTGTCTTAAGACTCTTCTCTGCTTGTCAAATTTCTTTGAAAAATTCTCCAACTTTATATTCAGCCATGAAAAACTTTCAAAATAGTCACAAGTGTTTCCTAGTAGATCATTGTAATGCTGTGAATTAATTATCTTCCCCACTCCCAACCCTACTTCTTTGAAGTTGGCATGCCTTTCGTCCGTAAATATGAAAATAAATGTTAATAATTAATGTCTTCTCATCCTTTTCCAAGTAGGAAGTTTTATTTACTTCTGAGAACAAAAGTATTATTTCTCAGAGCTAGAGAGACAGGCAGAAGCAGAATGAAACTGCTTCTGATGGTCTAGATGAGGATTCAAACTGCCTCAAGTCACTCCACCTGCCTTCAAGAGTAACTATCACTGGACCGGTCTCTCCTCAATTCTTGCTTCTAGATGGAAACCTGTTCCAAATGGTGGCTCCTCAGCTCCTTACTCTCCCTTCTGACCAACACTCTGCACGAAACACTTCTGTCTTTTACGATAGACCCATACATTTCTCATACATTTCTCACATTCTCTGTAGGTCTCCCATTACAATGACCTCTAATCCCAGTACCATGTACACTTCTTGTGACTCATCCTTTGGCTCATCTTCAGGATGCTGTGTCTCCACAGGCACCAGCTTTATGACTGATGGCTGCATGAAATGCCCTACAGACCCATTTAGCTTAGTCTGCCCGATAAGCACCAAAGGTGAGTGCTGTGGAAGACTCCCCGCCCCCCCC
>NW_024412419.1:21829899-21892041 GCF_014898765.1 Herpailurus yagouaroundi | reverse complement strand
CCCCCCCCCCCCCCCGACACACACACACTGTCACCTTGAAAGCTTAAAGGGAGAACTTCACTTTGCCTAGCTCACATCCATACCCCCATCTTTTTACCACAGCTGACCTCAGCCCTTCTACAATTTCTGCCTAAAAGAACCTGTGGGGGCAATGCATTCCATGTTTCCTGCCTCTGTTCAAGAAAATTTTCCTTCGATATTTTCTTTCTTACGTGAATAAGTTCATCTAATTTGAACACATAGGGATATGGTGAACAGACCCACTGTTCCTATTCACACCCTTTAGGATTATATAGATGGTGGTAGGCCCTCAAATGTGTCCATGTCCTAATCCCTGGAACCTGGGAAGAGGTTACCTTAAATGGCAAAAGGGCTTTGCAGATGTAATTAAGTTAAGGATTTTATGATGGGAAGATCATTTTGGAATATAGGTGAGCCTAATGTAATCACAAGGGTCTTTATAAGAGGCCAGTGCGTGGGGTCGAGAGAAGATGTGATGATGGCAGCTGAGGCTGGAGGGATGCAGGGCCCCAAGCCAAGGAGGGCAGGCAGGCAGTTCTAGAAGCTGGAAAAGGCAAGGAAATGAATTGTCTCATAGAGCCTCCAGAAGGAACAGAGCCTTGTCAGCACCATGATCTTTTTTTCTTTCAGTTTTTTTAAATATAAAATTTATTGTCAAATTGGATTCCATACAACACCAGTGCTCATCCCAAAAGTCAGCACCATGATCTTAACCCTCTATAGTAATTTCCTCTGGCTGCTGTAACAAATTACCACACTGTGGTAATTCTCTCACTGTTCTGGAGGCCAGAAGTACAAAATCAAGGTGTCAGCAAGGTTGTTCTCCCTCCAAAGGCTCTTGGGGAAATCTGTTTTTGCCTCTTCTAGTTTTTGGTGGCTCCAGGCATTCCTTGGCTTGTGACCACATCACTCTATCTCTGCCTCTGGTCACCCTGTCTCCTCTTCTCTCTCAAAACTTCTGCCTTCCTCTTACAAGGATACATGTGATTGCATTTAGGGCCCACCCAGGAAATCCAGGATAAACTCCTCCTCTCAAGATCCGAAACCACACCCTTCCTCATAGGAAGTAATATTCATTCTTTCAGGGCATCTCAGTGGCTCAGTCAGTTAAGCATCCAACTCTTGATTTTGGCTCAGATCATGATCTCATGGTTCATGGGATTGAGCCCCACATGGGGCTCTGTGCTGACAGCATGGAGCCTGCTTGGGATTCCCTCTCTCCCTCTCTCTCTCCCCTTCCCTCAATAAATAAACATTTTTTAAGAAGGTAAAATTCATTCTTTCATCATATAAGGGAACATTCATAGGTTCTAGGGAGGATCTTTGGGGAGCTAGCATTCCGCCCACTATTTTGGACTTCTGACTTCCAGAACTGTAAAACAGATTTAAGTTGTTCTAAGCCACAAAGCTCATGGAAATTTGTTGCAGCAGCTAGAGGAACCTACTCCACATACTGATCTAGTCTGTCCTCAGCTGTACTCTAAGCTGCAGAGCCCCTCTTTGCTTTCACTTGTGGAGGTTTCTCCAGGTTATGGTGATTACCTGGTGGTCTTGGCACTGGTATGGGCCAAACCTGAGCTGGTGGAGTGGGTCTCTGGAACCTACTTCTGCTGGGTTCCTTCTGTGAGAATGGCCTCACCCACTCAGACCCACACTGTCAGAACTCTGCCTGGCTGTGTTTGCACATGGTGAAATGAGATGCATGGAAGAGAATCGAGAATGAGAGCATTGTGAACCATGTCAAGACCTGGCAAGATGGCCCAGGTGGGATTCTGACTTACTTTGGGGAAAGGCCAAGATCCTTCCCCAAAGGGAGGAAAAAGGTTTCAATGGCACATGGCTTTTAACAATCTGTCTCAGGGCTGAAGCACATGTATCTAAATGGTACTAAGCAGCTGATACCCAGGCTAGGGAAGGAAGAATTTAGGATGTCCCTTCTATTTCTTTACACAAATTTCAGCGAAAATAGGCAGTTCGACCAGTGATATTGGGCACTGAGACACCTGTAGGTAAGCTGAGCTATGCGAGAGTTTTATTTTGATCTAAAACAAGTCATTGTCCCTAGGTTTCAGTTTTTCCACAAGCACAGTGAAAGTGTCTTCTACGAATGAGTTCAAAACAAAGTCCCCCAACATGTTATGTCAGTGTCTTGGAAACAGTGCTACTGGGGACAAAACCAAATACAATGCTATCTGGAGCAATGGGAAGTGCTTTCTACATGTGTCCTACACTGGGATTTAAAAGTGACTGCTGGAAAAAACTGTAAACGGATAGGATTCTAATGTAGTTAAAAACTGGAAGAAAAGGCAGTGATATGGTCACTGTAGTCAATGGCAATAACAGCAACAGGTTTTCTGTAGGGAGGGCTTAGGGCTGGTGGTCTGGTGGGAAGAGGGAGCTAGAAGTGGGTCTTAAAGCTGCCTTGCAGGACTAGCACCAATTCGCATCGGGATCGTAGGTTTCCTTGGGGTGGCTCTGGGAGAGGGGCAGCGCCTAAGCCACCCCATGGTTGCCACTACTATCCAAGTAGTAGAATTACAAATGGGTTTCATGTTTTCATTTACTCTTTTCTATCTTTTCCAATTTTTTTGCATATGAAAAATAATAAGCTGTCATGTTTTTAAAAAGAAATAATATGCGTGCAGGGGCACCTGGATGGCTTAGTCAGTTAAGTGTCAGACTCTTGATTTAGGCTCAGGTCATGATCTCACAGTTTGTGAGTTCGAGCCCTGCGTTGGGCTCTGTGCTCACAGCGTAAAGCCTGCTTGGGATTTTCTCTCTCTCTCTCTCTTCTCTGTGCCTTCCATTATATATATATATTTCTGCTTAAAGTGTTTCTGTAGTGTTTTAATTTTAAAATATTTTTAAAGGCAATTTTGACTTACACTTGCTATCCAAAAAAGGAGATTTGAGGATTGCTATACACTAAAGTTTTTAGTTAAACACACATTATTCTTAGAAGCTTCTCTGAAAATATGGGCAAGTTAACAGTGATTTCTGAGAATTTTTTTAATTCATGGGAAAGCTAATGCATGGACACAAATCAGGGGTGAGAGTGGGACAAGCGATCCCAAATTCCTAAAAGTGTCCTTCAGAGAAACAGCTGGAGACCCAGCAGTCTTGGAGGAATGCCTTTCCAAACCCCCAGTCCCCGCCATTGGGAAGGGACCGGAGGGGAGAGGCAACGGCCGCCCAGGGACAAGCTGTCATCGAGGCTTCCCAGTTGTTTCTCTCAGCTCACTTCATGCCTACAACAACCCAACTGTGGCTCAGACACCTGGGAAAGCTTCTGAGAGAAGCTGACAGGCAGCCTCTTTGGAGAGACAGTTAGAAAGGGCTGCCAATTCCAGAAAACCGAGCTGAAAGCAATGTATAAATTAAGATGCTTCACAGTTCTGGGAGCTCTAAAACAACTAGCTATTTCCTTGTCCCCTCCCACCCCCCCAAAGAGGTCATCTGCTCCAGGCAGCAAGCAACATAATTTCCACAAAACAGCTAGATGCTGGCAAGGCCATCTGAGTTCTAATGATAAGCTTTAAAGATAAAGATAAATACTCCTCACAGGGCCTGTGTTATCAGTGGGTTCCCAATGTCCTCAACAGTCACAAGTCTTCTTGAGTTACAACCTTCAGCACATCCCAGAACAGCTCTGGGCAGAGCAGTGCCTGGCTGGGTCTTGCTGATGGAGCCTTCCCGGCCATAGGAGGTTCTCCGGGCTACAATCAGAGGCTTGTTATGTTGTGGAAGGCGTAGTCTATTTGCTGTCAGACTGGCTAGGTTTGGAAAGATGCCCTGGGAAGTAGATCAGTTGGTGGGCAGGGTGGAGGTGCTGCAGGGAGAAAAGGAGTTCTGAATTTACCCTTGGAACCTGGTGGGCTCCTAGGTCAGGGTCTGGTAACCCACACCCGGGAGAGCCAGAAATGCACCCCTGGGAGAGACCACCCTAGACCAGTCAATTTTCTTTTTATGTAAGTACAAAATTATGTGGTGGGTCTTGCTCTCTGAATGTCTCTGTCTCCATCTTACTGGAAAGTTGACACTACTCAAGTGAGACCTTGTTAAATAGAGTGGCGATAGTGGTATCTGCTTCCTAGTTCCCTCTGAGAGGAGCTGGGTTGAGACCTCTTGGTCTCTAGTGCCACTACCAATCTGGAGATGAACGTCAGAGGTCTGCTCTTTCCAGTTCTTTTGTCCATGAGGGATGAATGTGCGGGCTTTTTAGTTTATCATTACAGTTACTACTTACTCCTAGGAATGACTCTACAGAACTAAGGACTGGTGGCAACAAAACACATCTCAGAAAGCCACTCGTTCAGCAATTATTTGTTGAGCCTCAACTATTTCTAGGTCTGATACTGATGAGTAAGTCAGTCTTGGTCCTTGACTCATGGAGCATGTTGTCTAGTGAAGTGGACAAACAGTAATATAATAATCACAGAAATAACTATGTAATCACATTAAGTGCTATAGAGGAAAAATACATGACTAGAGTGTTTTGAAAGCAATGGCTTTCAGCCTTTTAGTAAAAAATACATCTTACATTAAAGCATTTTTTTTGTTTGTTTGTTTTTTACATTTATGTATTATTAAGAGACAGAGTGTGAGCAGGGGACACAGAGAGACAGGGAGACACAGAATCCGAAGCAGGCTCCAGGTTCCGAGCTGTCAGCACAGAGCCCGACGCGGGGGTCGAACTCACGGACCGTGAGATCGTGACCTGAGCCAAAGCTGGAAGCTCAACCGACTGAGCCAGCCAGGTGCCCCAATACATCTTACATTATAATCCAGAATACATATATACACATACAGACATGTATAATAAAACAAAAGCTTCATTAAACAATTCTTATTCTTTTTTTTAAAGTTTATTTATTTTGAGACAGAGAGAACCAGAAGGAAGGGGCAGAGAGGGGACAGAGGATCCGAAGCAGGCTCCGTGCTGACAGCAGTGAGCCCCATGCGGGACTTAGACTCATGAACTGTGAGATCATGACCTGAACCGAAGTCAGACGCTTATGAATCAACTGAGCTACCCAGGTGCCTCAACGAATTCTTATTCTTACTATGAACTATGCACTCTGACATTTTCTGGTCTATTCATTACAAAGCGCTGGTTATAACTCAGTGAATTGATCTCACAACCAATTAAAGTTTGTGATCCACAATTTGAAAAGTCCTGTCTTGGAGGCCCCAACCTGTAATGGAGCTGGGGTGGAGGTCATGAGACACTTTCCTGAGGGAATGATACTTAGGCCCAGGCAGGTGAGGTTAAGGAGGGTTAGCCCAAAAAGGCCAGGAAAGAATGTTCTGGAGTGGGGGGTGGGGGTGTCGGGGAGGGAACAGCATATACAAAGACCTCTCATTTTACAGAAAAGGAAACGAATCAAAGAGGAGATGTGATTTGTTCAAGGTCACATAACTCTGAGCCCAGGTCTTCTAACTCTAGGTTCAAGGTTCTTTCGTGCACTGCAGCCTACCAGGTGTAGTCTTCCTCTTCATTTAGTAATTATGGGCCAAGCACTAATTATTCTCACCTAGGCTGCCTAGGAGAAAAGAGAAAGGAACAACAGCAGGAGGCTTTGTTTACAAAGAGCCCATTAAATTCTACATGCGAAACAGTGCACGTTAGCTCCTACCCCACCTGGCTCGAGGCCTGCACTGCAAGCTGTTTGTTCCTTCCCGGTAGGGACTGGCAGGGAGCCATATTCCTGCTCAGTCCTGGCTTTAATGAAACAGCATTTACAAAATGGCCAGGCGAGGTTTAGACCCAGTGGAAAGCCCTGGAAAGAATGCAGAGCGCCCCCGCTTTTCCATCTCCCCATGTTGACGCTGGCACCTGACTTTCCACGCGTTTCCACCTTGCTCAGTTCCCTGCTATCAGCCCCTGCGACTGCTGTGCCTGGTTAGCCGTGTAGACAGCTCGGTGGTGCAGCCTGAAGGTAATGTGAATCCGGTAAGTGAAATGCAGGCCACAACCATGGGTGTCAGTCTGGGTCAGGGTCAAAGTGGATGATCCAGGAGGACACGAGAAAAACAGGGACCAGGAGGGAAGGGCCTCTTTCAAAACAGGCAAGAAGAGAAACAGGGCTGAATATACAGATGTACCCGTTCATACACTGCACGAAGCACTCAGGGAGGGGATGCTTGAGGCTGAAATGGAATCCATATTCCACTCACAAAACCGTGTTCCTGGCGAGAGGCTGTATCTGCCTGAAGGAAGAACCTTCACTGACAGAGGCCAGAGAGGAATGGCTCTGTAGGGCACCTGGTCAGGGGGTTGGAAACAGCCAGAACCACACCACCTCACATCGAAAATGCTGCCGGGCCTAGGGAAGGCGGGTGTCCTCAGGTTTGAAACAGTGTTGGTCTGTGGGTGGGGAAGGGCCGGTGGCTGGGTGCTGCTCTCTAGTGACAAGCTGTGACCACAGGAGCTATCGGTTGTTAAGCAGAGACACCTCACAGTTTTAACACTTAACAGGCCAGACTCTGGGGTCCTCTGCAATCCTCATCTCTCCTTCATCAATCTCAGAGAACCAGCCGCCCCTGAAGGCACAGCTCTACTCCTGAGATTTTTTAAAAATTAACCATTTGATTTTATTTTCTAACTTGAGAGAGAGGGTGGGGGGCAGAGGGAGAGAAAAAGGTGAGGAGAGGGACCGAGGGACAGAGAGACAGACAGACAGACAGACAGAGAGTCCCAAGCAGATTCCACGCCCAGAGAGAAGCCTGACGCAGGGCTTGATCTCGAGACCCTGAGGTCGTGACCTGAACCGAAATCAAGAGTTGGACACTTAACCAACTGAGCCACCTGGGTGCCCCTACTCCTGAGATTTTAATTATCAGTTTAAAAAAATGTTGGGACACCTGGGTGGCTCAGTTGGTTGAGCTCTTGATTTTGGCTCAGGTCATGATCTCATGGATCATGGGATTGAGCCCCGTGTGGGGCTCCACACTGACGGCATAGGGCCTACTTGGGATTCTCTCTCTCCCTCTCTCTGCCCCTCCCCAGCTCATATGCATGTGTTCTCTCTGTCTCAAAATAAATAAATATTAAAATTTTTTTAATGTTACTGGTAATACATGCCCATGTAAAAACACCCAAATCTTACACAGTGGTAAATAATTAAAAGTAAAAACAGTCTCTTCAAACATTTTAAATTAAAATCTTCCATCAATAACCTCTTTACTCCTCATCCCTCATATTCCAAACCTGCTCTCTGTTCTCACTCGAGCCTGTAATCACTCCGCCCCCTCCTCCTGCTGACAACCAGCACGCCTCAGATTTGTAGCGCTTCCCTCCACCTCTGACCTTAGGGCCCGCGGTGTCAATGCCACCTTAAATTCTGCCTCCTCAGACACCCTGCCTCGAACATGCCCATGCCCCGCACCCCCGCTGCTCGCGGCTTGCTGCTGCTTCCCTAGGCCAAAGGACTTCAGAGACTTAGCCCGTTATGAATCCCCGGGTCCAAGTCAGCCCTCCGCCCTGAACAAGACTTTCATTCATCTCTCGTACGCCCAGGCTCATTTCTCACAGCAGTGAATTCAGACCTTCAAGACTTCATTCACTCTCTACCTCAGCAAGGGGCCCTGGCTCCATTTCACTGAGGAAAAGGTCTCTTCTTAGCAGGAACTCCAGTCACTCCCCTGGGCTTCACCCTGTAAGTCATGGGTAGAAAGAGCCATACCCTCTCCTCCTACTGGTCTCAGTAGAAGGGAACCTTTCCCTCCTCTGCAAAGCTACCCCTTCCCTGGTGTCCCTAAGATCTTTCCTATTTTGCTCTCCTTCTCTCTTGTACCCCAATTATTTTCCTCCAATAACTCCGTCTCCCTTCTGCCATTCCACATATTCAGACCTCCTTATTTTTTTTTTTAATTTTTTTTCAACGTTTTTTATTTATTTTTTGGGACAGAGAGAGACAGAGCATGAACGGGGGAGGGGCAGAGAGAGAGGGAGACACAGAATCGGAAACAGGCTACAGGCTCTGAGCCATCAGCCCAGAGCCTGACGCGGGGCTCGAACTCCCGGACCGCGAGATCGTGACCTGGCTGAAGTCGGACGCTTAACCGACTGCGCCACCCAGGCGCCCCCAGACCTCCTTATTATCAGAAATCATTCTAAGTCAATACCCAACTCTTACTCTGATTGTAAGTTGGTTGGATCACCATGGAGAACAATGTATAACAACAACAACAACAACAACAACAACAACAACAACAACATGCAAGCAACCTAAATATCCATTGATAGAAGAATGGATCAAGAAAATGTGGTGATATACAGAATGGAGTATCACTTATCCACAAAAAAGAAGGAATTCCTGCCATTTGCAACAACACGGATGGATCTTGAGCGCATAGTGCCAAGTGACATAAATCAGACAGAGAAAGGCAAAAACCTACATGTGGAATCTAAAAACACCAAACTCATAGATACAGAAAAGAGACTGATGGGTGCCAGAGATGGGGACTGAGGGGTGGGGGAAATGAGTGAAGGTCAAAAGGTACAAGCTTCCTGTTATAAAAACCGTAAGTCCTGGGGATATGTACAGCATGGTGACTGTAGTTATTTATTGTACTGTATATTTGAAAGTTGCTAAGACAGCAAATCTTAAAAGTTCTCATCACAACAAAAAAATAATTTGCAACTACGTGTGTGGTGATGGATGTTAACTAGACATATATTCTACAAACACAGAATCGCTATGTTGTACACCCAAAACCGCTATCATGTTATGAGTCAATTATAACTCAATTAAAAAAAATGCCACAGAAATGGGACACCTGAGTGGCTCAGTCGGTGAAGAGTCCAACTTTGGCTCAGGTTATGATCTCATTGTTCATGAGTTGGAGCCCCCCATCGGGCTCTCTGCTGTCAGCACAGAACCTGCTTCAGGTCCTCTGTCTCCACCTCTCTCTGCCCCTCCCCCACTCGCGCATACGCTCTTTCTCTCTCTCAATAACAAACATTTTTTAAAAATGCTGCAGGAGGGGCGCCTGGGTGGCGCAGTCGGTTAAGCGTCCGACTTCAGCCAGGTCACGATCTCGCGGTCCGTGAGTTCGAGCCCCGCGTCAGGCTCTGGGCTGATGGCTCGGAGCCTGGAGCCTGTTTCCGATTCTGTGTCTCCCTCTCTCTCTGCCCCTCCCCCGTTCATGCTCTGTCTCCCTCTGTCCCCCAAAAAATAAATAAACGTTGAAAAAAAAAAAAATTAAAAATTTAAAAAAAAAAATGCTGCAGGAAAAGACCCACAAATACAGAGAACAAACTGGTGGTTGCCAGAGGGCAAAGCCCAACATTGTTTGTACCCTTTGCCTCTGTAATTCCGTTTTATGGGATACACCCTGAAGAAAAAACCCACAAAAGAAAAATAGTAGCTTGTGCAGTGATGTTCAGAGCAGAGATATTTATATTTGCAACTTGCAAAATGTTGGAAATACCCCAATTGCCCAATAATAGATTGATAGTTAAGCATATTTTGGTACCGATATAATAGAATACCACAGAAGGAATGGGATATTTGTTTATTTTATTTTAATTTATTTATTTAATTTTAATTCCAGTGTAGTCAACCTACAGTGTTGTATTAGCTTCAGGTGTATAATATAGTGACTTAACACTTCTATATAATTACTCAGTGCTCATCAAGATAAGTGTACTGCAATGGGATATTTGAAGTGACAAATACATGAATTATGCTGATACAGAGAAATGCGCAGATGAGGTCATTTTAATACATAAAATCATATAAACAAAAATACCTGCTTATTAAATTTTTATATACATTTGCTGATAAGGAATAGAATTATAACAATAAGAAATTTGATGGTGCTGCTTCTTCTGTTATTACTTTTCTCTCTTTTCCTGTTGCCGTTCTCTGGTGACCATCCGTTGCCTCGATCTTCTCTCTACCCGATTCCCCACTTAACACTACCCAACTTGGCTCCCATCTCCAGGGTTTTACTGGACTGACATTCGCAGCAATCATCATGATCTTCTTCTGGGTAGATCCTTGAGTCTAGTCAAGCAGCAGCACCAAAGCTCTCTTCTTGACCTCTCTCTTCTCTTCCCTTGCTACTGAATCATCCTAACTTCCCCACCTCTCTTTGCTCTTTCCCTAATTGCGGACAATTCTCGAGGCCTGTAACTCAGAGCACTCATCTTCGTGCTCTATACCCAAGACCTCTGGAGAGAGCCCCTTTCAGGGAAGCCATCCCTCCTCCTGTGTTGTTGACTCTCATCTCTGTAGCTCCATTCCCGGCCTCACCCTCAGCTTCTGGGTCTATGGGATCACTCCACTTAGAGGTCTCCAACTGTCACCTCTAGTTCTCTATGTCTGAAGTGCAACTTCTCTCCAAACTGTCTCTTCAACTTCCTGACTTCTGGCTAATGTCACCAAGATTGTCCCAAACTGTCACACCCTCAATTTGGTAAGGGTGACCTGCTTACAGTCCCCATCACACTTGCTCCCAGTCATTCCTTGGCTGTTAGAAAGCCCTCTCTGGGCTCCTGTCTCCTGAAAGCCTGCTTGTTGCCTTCAGGGCAAGTTCAGGCTCTGCTTCCTTCGTGAAGCCTTTTCCAATCACTCCAGTTCACAATGATTATTTCCCTCTCACAATCCTTGTTGAATTTAGACTCTCTAGTACACGCAATGTACTGTTCTTTTCATTTCTTTTACCTGAACTCTCTTACTCATCTGTCCTCTGGTGGACAGAACCCGGCATCATCCTGCTCACCCAGCCCCAGTATGTCTCCCTCTCTGAAGCCCTCCCTGTTCCCACAAGCTCAGGGTCACTCTGCAAGTGTGTTAATAGTGCATTCTGGAAGTGCTTACCAAAGCACCCCTTCCTATTGCTGCTGGGGTTCCCACCCCCTTGTGTTGTAGTGACTTGTACCACTTTTGTTTGACTCTGGCAGAATGTTAGACAAGTTCCTTAAGGACAAAGACCACATCTTATACAACAAAGCACGACAAATATGTTGCTGACATTCGATATTGTCATATACACTAGTCATTTCACACATGTGTCTTATCTTCCAAACCAGACTATGATCTCCTTATGGAGACAGGGTTTGAAGCTTATTTCTTTTTCTTTTTTGTTTTTTAAATCTCACTTCTTTTAAATTGCATATGACTTAGAATACAAAACAGAAAGGACCTGGGGAGTA
The DNA here is from genome assembly GCF_014898765.1 of Herpailurus yagouaroundi. NCBI lineage: Eukaryota > Metazoa > Chordata > Mammalia > Carnivora > Felidae > Herpailurus > Herpailurus yagouaroundi. The sequence continues at coordinate 21,880,856 of NW_024412419.1, read as the reverse complement.
CTTGTTGAGATATACTTAGAATAAAGCCTTGAGAAGACAATATGTAAATTGGTATGAATAACCTATAAACCTGGAAACTGTACTTTCTGGGGAATACAAGTCTTATCAAGTCTCAAAACACTGCACCTTGCTATTTTGGGGCCAGCATAACACATCTCTGTACTTAGCAATGGTCCTGTCACTTAAAGGTGTTAATAGGATGCCCAAACTGGGAGCTCTCAGCCGTGAACCCTACCCATCTAAAATCAGAACAAATCAGAGACTAAATCAGAGTCCCTGATAAGTGGCAATAATCCACAGGAAAGGGGTTGGGGCTAGCAGCTGTCTGCCAAGAGACTGGTGCTGCAGAAAAGTCTAGCTACACAGTACATATTACACCACTGGAGATAAGCCTTCAGTGAGACACTCCTCACATGGGAACAGATATTTAATTCCATCCAGCGGTCCAAGGCCTGCCCCTTTCACATGGCACAATGCATGTTAGTCCAACTATGGTCTTGCTGACTCAGAGCAGCTAAGGTTTCATTCTTACCAATCAGGAAGCCCCACTTAAATGACAAGGTGACCAGGACAATCACACCCTCAAGACAAGATGAATGCCTCTCTGCTAATTACTCTCTCAGGTGATGGAGCATCTCCAGCTAGCCATGCCCAAAGATTTGTTCACTAATAATCCCAGGTGGCTAGGAAGGCCTCCACCCCATCTGGGACAAGGGTTTGGGTAGTCAGAACCATCCTGACGAGGCAGATTCTGCTCAGCAAACATTTATGGCAGCATATGCCAAGTTGTGTGACGGGCCGTATGTCCCTCAACTCTAAGACCTGAATCCCCAGTGCTCAGAGGTGAGTAGACGCCACCACTGGTGGAGGACAGGTATCAGTCCTCTGGGCTGGGCCATGGAGGCAACACACGATGTGTGTGCACAAGAAAGACGAGGTGAGAGGACAGCTACTGGGCCACCCCTCCCTTCACAGCCAGGAGCTCCATGGATCTGGTGTGGCAAAGAGGGGAGCTGCCCAGTCTGTCCCTGCAGGGGGCTTCTGCCCATCAGGTGGCTACTGGTGGGCACCCAACTTTCTCTATCCTTGGAAGAAAAAGGACCTCTGAGCTGATGGCTGAACAGAACATGCCAAAGGCAAAGGGAGAAAGGAGTTTGCGCAGGCTTGAGCACAGTCTTTCAAAAAGAGTTCAGATAGGTACACAACCACCAAAACATGACAGCGAGCCTCAGATAAGGCCTCCAGGACACTGGGGGAAGAAAGCCCACCCAAAACAGAGCTCTGTTATACAGGTTTTACTGAAACCTTCTGATAAATTTAAACAGCAAAAGATAAGAGGCAAGGAAGACTATCTTAAGGTACTTTCTTTTCATATATATATATTTTTTATGTCTCATTTGAGTCAAGCGAGAGTACTTCTCTGGATGATGGACTTGGGCATCTAGGCCGTGTTTTTGAGTCACACACCTACACGATATTCCAGGCATGTTCTCTCTCAAAGAAGAAATAAAGTGGTATCTAAAGAAACACATTCAAAAAGTGTTTTTGATAATAGTGAAACCAAATAATGATAAATAAATTAAATATCTCGTGATTTTCTTTGAGACTGTCTACTAATGGAATCTATAAATCACTCTTTTAATGTTTATTTACTTTTGAGAGAGAGAGAGAGAGAGAGAGAGAGAGAGAGCGCGAGCATGAGCAGGGGAAGGGAGGGGCAGAGAGAGAGGGAGACACAGAATCCAAAGCAGGCTCCAGGCTCTGAGCTGTCAGCACAGAGCCCGACGTGGGGCTTGAACCCATGAACCATGAGCTCACGACCTGAGCGAAGTTGGACACTCAGCCGACTGAGCCACCCAGGAGCTCCTATAAAGCACTAGTTTAAAAGTTTTATAATGAAAGTTATAACTGCTTAACAGAACAATTTTAGGAAACAGTGAAAAGCACTATGAAAAAACTGCATCTATTTATAATCCCATGCTTAAGTGATATCACTTAAGATTATCACCTATGGTTTGGCATATGCCCTTCTAACCTCTTTTCAGATTTTTCTTTATAAAATGGTATCATTCTTGACATACTATTTTGCATCCGTTTTTTTCAATTATATCTAAAGTTTCCGGTATCAATAAATATTCTGGGGTGCCTGGGTGGCTTAGTTGGTTAAGCATCCAACACTTGATTTCAACTCAGGTCATGATCTCACAGTTTGTGAGATCGAGTCCCACATCTGGCTCCTTGCACTGACAGTGCGGAGCCTGCTTGGGATCTTCTCGCTCTCCCTCTCTTTTTGCCCCTCCCCCCTCTCAAAAATAAATAAATAAACTTAAAAAAATTCTTCTACAAGATTTTTAATGTACGTGCGGTGTGTGTGTGTGTGTGTGTGTGTGTGTGTGTGTGCACGCACAATATTTTATCTGGGTAAGCCTGACCAGTCCCTAATTGTTGATCCTTTGGCTATTTTAACTGTTTGATATTATTTATAATGTTACATTAATAAAACTCCTTGTATAAGTATTTTTATATACACCCTTGATTTTCTAAATATTCTTAGAATGGTAATTTTTCATCTAAGGATATATGTCCTTTTAAGGCTTTTGACATCCATTGTCAACATTACTGAAGCAATGTTTCTTGCTCAGTTATTTTAAACATACCACACAGTGGCGTGTATCTCCCATACACACGAAAGAGTTTCAGTAAAAAAAGTAATTTTACTTGGAGTTGAAACATTTTAGATAGGTCGCGTCCTATTTACTTTGGGCAAATGAGGCATCCAGAGCTCAAAATGCTGATGTTACATTACGCCTGTTTAGCAAAGCTGATAGGACGTGACGCTAGTGAGAAAAAGACACAGGGCTTAGGCTGGTATTGGCTGGTCAACTCCACACAGAGGAAAAACCATCCTTGGCCACAGGATGCCTCTCCAACCTTAGCCAACTGTCGCAAATTTGTACTTTTGGCCAAAGGGGAAGATTAGGTGATGGAATGTGGATTACTCAGCATGACCCATCCTAACTCCTGGTTGAGCGAGTCAAAGCATGCATCTGAATGGTAGGTGTGCCCTCTTTCTATACTAGATAGGACATTTGGCTAGGAAACACAATTGAATATTGGAATACTGATGATGAATTCAACTGGGCAAGAGGAAGGGACTGTTCTTAAGAAGGGAAGGAAAAGAGGAGGAAGAGGTGGGGAGGTAGCAGGTCAATGAAGCATGCTGGGCTGCCAGGGAAGCAGCCACTTTGGAGTTTCCTGCCCTTACGTAAGAGGCTGGCTTCGTGTAAACTGGCTCGGCCGACCGGAGGGAAGCAGGCTAACCCTGTCTGTCCCGTGCACTGAAGGCTCCGAGTAAAGGCAACGGCTTCTTTGGTACCAAAATGTGCTCAGTGAAAAACAACCACTGATGGGGCACCTGGGTGGCTCAGTCGGTTAAACATATGACTCTTGGTTTTGGCTCAAGTCATGATCTCACGGTTTGTGAGATTGAGCCCCATGTGGGCTTCTAGCGCAGAGCCTGTTTGGGGTTCTCTCTCTGTCCCTCCCCCTCCCCCTCTCTGTCAAAATAAATAAATACACTTAAAAAAAAACAACCACTGCTAACTCTGTTGGTCTGCATGAAACTACAAAAGCATACATGTCTCTCAAAACAATTCACATATAGAAGCACATAAAGTAAAAGTTCCCCTTTGAGTCTCCCTTTCCCTCTTCCACACCCAAGTTCTGCTTCCAAGAGGTAAAACCTACTGTGTTTATCTTTTCAGTCTTTAGATGCCTATACCTGGGCATTTTCTTCCCAAGTGACACTTGTAGGACTTCAAGTTCACTTGTGTTCTGGGCCTGACTGATTTGCCCTGGCTCCTTAATTACTCGGTAGTCTCTGCCTTGATCCCATCTTCCCATCTGGAGATGTTGCCTTCCAAGATGACCTCCCTCTACCTCTCCTCACTAGAAAGAAGGCTTCCCTCCTAAGATGGACAGCTCCCTTCCCTGGCCCTCCAGCTCCCCCGGGCAGGCGCAGAAGCTGGCCTGAGCAAGGTCGCCCATGCGGGCTCCATCTCTAACAGTTGAGAAAGTGCATGAAAGCCACGGGAACTCTAGTCACAACGGAGAGCTCAGCGGCTTTTTCATTTCAAATTAAGCTCCCTCCCCAGACTGGCCTCCCCAACTGGAGGACCCACTGCCCCCAAGACACACACAAACACACCAAGTCGGCACTCTCCTAGTCAAGTGCTCCTGCCCTGCCAGGCCTTCAGACAACCAGGTCAGCTGAATCCATGGACACAAAGGGGCATTTCATATACTCCAGTTTTGGCAGTTGGAGTAACACTGCAAGTGCCAGGTTTCACAGGACAAGTCTTCTCTCTGTGCATGTCAAACATGACGAGAGAGCTGCTGGGAGATGGGGGCTGCTGAATTGAGGGTCCAAGATGGACTTAAGTCATAATACAATTTTGAAAGTAGGGTTTTTTATTTTATACACCAGCAATACAAAATAGTGGTTGCTATCTCTTGTTCAGCAGGTACTTTACGTACTTTCTTTTGTTTAATCCCCACAACAACCCTGAAAAACAGGCAGGTTATCACCCCAGGCTTGCAGGTGAGGAACTGGCACTCGGACGTTCCACAGCCCCCCAAGGCCAGGAAGTGGCAGGACTGGCATTTGAACTCAGGTCTGTCTGCTTCCAGAGGCCAGACCGCCTCACTTTCTCAAGGAGAGGGGTTAGAGATCTCACCGGGGCTTCCAGGAACTACAGAAGGTTACAGTCTGGGAGCTGGAAGATAACCCAGTTTTCTCCTCCTCTTGGCCCCTTTCAGCCCTCTGCATCCGGCTTCCTGGGATGCAGCAGCCTCACAGATGAGGAGTTGAGAGGGCTTCAAATACCCACCTTCCCATTTGCTTTATATTAGATGATGCAAATTTTTGAAAGCAAAACCTTCCTCAGGTCAGAGTGTGTGAGACAAAATTATTATTTTTAAGGCAGCAAGAATAAATATTTAATTAGACAGCAGGACACTAGACTTTACCTAGCTTTGCAACATCTCAGACAATAAAACAAGTCTTTGTCTGTAGGACTAATTACAGACTAGTAAATTATTTTTATTAAAAGCCTTTGGAATATTAAACATGAGGGGTGGGGCAAGGTAGTAGTGTAGACTAGCTCTAGTCTAGAAATCTGGGTTCTAATCCTGACTCAGCCACTAATAACCACCAACATTCACTTGTATGGTATATACAGTTTACAAAGTGTTTTTACATACTTTCTACATTAGTTGGATGACCTCAGGCAAATCACTTAACTTTTAATGTCTCACGCTAAAATCTGGAAAAGAGAACATTGAACTACATCAACTGAAGTCCCCCCTACTTCTAACATCACACAGGGGTTGGGCATGTGCTTTAGGATCTTTCTGAACGTGTCTGTAAACAAGGGCAGATGCATGCTACTTTAGAAAAATACTATTTTCTGTTCAGCTGCTGAAAGATGTTACCCAGCTAAGTTCACATATAGCTCATAAGACGTTTGCTGCCAGCTAGTTGGCTCAGCTTCTGGAAGGTGCCATATTAAGGTCTTGGGTTGGATGCCTACATAGCTTTCCTCTGTTCAATAGTCAACTACTATGCCTACTGGCAGTCAATCACCTTACACACATAAACCCATAAAGTAGGTTGGCTTGGGGGAAGGATTTGACGAAATCCGTCCTCACAGTGCAGGCACCCTCTGGATGGTAGGGCAGTAATGGCATCATCACATACCCAGAAATATTACAAATATCATCCCTTCTCAGTTCTAAGACACATAAAGCCTCCTTCAAGTCTTGCCACTTCCTGACTATTTTAATGGTCCTGAAATTAGGATATGCCTTAGAATCAACATATATATTTTGATCTGGTTGTGTTAAACGATTTTACTAAGAGCTGTCGGTAAATTGCTGGGGTGTCTTAGAATCAGGGAAATCTAATGCTATGAAACCACAACATGGATTACATAGAGGTAGGTCTAACTTGAGTCAAATCATGCCCCTCTCCCTGATCCTAACAATTACATTCAGTAACAACTGGATAGGCAATGTATAAGGCACAGGGATCAGTCCTGTTTCCCAATAGTAGCCATTTAAAAGGCATTCCATCATTATCCCATAAAACATCGGTATGGATTTCAAAGGCACATTAACCCATATAAAAATCACTGTGATGCTCTGAAAACGTACCGTCCCACAGCAAACTGGAAAGGGAACATTTTACTCACACCCTCCTCATCTATCTAGCCTTGACACATTTTCTTGCTTCTTAATTCACAACCCTCCACCCCAGTAATATCGCCGATTCCCAAAATACACTCAACCCAGGAGGAGCAGCTCTCCAGCACAGCTGTCTGCTCCTGCCCTGCCCGGGTATTTCGGTGAGCTATGCAACACAGAGGACCACACAGAAGGAATGCAACTCTCAGGCCCCACAGCTCCCATCGCCCCACAGGCAGGTGCATCCCGCCAAACCCCAGACTGGCATTCGAAACAGAAGAAACTGCATGGCTGCATGGGGGCTGTAGTTTTCCTGAACTTCATCTCTATGTTTAAAACTAGGGCGACAGCCGTCTTTGCTACTGTAAACTAATCTGATGGGCATGGGGGTGGGGAGTGGCTCCGAGGAGGCTGCCAATAGGCCATGATTGAGCAAAGTCAAGGAGCACAACCTTTATTTCTCACTGTTTGCAATCCCCCAAACTCCAAATTGGTGAGTCCTTCACTATGATTTTTAGAAGTAAACTCTCTACTCCTTTTGTAGGTTGGAGTAAAAAAACCACAAAGCTTCTTTTAGGGTTTAACTGGCTGATAGTTACACATATTTGCTAACAGCACACTGAAATCTGGAAGCCAAAAAAAAAAAAAAAAAAAAATCAAAGGAAGCTGGCAATGAGGAATGAGGTACATGCTTAGTAGTTAAGAGCCCTCAAGTTGAGACACGTTTATTAACAGCTTCTGGCTATGGACACCAACTATGACTTCAGCTCCATTTCTGCTGGAAGAAGAAAACAGTTTGGATCCTCCAAGATCAGGAAACGCAGGGTGGGCAGGTGGATTGGTAACAAACATAACCCAGGGAATTGTCCAAATATGCTAGAACCCCTATCAGGTGACAGCCCCCACAAAGATTCACAGCTGCAGGAGGCAGGGGGTACAGGCCTCAGACCTACACCATGGAGCAACCTCAGTTCTTCTGCCTCTCCACTCTGCACATGTTATGTTTAAACTCACTATCGCTCAGTTGGTTACTACATGGAATTTACAGGTATCAGAGATTGTCCTGCCACAAGGCCTCAACACACAAACAGTAAGCACCTGCTATGGATGATATCAGGCCTATTTCTAAACCTCACAGTACACCAGGGTTGTACTGTATTAAAAAAAAAAAAAGTAGAAACGAAAAGAAAAACAAAAAGAGAGAGAGAGAAAAGCATACTAAATAGTACCGAAAGATGCTTATTCACAACACCACACCGGAAGCGCAGTAACTTCAGCTCCCCAATGCAACCTTCCCCCCGCCCCCCACTACCTCTAGTCCCTCTCCGTAGCACCAGCCAAGGCCATAGCCCAGCCCACTAGAAGGCCACCATGCACTAGCGGGTGTTCACTAAACACTAGCTGATCGCCATGGGGCTGAGTCCTCAGCAAAATCTATTCTGAAAGCCCCACGAGCTCTTAGCAGCCAGTCAGAACTGTCCAAACCTGCTTCCCCACACCAGCCAGGGCACGAGCTTGTGGGGTTAGAAACCTGAGGCCCCAAGGTTTGGGCAGGCAGAATGTCCCCCCTCCCCTAGTCTCCCCTCGCCTTCTCCCTTGTCACTCTTTTTCAGGCATATCACTGGGGAAAACCAGAGAGGCCGGAGGTGTCAGGCCCAAGAAGAGTAAGGAGAAGGGACAAGGGCGGACTGGAGGCAGTTTGGGGCTGTGGGGAGAGAATCAGTCCCGCGTGGAGGTGCGGTGGCGCCGCATCTCGTGGGGAAGGACCCCCCCCCCCCGCCCCGACTCCCCAACCCTGGGGTGGGTCCGGAGGGACGGCAGGGAGGGGGAGTGGCTCGGAGGCCTGACGGCCGCCGCCGGGAACCCAGGAGAGAGGGATGGAGGGACAGAGGCGGCGGGGGTGAGTCGCGGCTGGGGGGGGGGGCGGGGGCGCGGGTGGGGAGGCGAGGGGGGCAGCCCGGTTCCCCTCCCCCAGCCCGGGCCCGGGCCTCTCGCTGACTCAGCCCCACGGCGTCGGTCGCCTCGGCCGGGACTCACAGTGCGCGAGGCGGCTCCGGCGGAGGCGGCGGGGCGGGGAACAGGCGGCGGGGGCGCTGCGGCTGAGGCTGCGGCTCCGGCCGGAGGCTCCGGGGCGAGGGGTCCTAGCAGAGGCCGCCGCGGTCTCCGGCTTCAACGCACAGGGACTGCGGGGGAAGAGAGCACTGCGCAGGCGCGATGCGGCCACCGCTGTCAGTCCGAGAGGGGCGGGGCCAGGGCACCCGCCGTCTCCAAGGCAACTGGGCGGCGAGGAAAGGACAGCCCCAACCTCCACCTCTTAGCGACGGCGGCGGTTGGGGGGGGGGGTTTGGTGGGGGACAACGAGAACAGTCTCTCTACATTGTCATAGCAACAAGGAGAAGAAACCACCTCATAAATTTATGGTGGTACCGAGGGAGCGCTCTTACCTTGTCACCATGGCAACTGGGAACAGCCCCTTTCTTTTTCCTTAGCAACAGGGTAACAATTCCTCCGCCCCGTCTAACGAAGCGCAGAAGGAACAACCATTTACACCTGATTCCGTAGTAGCCAGATGACGGATTCTTATCTGCCTCACGGCTACTGCAAAGGAAAAAATTCGCGCATTATTTCTTCTCTTTCAGCAACGCATGAGAGCTCTAAGGCTAAGCTCCTCGCGGTTTATGGTTTTTCATCACAGCCCGTTACTCTAATCTCCGAGTTCAATTTTCCCCTCCCCGTGTTAAACATACCTTTTCGTCTTCTGCCAGAAAGTCTATACCTTTACCCCTAAATCGAGCTAACAGAATCGCCTATACACATATCTCTTGAGTTTTTATCAACCTCATTGTCTCTCCCAATGCATTTGTGAGCATTTCTTGTGTCTTCATCTTGTCCATTAGCTGGTTGAGATTCTATCTCCTCATAACTAGTTCCCTCCCTGATATGTCTCCAAATTCCCTATGCCAAGTCTGCTTTTATGGATCTCCCCATATTTTCTAGAGCCCTCTTCTTCCTCTCCACGCCTGCTGTCCTTGTTCTTCAGTGCTCTGTCCAGGGCTCCACTGTGCTCACCCGCTTTGTGATTTCATCAGCTTGGTTCTCTTCCTGCAGATGATTTCTGGCTCTGTCTCCCTCAGCCCTGACTCCCACAGATGTCTGAGGTCACCTCTGTACCCACCATGAACATAGCTCTTTTATTACATACATCCAAAGACAGTGTTGTCTTTGGTTTACATTCTGTCTCCCCAATCAGACTACGTGCCCCTTGTGGGCAGGAATTCCTTCAGCATCTAGCACAGAATGTGACACATAGTAGATTTCCACATAAATACATAGTGTTGATGTAACTGAATCGAATGAAGACAAAGATTTCCTTGAAAATTCTTCAAGATTTTCTTTGACCCCCAAAGAAATGGGTGAAGGGAGTCGAAAGGTTAAAAAAAGAAGATTTTCATTCTTTCTCACTTTCTCTGACCAAACTGCCTCAGAGTCTCCATCAGTGTTTTCCTTATGACCTTAATGCATATTTAATCTTTAATACTCCTATTAGAACTCCCTCACTCCCTTAGCTCTCCATCTTAATGCTAAAATTCTAGTCATCTCTTAACTGAGACTCTAGCATTCTGTATTTCCTGAATCCTCGCCTCTAGCTAGTGTCCCTTCTACACTATCCCAAATGCATCCACCAAAGAAAATTACTTCACTGGGTACTGATCTCCTCCATGACTCCTGTCAGCCTCTATAATCAGTGTAAGCCCTTCACACCTTACCATTCTATCATCTGCTGACCCAGCTTGGATCAAGCCCTCTAGGTGTGCATCCCTGGATGCTTCTGGGCTCGTTGGCATACTGGAGACACTGCATTCTCTTCAAATGACTCAGAAGTAAGAATTCATTCTTTTCCCAGTGTCCCTGCTTAGCTCTCAGAGATTCCATCCCAGGACTATGGGTGCCAAAGGATTCTGGGCCCATTTTCTCAGGGGAGAAGGAGAAGGCAGCCTATCATAAGTAGAGTATGAAAAGAGAGGCACACAGCAAGTGTTGAGTCAAGACCGTCTCCTCCTATCCAAGGCAACTCTCAGAATGGAGAGGGTTCCTTGTAGAGGTTAATCCTCAGGACAGATGTGCCTGGGTGGCTCAGTCGGCTAAGCACCTGACTTTGGCTCAGGTCATGATCTCACGGTCTGTGGGTTTGAGCCCCGTGTTGGGCTCTGTGCTGACAGCTTGAAGCCTGGAGCCTGCTTCGGATTCTGTGTCTCCCTCCCTCTCTGCCCCTCCCCAGCTCACAGTCTCTTTCTTGAAAATAAGTAAACATTAAAAAAAATCCCCAGGACAAATCAAGGAGTTAGGAGAGTGAAAACCCAGGCCACACTTTTTCCTAGCAACAGAATTGGAGAATGGAATTGTTCCTAACTGTATCTGTAGGGTTTCTGGATGCTATAAAGACAAGGGGAAATTTTCAGATTCAGTGTATTTTGTGTCTCCATTCTGAAGTTCCAGCTCAGCTCCATGGTTGTAAGTGTAGACTTGGGTGGTGTAGACTGCCCCAAGTAATCGTGAGAAGAGACTATGTCCTTGTAGCCCCACATCTTTGCAGGGGATAGAGGACCACTATACAAAGAGTTCCTGCATACCTTTCACCCAGATTCTCCACCTTAACATTTTACCATGTGCCGGTTATCTGTTGCTACAAAATAAATCACTCCCAGTGTTTAAGATAATAACTGTTGCATTATTTCCATTTCTGTGGGATGGGGATTCAAAAAGAGCTCAGCGGGGTGGTTTTCTGGCTCAGGGTTCCTCCCACAAGTGCAGCAGTCACATGGTGGCAGGAGCTTAAATGGTAGGGGTCCAGCTAGACAACCCTCTCTCTTCCAGTTGTCTTAGAGCAAGCTTGATAACCACATGGTGTCTTCAGTGCTGTTGGACCTACTCATATGGTAACCGAAGGTTTCGGGATGAGAATGATAGTGAATAAGAGTAACTCTGCATCCCCTTTTATAACCCAGCTTCAGATATCACTTCTGGCATATCCTTTGGTTGAAAAAAAAAATCACAAAAATCTACCTAAGAGCAAGGGGAGGGAACCCAGACCCACCTCTTAATGGGAAGAATATCCAAGTCATATAATAAGAGAATGTGGATGGGAGAGATTGTCGAAATCATCTTTGGAAAACATCATCTGTGTTTTCCTATTCTCTGATGACAACCGTTCATATCCCACTCAATGCAAAATACATTCATCCCCTCCCCCAAGGACCCCCAAGTCTCATTCCATGACAGCACCAGCCTGAAGCCCGGGATCCCCTCTTCTAAATCAGGTCCCCGTGTGGATATAGCTCCTCACATCCATTTCCTTGGGCATGGCTCCTTGAGTATCACTCCTCCTGACCTGAAGACCTTGCGAAGTAAAGAAACACATCGCGTGCCTCATATATGCCCAGAAAACACTAGTGGCACAAGCATGGGGTAATTTCTATGGATATTATCATTTCAAACAGGAGAAAAACAGAAGGCACACACAGCAGTTACTAGTTCATAGCAATTCTGAAATCTAGCCAGGCACATGTTGCCAATTCCCAATGTAGTGCTCGGACCCACTACCATTTACTTATATTAGCCTTCACATGGATTTTTTTCCCCCAGTGGGTTATAATCCTTGCCTATGATTATTTGTTTTGCAATTTGTCACCGATTTGGCCAGGGAAAGAAATTCCAAGTTGGCTCTTGTGCCCTTTGGAGTTGTTTTCATCATTCTTTGAACATTTCCTTGCTTTCTGACACGAGATGTTCCAGGCTCATCTTGTGCCTTTCCTGCCCCGCCCCAGAATTGGCCATTCACCAGGGAACCATGGGTCCTCCTGACTTTTTGATGTTCCTTTTTCCATTCCCTCTTCCTCCCTAAATCTGCCCTTAGACTTCGATGTTTCCCTGAGTTCCCATCTCATTTTTCTCTCTCCTTCCTCTGTACCTACTCCCTGAGTGCCTTAATCTGTTCCTGTGACTTCTGCATTGGGTCTCCAGCCCAATAAGCTCTCCTAGCTATCAGACCTGTTCATGTAATTGTCTTCTAGATTTCCTCCAACCCTGTGTTCCATAAGCACCTCAAGCTCAGTGAGTTTCAGTTAAACTTATTTACTCTTCTCCCCACCAACCCCCCCCCTTGCTATATTCCTTATTATTGTTAATGGCATCACTAGGAAAAACGTGAGGATGATCCTATCCCACATCTCCCAGCTCCCTGTACCAGAACGTTTTTCCAATACTATCAATCACACTTCTAAATGTCTTTCAGATATGACCCTTCTTTATCCCCATCACCTCTACCCTCTTTTACCTGAGTTATTGCAGAGCTTCCCACCTGGTCTCTCTGTCTCCAACCTCTCCCACCTCCGACCCATCCTCAACGCCACTCCTAGAAAGCTCTTTCCAGAAGGTAAATCTTATCACGTAATGTCTCAGCTCAAATCCCTATGGTTGTCCTTTTCAAACCAGCTGAAGCAACCACTGGCCACGGGGGATTCATGTAAGGAGACAGAGAGGGAGCAGCTATGGAATAGTGACATCTCCCTCAAGTTTCATTTTTATTTGGCGAGTCAGTAAACCATTTAAAACTAGTAAGACAAACTGGCGTGTGATGACGTAGAATACAAGAATCACAAGAGTTTAAAGGCAAAACTTTTCAAGAGAGTTTGAACTCAAGACACCTCCATGCCTGTACTACCCACTGCCTTTGATGGGATTTCAGTGGAAAGTTTAAGAAACACCGGTGAGGGTAAAAGGATAAAGTTCAGGTTCCTTCACACGGTGGACAAGCTGTATTATACTCTGGTCCTTACCAGACATGTGGGACGGAGAGCTGGCATGTTCTCCTTGGTAGCAGGCATATTCTTTATCATGGTCCAAGGTGCTCACACTCATAGACCACATCTTGTTTTTATCTTTGTATTCTTAGCACCTCACATAAAACACCTCACTAAAAACAGCCAAGCAAGCTGAAAACAATCTGACCTTTCTGCACTTTTCCCAGGGTGACTGGGGAAGCCAAGTGGTGGTGGAGGGAGTCTAAGTGAATGGGTTAACTCTGGCTGGTGGGGGGCTAGATTTTAGATGGGAACATGCAGGGGTGCTCTGCCTGGTGGTGAGGGGGAGGCAGGGATCTGTGAAGCTGGTGAGCGTCACCAGCCGTGTTCATTATTCGTTTGAAACTAGCTGAGAGTGGAACAGGCACTCACATACGACTGATCCCCACATATAGGAACCCCTTGACATGGTTTTAAAATTTACAAGGGACCTGTGTAGGCAGTATGTAATTTTGCTGAGGGATGAATTCTAATCACATGACATGACACAGTTGCGTCCTTATCTAGAGAGTGACTCTAACCCTTCACCCTGCTGGAACTGCATAAGCAGTGGGTCCAGTACTTCCTGGCCATGTGACCTTGGACCTTGGTTTTTCTCATCTGTTGTTGTGATGGTCAAATGTGATAATGTATGAAAAATGTCCAGCAGTGCCTTATACACAGTAAATGACTAGTGAATGGTAACTATGAGTAATGACCAAACTTTCACTAGGGTCAAGAGCTCACTTGATTTCTCCCTCAGTTATATTCTATTAAATGACATAGGGGCCAATACGCAAATTTAAAATTTGCAACCATCTTAAGACAAGCCTCGTGTGAACAGTAATGATGTACCGTATCCAGAATGAACAGCAACCTCGGACCAGTGGCTTAGATGGCAAGTTGTTACCCCGCTTTTTGAAGAAAGTGCCCACCGTGACAATCAGGTGGGTAACAAAGGCTGGGATTCATTGGATGAGTTTCCTATAACCTCGCTGATCACCTCCTGAGGTTGGTATCATTTCCGTTTTCACAATAAACAACCGAGGCCCAGAGAGGTTAACTGACTTGCTTAAGATCACACAGCTTGTGACCATCAGAAGCATGATTGGAACTAAAGCCAACACCAAAATCCAAACTTCTTCCACCATCCCATTGCTTCCTGCACTTTCTATGCTATAATCATTTGTCAATATGTCTTCTCCAAACTAATCTGTAAATGCAGGAGCCACATTTGCTTCATTTTTGTAGTATCTAATACATGCCTGGCACATATTCCATATGCATGCATTAAATGCAAGGTGGAAAATGTTAAGTAAACCCGAACTAGAGTTACCAGATCAGTATGAGATGCCTAGTTAAATTTGAATTTCAGATAAACAGTATTTTAATATAAGTTTGCCACAGACACTACTTGAGATACATATACACTAAGGAAAAAAAAAAAACACCCTAAAATGTATTTGTTACCTGAAATTCAAATTTAATTGAGCATTCTATATTTTTATTTGCTATATCTGGTAACCTTCACCTAACCCCCGAGGTTGGCCTTGAAAGGGACAAATCCCCCAGGGGTTCTCCTGGCGGGGAGAAGGGCCATTATGGCCCCTCACTCACACTCAAGACTGACCCCATCCCCAGCTGCTCTGAGGGCTGGGGTTGAGACCGCGGTAACCTGGGTGTGCCTGCCTTTCCTGAGCCTTACCCGGTCACCTAGGTTAGGTCCCCTTGGCACTTTTAAATGGAAAAAGCAGCCGCTGATGGGCTTAAAGCGCCACCTGGAGGCCCTTATGGGTAGTACTGTGGCCAGGGGCCATCCCACGGACCCAGGATTTGAGGGAGCAGGGAAAGGCCAAACAAGGCAGAGACAGGGCAGAAGGGGAGACCTGTCTAGCAGTGGAGAGCGGCAGGTGAGGAAATACCTTCCAGGCATTTTCAGTTTACAGTCGCTGCTCTGGCTGCCTAGGAATTGAAGGCACTCGTCTTCCGGAGGAGGTCATTGCTTAGAGACTTACTTTCCCGTGACCCTCTGCCTTTTTAGCTGTTCCTTGCTTGTCTCCAGGCTGGAAGTCATTGGCTTATGAGAAGCATCATAACCTCCATCCTGGAGGCTTGATGCTACGTTTTAACATGATGGTGAGCAGCATGGAAACAACGCCATGGACCGGCAGCTGAAGGAGTGGGAGCTATTTGCTCCGCTGCGGCTCTTAAAGTTTGGTCCTCAGCACACCTGAAAACTTGTTAGAAGTGCAAATTCTCAGGCCCCACACCAGACCTACTGAGCCTGAAACTCTGGGGGTGAGGCCTGGCAAGCTGTGTTTAAATCACCCCTCCAGGGGGCCTGGGTGGCTCAGTCGGTTAAGCGTCTGACTTTGGCTCAGGTCATGATCTTGCGACCTGTGAGTTTGAGCCCCGCGTCGGGCTCTGCGCTTCCGGCTCAGGGCCCGGAGCCTGCTTCGGATTCTGTGTCTCCCTCTCGCTCTCTGCCCCTCCCCCACTTGCACTCCGTCTGTCTGTCTCTCTCTCAAAAATAAACATTAAAAAAAAAATTAAATAAACCCTCCAGGTGATTCTGACGCATGCTGACATTTGAGAACACCTAGAGGAAACATGCGTAGGGTGGGCAGGCGAGAAGCCCACAAAAATGTGCAAATACTGGAAGAGCCATTATGTGAGTGAGACCGTTTGTTCTATGGCCTCCGGAGGAAGAGCTGGAGGGGGGTGGGGCACAAGTTGCAGAGAGACAGAATTCGGTTTTCATCAAGGAGATACTGTTGAACAAATAGAACTTTGGGGGAGTGTGACGTATGCCTGGTGAAGGCACTTCTCCATCACTGGACTAAACGTACGGTGTCCTGGGCCAGATGACTAGTTAGGGATGCTGTAGAAATTTCTGCAGAGGTTAAATTAGATGTAGGAATCTCCAAACTGCGAGAATCCACGATAAATTCTTCTTGCAGACCCTCTTTTCTCTTATCGAGAGCAAGAGCAATACTTCCTGGCTGTTCTGCCATGTCTGAGAACCGTGTTTGGCTAACGAATACTAGAGCAAATGGCTTTTCTAGTTTTCCTGCTCAGGATTTTCTCAGGGCTGCTCCATTCTGGACTGGTTGTTCTGTAGGCTGCTGCACAGCTGCCTTCCAGAGGTTTCCCTCTACAACCACCCCTTACCCTCTTACATATGTGGAATCTCCCATTTCCTCTGTCCCGTATTTTTCTATTTTTTATTATTAGTTTAATATATCAGGGCATGTCACCAAGTAGATTCCCAAGAAAGATTACCAGGAAAGTCAATCTTTTCAATCTTGATTGTCTGAAAATGACCTTTTTTTAATGTTTGTTTATTTTTTAGAGAGAGAGAGAGAGAGACAGAATGCAAGCAGGGGAGGGGCAGAGAGGGAAGGAGACACAGAATCTGAAGCAGCCTCCAGGCTCTGAGCTGTCAGCACTGAGCCCGATGCAGGGCCTAAACTCATAAACAGTGAGATCATGACCTGAGCTAAAGTTGGACGCTTAACTGACTGAACCACCCGGGAGCCCCCTGAAAATGACTTGTTATTGACACTTGGTAGACAGATTGTTTGGGTATAGAATTCTAGGATGGAAATGATTTTCCCACAAGATTTAGAAAACAAGCTCCATGATTTTCCATCTTTTCATAGTTTTGTTGATAGTCAGGTGACATTCAATTTCCAATTCTTTGTATGCAGCTTGTGCTTTCTTTTCCTGCTGGCTCTTGAAGCATTATTTTCATTGTTTAGAAATGTCATGATGATGTCTCTTTAACCTGGAGACTCTTATCTTTCAGAAAATCTGGAAATTTTCTTCTATTATTTCTTTGATAAACTCCCTTTCTTTGTTTTTTCTGTACTCCTATTTCTGAAACTGCTGTTAGACTGATCATCGACTTTTCTTGGCTTTGTCTCCAATTTTTTTTTCTGGTCTTTTTAAATAAGTCTGTACACTCTGAATGTTCTGAATCTTGCTTTGTGGTGTAGTAAATGGTCAATTTTTATAAACAATTCTCCCTCTTTTTAAATTTATTTATTTTGAGAGAGAGAGCATGAGCGAGTGGAGGAGGGAACAGAGAGAGGGAGAGAGAGAATGCCAAGCAGGCTTAGCACTGTCAGCACAGGGCCCGACGTGGGGCTTGAACTCATGAACCGCAAGATCATGACCTGAGCCGAAGTCTGACACTCAACAGACTGAGCCACCCAGGCGCCACCCTATCGCAACTATTTTTGAGTGTACAGTTCAGTAGGATTAAGTATACTTACATTATTGTTAAATAGATCTCTAGAACTTTTTCATCTTGCCGAACTGAAACCCTTTTTCGATTACACAATTCTCCTTTTACCTGTTCTTCAGCCCCTGGTACCTACCATTCTACTATTTCTATGAGTTTGACTACTTAGATACTTCATATAAGGGGGATCGTATATAACTTGTCATTTTGTGACTGGCTTATTTCACTTGGCATAATGTTCTCGAGGTTCATCCAAGTTGTAGCATGTGACAAGGGTTCCTTCGTTTTTAAAGCTGCCTAGTATTCCACCGTGTGCACATATCACATTTTGTTAATCCATTCATCTGTCAGTGGGCATTTGGGTTGCTGCTACCTTTTGGTGATTGTGAATAATGCTGCGATGAACCTTTTCTCTGGGTGGTCATTTCACTTTCTTGACAGTGTCCTTTGAAATACAAAGGTTTTTAATTTTGATGAACTCAAATGTATCTATTTTTTTCCTTTATTACTTATGCCTTTTGGTGCCATATCTATGAATTCATTTCCAAATCCAAGGTTATGAAGATATACTCCTCTGGTATATTTCCAGGAGTTTTACAGTTTTAGCTCTCACAGTGAAGTCTTCGATCCAGTTTCAGTAAATTTTTTTCTTTTTCGTTTTTAATGCTTATTTAGTTTTGAGAGAGAGAGAGCAGAGGGAGGGGCAGAGACAGAAGGGGACAGAAGATCTGAAGCAGGCTCTGTGCAAACAGCAGAGAGCCTGATGGGGACTCGAACTCATGAACCACAAGATCATGACCTGAGCCGAAGTCAGATGGTTAACCGACTGAGCCACCCAGGGGTCCCCATTTTGAGTAAATTTTTTTGCATATGATCTCAGGTAAAGTTCCAGTTACATTCTTTTGCAGGTGGATATCCAGGTGTCCAAGCACCATTTGTGGAAAACACTATTTTCCCCCATTAAATCATCTTGGCATCTTGGTAAAAAATCAGGAGACCATAGACACTTGTTTTCTTGTTTCTTAATGGACTCTCAATATTCTATTCAATTGATCTAGATCTCTACAGTCTTTCAAAAAAAGATTTTATTTTTAAGTAACCTCCACACCCAATATGGGGCTCGAACTCACAATCCCGAGATCAAGAGTCACGTGTTCCACCCGCCAAGCCAGCCAGGTGCCCCCTGTAGAGTCCTGTCTTGATTACTGGTGCTTCACAGTAGTTTTTCTTTTAAAAAATTATTTGTTTTCCAAATTCTAGTATAATTAATGTACAGTGTTATGTTGGTTTCAGGCGAACAGTACCGTGATTCAACACTTCCACACGTTACTCAGGGCTCTTCGCGGTGTGCTCTTTAATCCCCATCACCTAGTTCATTCATTCTCCCACCCACCTCCCCCCTCGTAACCACCAGTTTGCTTCATAGTAGCTTTTACATTAAAAAAAATTTTTTTTTAATATTTATTTACTTTTGAGAGAGAGACAAGAGCGTGAGCAGGGGAAGGGCAGAGAGAGAGAGAGAGAGAGAGAGAGAGAGAGGGAGGGAGACACAGGATCCGAAGCAGGCTCCAAGCTCTGAGCTGTCAGCACAGAGCCCAATGCAGGGCTCGAACTCACGAACCACGAGATCATGACCTGAGCCGAAGTTGGGTGCTCAACCGACTGAGCTACCCAGGCGCCCCAGTGTAGTAGCTTTTAAAATCAGGAAGTGGAAAAAATTATGTATCAATTGTACTCAAATTTTTAAAAATTAAAAATATTAAAAAAATAAATTCCAGGATAAAAAAATAAAATGAAATCAGGAAGTGGCATTCCTCTCTCTCCCATCTTGGGGCGGTATTTTTCCTGTCTTTCCCTTCTTTACAGATCCAAGAATCATTGTTGATTTTTTTCAGTCTGTTCAGCTTTTTTCTTATCGTTAGGCTGGAGTGGTGACCTCCGAGCTCCTTACATGCAGCACGGGTCACTGCCATGCACTCTATTGTAAACCTGTTATACTCAAAGTAAAGCATTTCAATGGAGAAAAAAAAAGGTGCATTCTTAATATTTTACCGGGCAAACACTGTGACCCTTTTCGGATGTATATTTTGTCACTCCTTCAAATGGCCTTTTCCAATCTTGATTGTAACCATGATATATAACCTCCTCCAACTGAATATCATCAGATCTTCCTTCCCTTTCCTGGGTTTTAAGAAGCCTCCTTCCTTTAGTGGGCATAAGGCAGTTCCTGGAGAGGAGCTTAGTTTATACCCATGGATCAAAGAAAGCCTATACTTTTGATTGCTAAGGATTTGAGACACGACAGTTCTTCAAGCTGGTGAGTGCTCGACTTCCTTCCTTCCTATAGGCAGAGTCCCAGGAAATGACAAAACCTAATAATTATCAATTCTGTATCTGTGGTCTCTTATTTCCCGCAACATTTTAACGTAATGATGGCAGGATCTGGCACAACATGGACCCTGACAGTGGTTTGTCAGAGGAGGCCCGGGCATACACATGGTGAGACCTGTTGATGTCTTACTCTGTAGGCATTTTTCTTACCTCCCCTCTGCTGCCTGGGGATGCTATGGTTCAGCTCCACTCCTGGGGTGTTTTTAGTTAAAAAGCTTTGCCATATAAGATAGGTATCATAAACGAAGCTACTTCTCCCCTCCTGTTAAGTTTTTCCCACATGATTAAAAAAAAAAAAATGATTGAATGCCCTGTTTTCACCCTTAGGCTAGACCAGGGTTTCTTAAGCTTGGCGCTATTGACATCTTGGGTCAGATAATTCCTTATTGTGAGGGGCTGTTCTGTGCACTGTAGGATGTTCAGCAACACCCCTGACCTTTACTCAGTGGATTCTCTCACGCTCCCAGTTTTGACAACCCAAAAACTGTGTCCAGATGTTACCAAATGTCTCCTGGGGGACAAAATGGCCCCTGGTTGAGAACCACTGAGCTAGACTGACTTAATGGGTAACTTCAGTTCAAGAGCTTGGAAGGGGCCCCATCCCTGCTCAGTTCGTGTTTAACTGTCATAAACCTCAACCTATCCAATTTGCTTAAAAAATGGAACTGGTACAGCAGAGATATCCAAAATGACAATTTCGCCTTGATAGCTCCTATGACCGCAATGCCAGGTGAAAGTCTGATAGCTATGAAAAGGCGAGTTAACAAAGAAAGGCAAAACCCTTTCATATGTTTCCACCCAGATACCAGGGAGAAATTTCAAAACCATCTTATGGACATCAAGTAAAATCTATAAAGTGCCCCCAAGGCACAAGTTTAAATCCTCACAACTTAAAAAAGAGACAGGCCCTGACTGTCCACCAGCCCACAGTGGGGAAAATTTCACCATACAACCCTGGCCATTGGAAAAACGAGCAAATAACCCTCAGCAACCCCCACATGCGGTGCTTTGTCCTAAAATACCTTTGATGCAGCTTCCAGATCTCTCCTTCTGGGGGTGTCAGGAAATCTTCTGTTGTACAACAGAGACAGGAACAGGCCCTTGAGGTCCTGCCACCGATGTCTCCTTTCCCTTCGGGTTCAAAATACCAAGGGTCCTCCCCGGAGACATTGTTCCCCAGTGACTTCTGCTCCCACAGCAGCGAAAGGATCAAAGACTAACTCGGGGAGAAGGTCTGGTTTACTGCAAAGGGCTGCTCCAGTGCCTTGAAACTTAGTGTCTTTGGGAATTGATCGAAAGGGATCAGCTCCCTTCAAGATAAGGGGGCTGCAAAGCTTCCAAGGATAGTTTAAAACCAAGAATTCTAATAAAGGGAGAGGCACTGAGTAGCCGATTAAATTTAAATATGCATCACTGTAAGCAATTGCCTTTCATTTTAAGGCGATCTTTAATTCACAGTTGAAGAATCTATTTCCTCCCAAGGGGGCTTAGAGGGCTGTAATTCATGTAGCATGTAGTCAGTCTGTAGAAAGAAAACTAGTGTTCAGAAAAGCTCAGGGTCTCAAGAAAGATAATTTGCTTTTAATAGTAAAAAAATGTGAAGAATTTGCATTTCCAGGAAAATATTCAATGCACTTGTGTGATTCGAGCCAGAAAGACAGTCCGACAGCATGTGCGTATTTTGGTAAAGCTATAAACTATGATAATTAAGATGTTTTTAAGCCAAATTTTTAGCATATTCTTAAGCTCAAAAAGAAAACTTCCTGATAAGAACAGGTCACAGGGCAAAGAATAACTAAAAGGCAAAAGGAACTTTCTAGAAAGTTGGTGGTTGACTTAGTCATCTCCACTCCCTTTATTGGTAAGAGAATCATTTATAATTCTTATTGCTGCTTTATTTATTTTAAAAGTTTTAAATGTTTACTTTTGAGAGAGAAAGAGCGAGCAGGGGAGGGATAGGAGGAAAGGGAGACACATAATCCAAAGCAGGCTCCAGGCTGTCAGCACAGAACCTGATGTGGGGTTCAAACCCATGAACCGTGAGATCATGACCTGAGCCAAAGCCAGACGCTCAACCGACTGAGCCACCCAGGCACACCCTTATTGCAGTTTTAAAATGCACCCTAATGCAGTTTTAAGAGTTCAAGTTTGGGAATTCAGGATTAACTGCCTCTCAGATTCAAAAGGTGTTTAAAACATTAACAAAGCTGGGAAATTCAGTGAGTTTGTTTCTTTAAAATATAATTTTGCCTCCCTCCCCTCAAGGTGATACTATAGAACGTGAAATCAGGAATTTTGAATATGGCATAATTGATTTCAACACGAATTTGAATTTTTGCACTAAAATGAAATAGCTAAAGCATTTTTGTAAATATGATGTAAGGCATTTTTTTTTAACATTTAATTTATTTTTTTAAATTTACATCCAAGTTAGTTAGCATCTAGTGCAACAATGATTTCAGGATTAGATTCGTTAGTGCCCTTTACCCATTTAGCCCATCCCACCTCCCACAACCCCTCCAGTAACCCTCTGTTTGTTCTCCATATTTAAGAGTCTCTTATGTTTTGTCCCCCTCCCTGTTTTTATATTATTTTTGCTTCCCTTCCCTTATGTTCATCTGTTTTGTATCTTAAAGTCCTCATGTGAGTGAAGTCATATGATATTTGTCTTTTCTCTGACTGACTAATTTCACTTAGCATAATACCCTCCAGTTCCATCCACGTAGTCGCAAATGGCAAGATTTCATTCTTTTTTATTGCAGAGTAATACTCCATTGTATGTATATACCACATCTTCTTTATCCATTCATCCATCGATGGACATTTGGGCTGTTTCCATATTTTGGCTATCGTCGATAGTGCTGCTATAAACATGGGGGTGCATGTGTCCCTTCAAAATAGCATACCTGTATCCCTTGGATAAATACCTAGCAGTGCAGTTGCTGGGTCACAGGGTAGTTCGATTATCAGTTTTTTGAGGAAACTCCATACTGTTTTCCGGAGTGGTTGCACCAGTTTGCGTTGCCACCAATAGCGCAAAAGAGATCCTCTTTCTCCGCATCGTCACCAACATCTGTTGTTGCCTGAGTTGTTAATGTTATTAGCCATTCTGACAGGCGTGAGGTGGTATCTCGTTGTGGTTTTGACTTGTATTTCCCTGATGTTGAGCATTTTTTCATGTGTCGGTTGGCCATCTGGATGTCTTCTTTGCCCATTTCTAAACTGGATTGTTTTTCGGGTGTTGAGTTTGGTAAGTTCTTTATAGATTTTGGATACTAACCCTTTATCTGATATGTCGTTTGCAAATACCTTCTCCCATTCCGTCGGTTGCCTTTTAGTTTTGCTGATTGTTTCCTTTGCTGTGCAGAAGCTTTTTATTTTGATGAGGTTCCAGTAGTTTATTTTTCCTTTCATTTCCCTTGCCTCCGGAGACGTGTTAAGAAGTTGCTGCAGTCGAGGTCAAAGAGGTTTTTGCCTGCTTTCTCCTCTAGGATTTTGTTGGCTTCCTGTCTTACATTTAGGTCGTTCATCCATTTTGAGTTTATTTTTGTGTATGGTGTAAGAAAGTGGTCCAAGTTCATTCTTCTGCATGTCGCCGTCCAGTTTTCCCAGCCCCACTTGCTGAAGAGACTGTCTTTATTCCATTGGATGTTCTTCCCTGCTTTGTCAAAGATTAGTTGGCCATACGTTTGTGGGTCCATTTCTGGGTTCTCTATTCTGTTCCACTGATCGGAGTGTCTGTTTTTGTGCCAAGACATGGGGTTTTGATGGTCGTTGAAAGATATTGAGACTAATATGGAAAAAATGTGTCCTTTATCAATTCATTCAGTAAAATTCAGATAATCCAAAATCATATAAATCCATAGAAAAGTTGCAACCTAACTTCCTGCATTGCATTAAAATAATGTTTCCTCAACATTAGCTTATTAACTTTATCTGTTTAGTGCCATTTTTTCTTAGAGTTTCTTTTTTGTTGTTGTTTTTTGTTTGTTTTAACATTTATTTATTTTGAGACAGAGAGAGCAAGCAGGGGACAGAGAGAAAGAGAGAGAGAGAATCTAAGCAGGCTCCGTGCTGTTAGCACAGAGCCCAACGCGGGGCTTGATCCCATGAACTATGAGATCATGACCAGGGCCAAAATCAAGAGGTAGACAATCCAATGACTGAGCCACCTAGGCGCCCCTTTCCCTAGAATTTCTAACTGGATTTTGGAAGGATAATTCAAACAGCAATAAGCTAATGGATACTTGTGTTTATCCAAAGGCCTTATGAAGTTGGGGTTATGTAGTGAAATAAAAATATTGTGTGCATGTGCGTGTGTATAAATGTCTAAATTTTGACACAGGAATCAGAAGTTCAGATAAAACCTCAAGAGCCTGTGTTTAATGTGCATATTTCTTATTGATCATGTGCTATTCTAAGATACCAGTATCTTCTTGTTCTCCCATAGTCAAAGTAAAGACTTTACAATTGATACTGAATAAAAAAAGAGTCATAGCTAGGAGAATCATTTGGCAAATGCCTGTAAAATTTAGTGCAGCACATAGTATGATATATTTAGTGGCTTAAGAAAGTTACATTTTGTAAAAAGAGGAGCTGGTGGGGTCTTAAAAGGGAACAATGTAAATTTAAAAAGTGATGCCAGGGGTGCCTGGATGGCTCAGTAGGTTAAATGTCTGACTTCGGCACAGAACATGATCTCACGGCTGGTGGGTTCAAGCCCCACATTGGGCTTTCTGCTGACAGCTCAGAGCCTGGAGCCTGCTTCGGATTCTGTGCCTCCCTCTCTCTCTGCCCCTCCCCTGCTCACGCTCTGTCTGCTCTTTCTCTCAAAAATAATAGACATTAAAAAAGTTTTTAAAAACAGTGATGCCAGATTTTATCTGGGTGATCAAGGTCAATATCAATAGTGATAAATCATGTATGCAGTATTATCCTTAATATGATGTGATTAAAAGCACACTTGGTTTCTGTGGCCTTCCTCCTAAAAATTCATAACCCCAGCCTAACCATTCATTTGAGACAAACAGTGGACCAATTCTAATAGAGAAGTCTTCTATAAAACACCTGACCGGTACTCCTCAAAACTATCGAGGTTATCGAAAACAAGGAAAAGTCTGACAACGGTCACAGCCAAATGAAGCCCAAGGGGACATGACAAATGTACTGTGGCGTTCTCGATGGGATTCTGAAAGAGAATAAGGACGGTAGGTAAAAACTAAGGACATATGAATAAAGTATGGGTTTTAGTTAATGAGAATGCCTCACTATTGGTGATTTAATTGTAACAAAAGTGCCATATTAATGTGAGATGTTGATAATAGGGGAAGCTGGGTGTGGGGTATGTGGGATCTCTCTGTACTATCTTTTCAGTTTTTCTGTAAATCAAGACTGTTCTAAAAAAAAATAAAGCTTATTTTTAAAAGAAAGCTATACAGGAACAGAATTTGTTCAGTTAAAATTTAAGGAAACTTTAAAATACAAAGCATCTAATGTATTCAGGAAAAATTTTAAAGGAGGCAGGATTCATCTGGCTAGAACTTAACGTAGGAGTCTTGCACTAATCACTATGCGGTTGGTGTAGAGGGACCGAATAGTGGTAAAGTGAGAATCTGGTACCTAACTTTGGAAATTTGAGCCACTGGAGTGGAGCTAGGAAGCAGGCCTTCCTCACAACCTCTTAGATGCCCAGGCTCCCAGCCAAAGATTTAGGACTTCGAGATGAAATCTAAGTTTATGTGTGGCAGTGAGACATCTAATGAACCTCTAAGCTCACTATAGTTGTGGGTTTAATTGATTAGATTGGCGATAATTATTTAGCTTTTAGGAAAGGTGCTTAAGAAGGAGCTGGAATTTCGAATGGAGTTAGAAATGTTGTAAAGTGTTCAATGAAGCTGTTAAATGGGATCATAGTCCCCTTAACAGTAAATGATGACAGGTGGTACTTATAATTTTTAATGGAATAATAAGTCTATACACTAAACTGAAAAGCTTAGGGAAGCGCCCCCAGACCTTCCCCATTCTGCTGTACCCATGGCAGAGCTGTGAAGACTCGGGGCTTGTCACAGGACACCCTTGTCCCCACTCACAGCAGAAGGACCCATTTTCCCCACCTCCCACAATGCCCTGCCCTTCACCTTTCAGCGATGGAATGAATTTTAACTCCCGATCAGGCATCTTCATAGCCTAATGAATATATAGGTATGCGTGAGGTGGCCAAATAAGTTAGTGCCCAAAGCACGACATATATGAAAGGTGGCACCACTAATTACCCTGGAGCGATAGACTTAACCCGGAACTGTCCCGGGAAAACCAGGACAAGATTCCCTATAGGTATAAATGTGTACTTTGTAAATATACCAGGGGAAGAAAGTGAAGAAATCAGCTTTCATTGTAAGACAGCGTCAAGTACCAACCAAATGTTAGATCCTTTACTGTTTTAGTGAGAAAGCACTAAAACCCTCATCTTATTAGATGGCTTTATTTTAAAGTCTGTGGTCTTTTATTTTCCGGCAACTGCATACACACAAAGGCATGCCGTGTCTTCCCGGGTAGCTTTTATTTTTTTCTCCATACACCATCCAATACCATGCACATGGCCTGCTGAACATGTGGCATGCTTTTCATCCAAACACAAAAGATTTTTGGCCGCTAGTCAAATTCTGGTGCGCTCCCACGTGATGGGAAATCAGGGTAATAGACACTTTGGCCCAGCACCATCCCAGGGACTCGGCATCCTTTGCAAGCCAGGTAACAGTGTTTCCATCTGGCTCAGAAACCCCACCAGTTTGTGCATACAGCTCACTTCATTACAGCCGAGTGCTTGGTCCCAACGCAGCACCCCGGGGATTTCTTTCAGTTCTGGCCTTGTTGGCAGGGTTGTTTATTTGGTGAGAAGTGGGAAAGTTCCTTTGCCACTAGGGTTTTGTCTTTGGGGGCTAAGAAAAAACTACAAGTGACCCCGTAGTACTGGAAACAATTTCACCCTGTAGTGTGGACGAGTTTGATCTGGTAATCCCTTCCAACATCTGGCTGAGATCTAGAGAGACGGTGGAGGTGATGCAGGTGGCAGGGGTTAGAGGGTATAGTAGACCAACCCAAAAGGTGGGGTTCTGGAGAACCAGGGAGCAGTCTGAAGTTCCTTCAAAGACACACTGGCCGGGGCGCCTGAGTCAGTTAAGCATCTGACTTTTGCTCAGGTCATGATCTCATAGTCTGAGTTCGAGCCCCGCGTCGGCCTCTGTGCTGACAGCTCAGAGCCTGGAGCCCGCTTCCGATTCTGTGTCTCCCTCTCTGCCTCTCCCCTGCTCACGCTCTGTCTCTCTCTCTCTTCCTCAAAAATAAATAAACATTAAAAAAAAAAAGAAAGACACACTGGCCTTTGGACAGCTCTGTCATGTGATTTTATGAGGTCACAGCTCCATTAGCCAAGAGTTCCATTGTGTAAAGGGGGGGGGTCTATGGGTTTCCAAAATGGTAGCCAAGAAAACAGGCAACAAAGGATAAGTGGGGGAAGCCTAGTTTCCCCCACCTCCTTTTGTATGTAATGCTTTCTCCCAATTACGGCTGTTTCAGTTAACCCAGCAACCTTGTCCTGGGAATCTGGCATCCAAAGCCTTGCTTTTGTCCCCACCAGGAAGAGGACAGAGCCCCGAGTGCCGGGCACTGAGGCTCCCACCTCTCAGCGAGCTGCTACCTGCCACCCGACACGAGTGAAAAACCAGAGCTGAATTTTCTTAGCAACCGAAGCCTCGCCCCTGCCACTGTGGAAGAGGTCCCCTGTCAAAGTCCCTCTTCTTTGAAGAAACACAACTGAGACCAGGTGAGAAGTAGCTACAGTTTAATACAAACCTGCACCAGAACACAATGTGTCGGGCTGTTTTGTTTTTGCCTCAAACAGGTGGCCAAAGCACAGGACCATGTGTCATCTTGGGGTTGACACGATCTTAGCACCATGACGTTTACAGAGGAGTGAGAAGTCACTTGGGTGCTGGAGGCTCCATCCTGACCCCAGGCTGTGCCTGCCGCCCGGGCAGCTGGAGAGGGTGGTTTGGGTTTTTGCGTGGTTCTGTGGTTTCTGGGTCAGTATCGGAAAAGCCCTCATAGCGGCATCGGCTTGACAGAGACCTACTGTGGACTCCTAGCACTACACACACGCACACGCACACGCACACACAGTAGCACAATTTTCTGGTAACTTATTCCCACAAACCTAGAGAGCAGCTAAGGCAAGAACAACAGTATTTATTCAGCAAGTACAAGACCAGTTTGAGAGCTGCATTCAGTGCAACCAGAGACCCTTTTCATTCCAACCAGGGGCAGTGGGGCTGCCGATGGAGCCGGCTGGAGCTCTGCACAGGGGCAAGGAGCGGGTGGCGGAAGCGGACCGTTCATGTGGTCCCCTGAGCCTCCTGATCTTCCTCTAGAAGCTCCCGGGCGAGGGTGGGGTCTATGAAAGATCGGGGCTGGGGGTGGGGAGGGTAGATGAAGCGGAAGGCCTGCGGTGGACCACTCCAAGCCGTGGTCTCCTAGAGCCACAGACCATGCATCTCTCAGGCAGAGGCACTCAGAGAAGGTAAAGCTTTCCTGGCCCAAGCAGGGACACTCTGCCCGCTGGCCACCACCACTGCTCGGCTCTTTGGCATCTTCCCAAGGCCCGCGACCCAGCAAAGGGCTGGAAGGGATAAAGATGGTGATGTGCACTGTAGCGAGGGATCAGGGTCACAGTTTCCCAGGCCCAGATCCCTACCTCCCGTCCCCGTGGGTGCCTTTGCTCCCTCTGCTCCCTGGGGTGCCGTCTCTGTCCTCTCAGCCCCTGAGTGAGTGAGGAAGATGAGCTTGAAGGGAGAAAAGAGGGCGTGGGGGTAGCGCAAACCACACGGCAAGCCGCCAACACGGATCTAGTCCTGGCTCGAGCAGTGAACACGCGTTAGTTTGTCTACAAGGAAAATCTAGCTATCTGTGCAAAACAAAGCAGAACGCCTACCAAGGGAGTCAGTCTTCCGGGTGGTTGAATTCTCGGGTGGCATCTACAAGGGACGTCGCCCCTCCTCCTTTCCACAGCGGGGGGGAGGCAGCCACGCCCTTAGGGGTGGTCCTGGACACTTCTGGGGTCAGAAGGCCTAAACCTTCTGGGTCTCATCTGCGAAATGGGGACCACAATACACGCTCTGCCGTTGCGAGGAGCAAGCGAGCGCTCGTAGATGCAAGTGCTCTGACGACACGTAAAGCACGAAAGAAACGTGCAGGGTAGGACCGCTGGCCCGAGTCCTGGAACAAGCCTGGGGTGCGCAAAGCGATGTGGAACGTGAAATCACTTCCCCGAGGGGAAGGCAAAGCTTAAGAAGGGCAGGTGGCTGGGCTGCTTCCCAGCTCGCTCAGGGTGGATGGAGATCACCCGGCCTCTAGCGTCTCCATGGAGACCTCCCGGCGCTTCCGAGGCAGGGAGGGCTCGGCTGGAGGTGGGAGGAGAGGGAGGCCACGGGCAGGTGAAGGTGAGGTGCTGACCACGGGGCTCCACGGCACCTGTGCAGCAATGTGGGTTCTCCAGCCCCGTCCCGCTGGCCTGGCCTCCAGCCCACTCCCTCCCTGGTCCCGCTCCCCCTCTCTTAGCAGGCACGAGGCCTCTTGCCAATCACACAGGAAGAGCGGCCGGGCCTCCGTCCAGCAGGGGGAGGTTACAGGAAGCTGGCTGGGGGCGTGGGGGTGTCAGGGCTGGGAGTGACCAGAGCCAGAGATGGGAAAGGTGACTCCGCTCCCCGACGGTCCCCGGGGCACCCTCTCAGACTGTAGGGAACTATACCAAGAGGGGAGGGGACGGGAGGAGGGCCTGGGACAAGGCCTCGGCAGCCTGGAAGGCCCCAGGTTGGGAGAAGAAGGGCCTGTGAGTCCAACCCCTCACCGCCCCCTCCTCGTCTGTGCCCTAGGCTGTCTGGTTGGTGTCGAGTGCAGCATCTCTTAAGGTCCACATCTACTCCTGTTTCTATGCTATGCTAGTGACACGAAGCACCGTTATTTCTCACAGGATGCACAAACAAGTCAAACCAAACCACTGCGCAAACCAAACGTGCAAAACAAAATCATGTACACGCGCCTGGCACCAGCCCCGTGCCCCACCCAGCTAGCCCCTCCGGGCCTGTGACTCCCAGAGGGTGGGGGGGGGGGGGGGAGGAAGAAGCTGGCGGAGGGTGCGGAGCGCCCCAACCACACCCACACAGGGGCCAGCGTGGAGTCAGGAAAAAACGGGACCCCCTGGGCACGGCCGGGAAGCCAACACCTGTCTGACTTGGGAAAAGCGACCGCGGGGCCTCCTCAGGGGGAGGGGGTCCTTTTCCTCTAACACACATCTGCTAAAGTGCTCCGGACAGCTGGCGGGTCAGCCAGGGGGCAGGGCACTAAAGTCTGGGCTTTCCCAAAGCCAGCACATGGAGGCGGGTGTAAGAGGAGGGGCTGGGCCGGGCTCTATGCATTGGGCTCTGTGCATAGTGTGGGTTTCCCGGGCCCCCCAAAGCCTGCCGAGGCCAAGGCAGGAAAGGACTGCAGAGGGAGGGACACATCTCAAAGTGCCTGTTCGGGTTGGCTCGAAGCACAGTGAATCGCGTGTCAGACATGGGGAGGGCTCCCCGGGTCCCGTGGCCCCCTCAGGTGGTGTACTGCCCAGCCCAGCCTCTCCCGCCCCCTGCAGCTGCGGCCGGAGGGTGTGCGGGCTGGTGGCAGTGGTGCGTCCTCACGCGGGGGGCTGGTCAGTGCCTTTACCAAATGCCGCTTGACCTGCCTCCGGGGGGAGCGAGGATCCGAGCCGAAGCTCGCTTTGGAACATGGTCATCGATTTGAGAACCTGCAGAGAAGGAAGCAGGGGGTGAGCTCGGCTGCTCTTGCCTGGGTTATGACTGCACGGCCACCATTCCCCGGCGGAGGCCCTCTGTGGGGACGATCTGTCTGAACCCTCACAACCCCATCCGGTTTTACAGGTGAGGAAAACGAGGCTCAGGGAAGTTAAGTGACTTGCCCAGTGTTACGCAGCGGGTAGGTAGGTGGTAGAGCCTGGATTTGAACCCAGGTCTTTCTGATCGAGGGCCTCTCCGATGAACTGCTACTCTGCTACCTTCGCTGCTCCCAAACCTGGACATGTGGTCTCTTGTCAGGCACACGGACCGTCAGTCAGCCCGTTAGCACGTGGGCCTTTGTATACGAGCCTCAGTGAGTAAGACAGGGAGACGGCTGGGCCCTCCGTTGTTCCGGAAAAATCAAAGAACCACACCCCAAAGGCCCAGCATCTTGAAATCCCAAGACTCAGAAAGTGGCTTGGTGCCCTAGGGAGCGAGCGGGACATTCTTCGGCCCAGCCTGCCCAGGAGAGAGGAGACCGGGGTGGAAGGATATTTGCCCAGTTGGAGAGAGGCCTGCCCCGAGACCTGAGCGCCGAAGCCACTGGCCGCTCCGAGGGCCTTGTGGCTTCTCGTGGGCCTGGCTGCTGCAGGAAGGGCCGTGCCCAGGCAGCCGTGGGAGCCTACACCTCCTGGGATGGCAGGGCCTGACCACGACACTCGGCACCACGGACTCCCTCCCGACTCCCAGCACACGTGTCTTGTCCCTGGTGGGACTGGCGGTGGCCTTCAGGGCGGGGGCAGGGGGATAGTTATCTTGGCACTGAGATCACCTCTGAGGATGGAGAGAGCGGTGGAGAGGACCCCTCCTCACAGACCACAAAGTCCTCAAAACCTCTAAACAGGAACCACGTGTCTTCTGCCCCCAGCACATAGGGGGACACACAGGAAGCTCGGCGGGCAGCCCCCTCCCTCGGCCTTTCCTATCATAACAGTAAACGCCACACTCTGTGTGGAAGGATCTGGATCTTGGTCCTCTCACCGTTTGGGTCCCGGTGTGGCCCTTGCAGAGTGATGCCAGGCCTCCACCCGGTCCGACTCTGAAGGCCGCTCAGCGTGTTCAAGGAGACCCCGTCCTGCCCCTTTCAAGCTGGGGTCGGGGGTGGGGTCCCAGTGTCCATCAAAGCGGCCTGGAGGACCAGGCCACCTTACCGTGCTCATTCTCCACGGAGGGCTACCATTTTTGTGGCAACGACCCCCACCTTTCGCTACTGCAGAGCACCTGGGATGTGAGTTATTGACAGTAAAGTCCCAGAACAACCCCGCCCCCCATATATTATATGTGGTATTACATATACTACAATTGCTGACAAAAACGAAGGCGCCAGAGGGACAAACACGGGGCTGAGGCGGGGGAGGAAAGGGAACAGGGAAATACCTTTTTAGAGGCTGGCAAGGAGCAGGGATAGGGACAGGGAGACTGCATTGGGGTACAGTCCCACGTAGCAGAGAGGGTTAACCCTTCAGAGCTCTGATCACCCCTGGGGCACCCACTGTGTGCAGGGCCCCGAAGATGTTTCAAGGGAAGAATTTTCTGAACTTAGAAACTGCGGGGCGAGCAGCAGACAAGCCACAGCCTCTTGGAATGACTAGTGCCCGGGGACCCGAAGAGCCCTCCCGCCCCTCCTGATATTTTGTGTCTCTATGTGGGACCCAACACCCATCTGCAGACGTGGGATGGGGTGGTGGGGGGAGGGAGAAGACAAAGAGAAAAAGCCACAGAAGTCCCGCTGCCAGGGTGGGCCTGTCCTCCGGCCACCCCGCTGAGGTAGAGCCACGCATCCCAGCCGGAGCGGCCCTTGCTCTTACCAGAGAGGCTGAAGCTGGACTCGTGAAGGTCCCTCATGCCCCCGTGTCGGGTAACGGGCCGAGTAGGAGTGTCTGCGAGTGGTGTTCCCATCTCTTTTTTCCCGGGATGCACAACGATAGCTACGTCCCCCAGGTAGGGAGTACGGTCCACTCCTCTAACCTTTAAGGTCTAGCGAAGGATGGAGAAGGAGGAAATGGGAAAAGAGAACATCATCAGAGCCCAGACGCCATCAGAGCCCAGACGCCATCTCCACCAGAGCCTCCTCGATGGCCGGCAGGAGGTTGGATGCTGCCACTCTTCTCAGGACCCAAATGACTGCCTGCGACAAAAGTTTCTTACTGTCTTGAGCTCAGGAGTGGAGTCTTTTACCTCCCAGTGTGTGCACGTGTGTGCATGTGTGCGGGCGCCCTTGCATAGAGGGGCCCCCGCGGGCCCCCCCTCAACATTGGTGGAATCCTCTCCAAGGCGGCAGGTGGATTTCTGGGGTATTCCCCACCCACGGAGCAATGTTATCCCCCCACGGAGCAATGTAAGCCCACGCCAGGCTTCCAAGAGGCCATGCCTTTTACTGTGATCTGACAACTTTGTGGGGAGAGAAACCAAATACAGCCGATTTGGAGAGGAGAATCCCCAGTGGCAATGTCAGTCACTTTTGTACTCACAAAGGCAGCAAAGTTAAGAGCCTATGTTTGGTATCTAGACAGCCTGGGTTCCAATCGCAGCTCTGCGACCTTATGCAAGTTACCTAATCTCTGTGCCTGTTTCCT
Organism: Herpailurus yagouaroundi; assembly: GCF_014898765.1. Taxonomy (NCBI): domain Eukaryota; kingdom Metazoa; phylum Chordata; class Mammalia; order Carnivora; family Felidae; genus Herpailurus; species Herpailurus yagouaroundi. Next base: position 21,847,675 of record NW_024412419.1, on the reverse strand, counting down.
TATTGGTAAAAATGGGCTGACCGTAGTGCCTATTAGTACTACATATAGAATTGTTAGGGGATCAAATGAATTAATACACATACAGCTCTTCGAACTGCTCTGGCACATGGCAAGTGATGTGAAAGCACCGGGAGCTGTAATTAGGGCAGAGGTCATTTCCGTGTGCTTATTCATGCTGCTGTGAGGACAAAGTGAGTTGGGGTGTGCTCAGAAAGTCTGAAGGAGCAGCGTGGATGATCTACATGCCAGGCACTCGTCCGGGGCATAACCTCCATCTCCTTGCTGCTTCCTGAAAATTGTTGCAACCACAGACAATGGGGGATTTCTTGAAGGATCTTCAGCCTCCGTATTCCTTTATATTCTCCAACAACAGACCTAGGGTTTAGCTCAGCCCTCAGAATGTCAAGCCTGGTCTGAACTGTTTTGGCCTCTACCAGGCTGCACGTTAGCATCCTGGCTTGGGAAGCTGGGGTCCCAGTGGTGAAAGGTGGAAACACCAGCTGAGTGAAAACGGAGTTTGTGACCTTGGCAGGTGACAGCCGCTGCCAGCCCCTTCGTTACTGGCTGTATACCACACCCTCCCAGAGAGGATTTCTTCCCTGAGACCCACGCTCTTTAGGGACTGATCACTGACAATTTTTGGAAAATGAGACTTTTTGATAGTTTTCTTTTTCTGCATACAAGTGCTCCTTTACTTTAACAGAACTGGCTTTTTCTTGGGACCCTTACGTTGTCGTTGTAATAAATGCTTTAGATAAAGAGACTCTGGGTTGAATTGATACCAATCCTGGAAACTGGGGCTCTTCCATGGTGGCTGACCCGAGGGGAGCGGTGTGTTGTGAATTGGGATCTATCTCACTTTTTTATGAGGCTGCCTTTTAGAAGGGCTTGAAATACTCTCTCCGCTCTCTTGTGACCCAATTTCCTGAATACCAAATGCCTTTTTTTTTTTTTTTTGGAAAGATCGCAGAACCGTCATTCTTTTTGTTTCATACTGAAATATAATTCACATGCCATAAAACTTGCCATTCGAAAGTGCACAATTCAGTGGTGTTGAGTGCATTCCCAACTTTGGGCCACCGCTGTCTAATTCCCAAACATTTTCATCACCCCCAAAAAGCAATCCCACACCCGTCTGCAGTCACTCCTGTTCCCCACCCCCTGGCCTTAACTAACCACTAATGGATCTTCTGTCTATGGACATTACGGACACTTCACATAAATGGAATCTTAAACTATGTGGTATTTTGTGACGAGATTCTTTCACTTGGCGTAATGCTCTTAAGGTTCACGTGTGTTGAATGCAGCATCTATGAGGACTCCATTTCCTTCTCGGGCCAAATAATATTTCACTGAATGGCTATACTTCATTATGTTTATCCATTCAACAGTTGATGGACGTTGGAGGTGTTTCCACTTCTCGGCCTCTATGAGTGATGCTGTTATGGACGTGTACGAGGTTTTGTGTAGACACCTATTTTTACTTCCTTGAGGATTTTCGCAAGAGGAGAAATGCTGGCTTCTCTGGTAACTCTAATATCTAACTTTTGGGGACGTGCCAAACTGTTTTCCAAAGCGGCTGCACCATTTGACATTCCTTCCAGCCACGAACAAGGGTTCCCCTTTCTCCACATCCCAACCGACACTTGTTTTCCAGTTTCCTTTTTAAAATGACAGCCACCCTCGGTCAGACATTGTGCTGTATGAACGAATCACTCTCACTGCTCTTGCCGGCGCTCCCTCCAGAGGCTGGCTGAGGCCTTGTGCTGCGGGTTCACATCTGAGGAGCTTTCTGGAGATAGATGGCACCATTCGCCTCCTGAGAGCCCCTGAGAGACCCTGAGTTTGCTTTTGGATTGAACGCGGTGATAACTGAAATCATGGGTTTTTTTTTTTTTTTTTTTCAGGGAACCCAAGTCTGCTCCCTCACAGCAGATCTGGCTTTGGATTTCTTCCTTTGTTGGCCTTTGGGAGAGAAGGGTGTTTAGTCATTCTGAGAACTCTGGGACCTCACGTGTGGAAAGCTGGCAGAGTTGATCTTCTGGTGTTAACATGGCCTGCTTACTTTTAGGCTTTAGATGACTGCTTTTCTTTTCTTTAAAAAAAAAAAATTTTTTTTTATGTTTATTTATTTTTGAGACAGAGAGAGACAGAACATGAACAGGGGAGGGGCAGAGAGAGAGGGAGACACAGAATCTGAAACAGGCTCCAGGCTCCGAGCTGTCAGAACAGAGCCCGACGCGGGGCTCAGACTCACGGACCTTGAGATCATGACCCGAGCCGAAGTCGGATGCTTAACCGACCAAGCCACCCAGGCGCCCCAGATGACTGCTTTTCAAGTATCAGTTTTACGTGCTGTTACTTCAAGACTGGGAAGGAACCGAGCAATGGCAGTACCTCAAAGGCCCCTGAGCCTGCGAATCGAGAGGAACTCAGGTGTCACAGACATGCTCATGTTTCGCTCTTGTGCCTTCGGGAGCCCAGAACTCCCCGTTTGCCTGATCACTTAAAATGCTATGTGATAGTCAAAGATGGGGAATGGAAAGCAGCACTATCCGACTCTGGCGTTCCCTCTGTCCCGTCACACCACACCCCTCTCAGCCCAGGAGAGCTGGACCACAGTTTAGGAAAGAATACTGTAGTTTTTGTGAATGAACTTGTACAGAGGGGCTCTACTGAGGACCACACTCTGGGTGAAGCGAAGTCTTGGTTAGAGGCCTGGAGAGTGAAGGAAAGCCTACCTGCCCCCCGCTCCTCCTCCCACCCCACCCCCCGTCCTGGTAGAGCTTTCCTTCTAGGGCTGGGGCCTCATAGGCCACCTGAGCAGTGGACAGAGAACAGCTGGAAGGACACAGGCTGAAGCGGCTGCTCCCCCGAAAGCCTTTGGGCGGTTCAAGGAAGGAACAAGAATGGAACAAGGCGGGGAGGTCCGAGGCACTGGGCAAAGAAGCTTGGCTTTTGCATAAAGGACTTGAGAATCGCGATGCTAAGAAAGTTTGGCTGAAGAGGAGAGGTCATGCGACCGTCTCGTGGCAAAGTGCGCCAAGCCACAGGCAGCTCTTAAAAGGCCTATTCCGGAGATATTATTGAGCAGATTTCTAGAGCTCAGTAATAATGGCAGCTGAGTCTGTTTTCAGTCAAGGTGCTTTATAGCTCTGGTCCCTGCTACAGGCCAGAGCTGATGATGAGTGGAGAGCATGGGGCCTGGGAGCGGTAAGAAGTTGATGCTGGTCTGGGACAGCAACCACAATATGGGTGGGGGGTGGAGAGGTCACCCGGAAGGGGCCAGAAAAGGCCTCCCCACCAGCTGCTACTTAGGGCCTCCAGCTAAAAAACACACAGACCGTTTTCCTGGGTCTCACCTCTGGCACAGACAAGCAGCTGACTGACAAGGCCAGACTGGGCAGTTTACAAGAAAATTTCTCTGCTGCTACCTTCAGAACATATAGCAGGCACCTGCTGTGTACAGAGGACTAGAATGGCAAAAGGAATAGAACAAGAGAACAAGAGAAGCTGGGTAAGGAAATTAAAAAAAAAAAAAAAAAAAGGATCAATGTCTCTTAAGTGCGCCATGATTACAACCATGGCGTCCCAGAGCCTAGGCAGGAGTGCGGCTGGACCAGTGAGGCTGGGGCTCCTGGGCCCTCAGGCGTGACAGAAGAACACCCACCCTTTCTGGACAGGAGCCTTCTGAAGTCACAATAATATTGTTTTATGCCCGAGGAAGGGGAGGAGAAACCACGATGAGAACCACGTGCTTTCAGCTGTCAATGTGTTAGATCTGTTCTTTTCCGAGGCTCTGGGACCCCTTCCTGTCCCCGCAGAGGCCACGGCTGCAGTCCCCAGCACCCGGAGTTGTCAGCAAGAACTCAGGCCAGGTTCTCCAGGGCAGCTCTCGAAGATAAGTCTGGGCAGTCAATCCCTAAGCAACGAGGCAACAGGCAGTCTTCTTTTGGGTGAACGTGTCTACTTAGAGGACAGGAACCCCTGGGGATGAGGTGAAGCCCAAAGATTTAGGGAACATCCGGTGTGCTTGTGGAATCCAAGGGCTGGGTAGGACCCCTGGGATATGAAGTATTCTAGACTCGGCCTGATCACATCAGGGTTGGGGGGCATCCAGACCCAGAAAATCCTACCAACCTCACTCCGGTCACAAGGGAGGGGGAGGCTTCAGGGAAAGAACTCCAGGGCAAATATGGTAACCCAGGCCGAGCCGGGAGTCCCATCTGAGGGTTGGTGAGAATCCTCCCAGAGACTAGATGTGGGGGACATCTGCGAGCATCCTGTAGTATTTCCTTAGCTCTAGGGGGATTTAGGGACTGTTCCCAATACATTTTTACTCTGTTATAGGTACTCCCTTTCTGCTATTTTGGTTGTCCCCAAAGTGACCATTCTAGACCCAAGGTTCAGTGGGAAAATGGAATGAGAACATCTTTGAGGTTTAAAACAGTCGTTATAGAATTTCCCCAACGGGGGGCTTTAACCTCTTCGTATACACCTTCTTCCCCTTCCCTCTTCTTACCTTTTCTCTCTGGACCAGCTTCTTGTAGACAGTGTCTGGGAAGGACCTCAGGGGATAGAACTTGCCAGTGCCCTCAGCGCACATGAAGACACCGTTCTCATACACGACTCGTCCCCGGCTGATGGTGACCAGCGGTATACCGTGGCAGCGCATGTTCTCGTACAGGTTGAAGTCTCCTCCCTGCACCTGGGTGCTGGCTGAGATGGTCCTGGTGGAGAGGCAGGGGTGGGAGAGAAAGCTCTGAGAAGAGGTGATGATGTCACAGCTCAGCAGGACGAATCGATGGTCAGTGGGAGGGGGTGATGCTCAGTGACAAGGAATAATAATAGTCCCCAAAAGCTGTCTGCTGCAGACCGAATCCCATCACCCCCCCCCCCCCAAATGTATATACTGAAGTCCTCACCCCCAGCCTCTGAATGTGCCTGTATTTAGAGACAGGGCTTTTAGAGAGCTAATTAAAGTAAAATGAGATCATACGAGTGGATGATCCACTAATCCAATCTGACTGGTGTCTTTATAAGAGGAGGAAATTCGGACCCCAGACATGCACACCCATAGAGGAAAGACCAGGTGAGGACGGAGGCATAAGACAGCCATTTACAACCCATGGAGAGAGGCCTCAGATGACACCAAACCCGCTGACACCTTGATCTTGGACTCCCAGCCTCCAGAACTGGGGGAACATACGTTTCTGGTGCGTCTAAGCCACCAGTCTGTGGTAGGGCCGGAGCAGCCCTAGGAAATGAATCAACTGAGCCAAACTCTAGCGAGTTTTCTGCCAACAGTGATCACGAACACCCACACCTCTGCAGCAACAGGGACCAACCCCAGGCTTCAGGAGGCAGAACGTGGCTTCTCGAATGCTCTAATGGAGAAGACAGCGTGGGTATCCCGGCCTCGGGGTGGGTGGCGGTGCACCAAAGAAGGCGAACCTTCTTTCCAATGCAACTTTTTATTTTCACAATTCCATTAAATTTTTGCTTATCTTCTTTACTTCTAGCCTGTACACCGAGAAAAGTACCTGGCCACCAGTTAGCACTTAACAAAAATCTGCTGAGCGATTAATGAAATTTAATCGGAAAGAGCGGTTTCCATCTCCCCTGCCCAAATCTCTTAGTAAAAACCAGGCTCTGTAGCCCGTGGCCTGGTAACCCCCTTCATTCGTTCACTCAACTCGCGTGCGCTAATGCTGTGGGTGTCAAGCTCTGTGCACTCCAGAGTACCCAACACCCTCAGTGAGGGGAGCGGGGGGCTGGCAGAGGAGCCCGGAGCATCAGGACACCTGTCTGGTTCAAGGGCGTGTTAGCTATGTGATGCGGGGAGCCCCTCTACTCTCTGGGTCTTCGTTTCTTCAATAGGAATATGGAAGTAAGAACGCTAGCATGAGTGCTTCCTGGGGCCGCGTGAAAACCAAACGAGATCACTGACGTGAAGCCGCTCTGCATCACCGTAAGGCGCTATGCGCACGGTGATACCCTGCAGCCGGTCTGAGCCTGTCTTGTTCACTGCCGCATTCCTAGTGCCCCGACTACGGCAGGCCCTCAAATACTTGTCGAACCGAACACACCACAGGGTCACACTTCGCTACGCTAGATGCAGCGCAGGGACGATAAGCTGGTGGAGTTTTGCACTGCGAGCGCCTTAAAATCCCAAGTCCCTCTAGCCCCGGCGACTAGCAGCAGGTTTTACTTTGTGGCTTCCGGATCCCACACCACCACGTCGGCATCGGCCCCAGGGATGATGCGGCCCTTGCGGGGATACAGGTTGAGAATCTTCGCCGCGTTGGAACTGGTAACGGCCACAAAACGGTTCTCGTCCATCTTTCCTCCAACCTGAAACATTGCAACAGTGCCACGTCACCCAAACCCTGCGCGTGCCTCAAAGCCACGGCCACCCTTGACTCGGGCCTGCGGTCTTTTAGTTGGTCACGACAACGGTGCCGAGAAGGACGATGATGTGAGCACCGTCTCAGCTGAGCCAACCTGCTGGCCGGGTTCCCGGCCATCGCCTCAATCCTTCCTCCGGCAACAGTGGTGAGTGGGCTCTTCGCCAAAGGCCGCCCACCTGGTGGAAATCCACCTCCTGTTTGTACAACCGGCTCTACCCGTGTGTCTACTAGGGATGGGTCGGGAGCCTTCCTTCGTCCACAAAGGGACACAGATTTCTGGGCTCTTGAAAAACATCTTACTGCCTCACCCACCAGTGAGAGCACCATGGACTCCCTTCAGGGGGGATTCCACAGCCACTCGTGGGCCTCTCTGAGCGGCTGGCTTACTCTTGAGGACTTCAAATCTCCTTAGGCTCGGATTTGCTGCAGCTAATCTGTGATAGGTCAGGACCAAAAATACTTATTCTTCGTGGGGAGAACAGGTGGTATTCAAATGAAGTCCTAGTCCCTGTTTTTCTCAAAAAGCAACAGGCCAAAACATGTAAAGAGCCTTAAAAAAGGTTCATTCCCTTTGGCCCAGAAATCTGCTTCTAGGAATCTGTCCTAAGGAAATAATTAGAAACGCTCACATGTATATACTCCTGAACAAAGAAGCTCTCTGCAGCATTATTTGTAAGTGCAAAACTCCGGAACAGCTAAAAGCTCCAAACTCAGGGAAGGATTAACTGAAATGTGCTACTTCCACCGGAGGAAATACTATTTAGCTACTAAAAAGATGCTATCGGGGCACCTGGGTGGCTCAGTCGGTTAAGCGTCCGACTTCGGCTCAGGTCATGATCTCACGGTCTGTGAGTTCGAGCCCCGCGTCAGGCTCTGTGCTGACAGCTCAGAGTCTGGAGCCTGTTTCAGATTCTGTGTCTCCCTCTCTCTCTGCCCTTCCCCTGTTCACACTCTGTCTCTCTCTGTCTCAAAAATAAATAAACGTTAAAAAAAATTAAAAAAAAAAAAAAAGATGCTATCAGGGCACCTGGGTGGCTCAGCGGGTCGAACGTCCGACTTTGGTTCAGGTCATGATCTCAAAGTTCGTGAGTTTGAGCCCCCTGTGGGCTCTGTGCTGTGAGTGCAGAGCCCGCTTCGGATCCTCTCTCTCCTTCTCTCTCTGCCCCTCCCCTGCTCATGCTCTCTCTCAAAAATAAATAAACATTAAAAAAAAAGAGAGAGATGCTTTTAAAGAATGTTTACTGATACAGAAAGACACTCAAGATACGCGGTTATGTGAAAAAAAAAAGATGAACCCCGTTATTACAATAACATCCAGAACATACACAGAACTAGAAAGAAAGAGACCAAAATATTAATACTTTCACTTCTCGGTATGTAATTGGGGGGATCTTTTTTCCTCACACTTTTCTGTGTTTTCCAAATTTCCATACGAGGCTGTACTACCTTTCTGGTTGGGTGAAAATACAAACTTTCTGGTTTTGTTTTCGAGTGAAACAAGGAGCCATGGCTATAGCTCTCCTAAGAGTGAAAACCCTTGCGAGGACTTGCGCAGAGGGGGGTCCCCAGAACATACCACTCCTCTCTCCCAGATGACGCTCATGCGGTCCTGGACACCACTCACTCCATGCGGGATCTTGGTGAAGTCCTCCTTGCCCATAGCTTTCTGCTTTGTGGTGAAAGGCCGGTGATCTGATGCCACAATGTTCAGAGTATCACTGGATAAAGAGAAAGATGGGCCAGTGAGGGAGGGAGGCCAGGGTCCCGGAGGGTGGGGACAGGTGCAGGGAAAAAGCCTTCCCTTCGGATCCAGGCAAAGCTGACCTCTAACAACTTACTTCATTTGTGTGAACCTCAGTTTACTCATCTGTAGAATGGGTTTGTGGGCTGAGGGTTGACACTGGCTGTCAGTGTCACAGGAGACACTGATGGGAGCCTTTGGGGCATCAACTTTTTTTTTTTTTCCAATGTTTTTTATTTATTTTTTTGGGGGGGACAGAGAGAGAGACAGAGCATGAACGGGGGAGGGGCAGAGAGAGAGGGAGACACAGAATCGGAAACAGGCTCCAGGCTCCGAGCCATCAGCCCAGAGCCCGACGCGGGGCTCGAACCCACGGACCGCGAGATCGTGACCTGGCTGAAGTCGGACGCTTCACCGACTGCGCCACCCAGGCGCCCCAACAACTTTTAAGAGTTAAGGCAGCAGGCAGAGAAAAATTCAACTCCTAGTTTTGCTAACCTGAGGTGGTTTTACTGTCAGAGGCTCAGATGCCAAGCTCTTGTCTTCTCCCTCAACCCCTACCAGTCCCCTGCTGGTGACAAGCATGTGCTTGGTAAAACATTTACAAGTTCAATGGTAAGCATTGCTAAATAACTCGTGGCCATAGCCTTTCTTGGATGTGGGGACTCTGACGGCACAGAAGAGGAAAGGAGGGATGACAGTAGAGATGTTTGCCTTAATAAACCAGCGATGCTATGCAAGCCAACCGGTTCATCACCCCCACCCTCTATGACCATTGTCCTCGGAAGGTTACTGAGGCCGACCTCCGTGCGAGGCTGGGGGCGGCTAAGGCATGGTGGGGCTCTCCGGGGGTTCCGGCCTCGCTAGGATCCAGGGCAGAGACTTAGTAGGACGGTGCGACGGTACACGAGGCAGCAGACCCTCTACCAAATGAGGGCGGCAGATAGCTGGCCCATGTGCAGAGATCTCTGGAGGCCGAGGGCTCAGAGGTGGTGAGGGGCAGAGGGGGAAGGATGCCCACATCGCCCAGGCCAGGGCAACCTCATAAGGAAACACCATTGGAGGGCAGGGAGGGTCCTGGCTGGAGCATGGGGGTCGTGTGGGGGAGGGGGACAACTGCTGGGACCACACAGCGGGGGCCCTGAGAATCTAATTTCTTTGTAGGAGGCACCAAAGCCTGTGAATGCCTGTGGGCCAGCTAAGCTGCCCACATCAGACTTGGTGATGAGACATCTCCTTTTTTAAAAAATTTTTTAAGTTTATTTATTTTGAGAGAGAGAGAGAGAGAGACAGAGAATCCCTAGCAGGCTCCACACTGTCAGCACAGAGCCTGACGTGGGGCTCAAACTCAGGAACCATGAGACCATGATCTGAGCCAAAACCAAGAACCAGATACCCAACCTACTGAGGCACCCAGGCGCCCCAGTGACGAGGCATATTCTTAAGGCTCTCAGCCAATTCAGGGTCAGGCTGCATATTGGGCTGTCTCCACCGGGGGCCTGGCAGGGTTCATCAGTCACAACTGTTGCCAAATGACTGACTTCCTCGGCCAAATTCACAGTGAGATGACTTAGCCCTTCCTGTGGCATGGGCTGGTGTCTCCCTTGGCCAAACACGCTGCTCTGGGCCTTCTCAGAGATTGCAGGGGACACTCTCCACAGAGCAGAGGGTTTGTTCTAGGGCGCTCCAGTGCTGCCCACATTCCCCGGGCCTGCAGAACCCATCAGAGTTTCACCTTCTCCTCAGGGGTCCTCCAGACCCCCAGGCAGGGCTCAGATCAGAAGAGGTGCCCATCAGAATCATTGGCTCAGGGTCAGGGACCTCAACTCCCATTCTTGAACCAAGTGCTACTGAGCAACCACCTTTCAAAAAAGGCTCCTACACAAGTAGGTGCCCCTCGGGGCGTGTGGTCACTTTCCAGAAGGGCTTCTGAGGTCTCCTAGTGCTGCCCTGAATCTAGGAAATTCGACACCCACATCCATACCCTTTAAAGTTTAGAACATGACTGTCTTTAAGTAGTTGAAGAAATTTTTTTTAATGTTTATTTATTTTGAGAGAGAGAGACAGGGCGCCAGTGGGGGAGGGGCAAGAGAGAGGGAGACACAGAATCCGAAGCAGGCTCCAGGCTCCGAGCTGTCTGCGCAGAGCACGACGTGGGGCTTCAACTCACGAACCAGGAAATCATAACCTGAGCCGAAGTCAGACACTCAACCGACTAAGCCACCCAGGCGCCCCTCAAGTCCTTTAAAATTTTACATATTCAAATGAAGAGGACTTCTGGCCCCTTTCAGAAATGAAATTTTACACAGAGAACAACCTGGTGGTTGCCAGAGGCGGGGGGTGGCTAGGAGAGTGGGCAAAATGGGTGAAGGAAAGGGGGAGGTACAGGCTTTCAGTTATGGAACGAGTAAGTCACAGCCACGAAAGGCACAACGTGGGGCATACAGTCCATGGTATTGTGACAGCGTCGCGGGGTGACAGAAGGTAGCCACACTTGTGAGCACAGCATAACGCAGAGAGTGCCAAGTCGCTGCTGTACTCGCGTGTAGCACGTCACATCGTGTGTCAACCACGTGTCAGTAAAAGAAGAAAAAAAAAAGGAGGAAGAAATTAGATTTGATTCTAGGGGTTTTATTTTTAAGTCATCTCGACCCTCAACACGGGGCTGGAACTCACACCCCCAAGGTCAAGAGTTGCGTGCTCTCCCGACGGGGCCAGCCAGCCTGGCGCCCCAAGAAATTGGATTTATTATTTATTTATTTATCTATTTATTTATTTGTTTATTTATGTCAACACCAAAATTTTAATTAATTAATTAATTTTTAATTGAAATTTTAGTTAGTGACATTAGATTTTATTTTATTTTATTTATTTATTTATTTATTTTTTCAACGTTTATTTATTTTTGGGACAGAGAGAGACAGAGCATGAACGGGGGAGGGGCAGAGAGAGAGGGAGACACAGAATCGGAAACAGGCTCCAGGCTCTGAGCCATCAGCCCAGAGCCCGACGCGGGGCTCGAACTCACGGACCGCGAGATCGCGACCTGGCTGAAGTCGGGCGCTTAACCGACTGCGCCACCCAGGCGCCCCAGTGACATTAGATTTTAAATAAAGGATAAATCCTTACACCCATAGATGGTGCTTTCCCCCTGATACGGAAGAAGTCACATGCTAACGTGGGTCGTAAGAAAGCAGTGCACGTTTTCTTATAAGAATATGGTAATTGGTGCCTGGGTTTTCTGTCAAGCATTTTGTAGGATATCAATTATCACCAACAAGGTGTCCTAAAAACGAAACGACAGTACCACAAATTCCTATACACAACAAAAATGTTCAAACGCTGCTCCAAATTCCATAAAATTACACACTTGTACAATATGCACCGATCTTCAAAAGGGATTCAAACTCTTCTCAGGACAGTTAGCATGAAACTGCAATTCGACTTAAGTGAATAAATGTATTTAAGTTACCTTAAAAATAGGCTAGATATAAAACCTTAAATGATTCCATTAACAGCACTATTTGCCCCTGCCTATTTGAATGTGTTGGGGCCGCTGTCATCTGGGTAGGTTGGGGCAGTTGCCACCTATTTGTTCTTCCAGCAAATATGCCTGTGGCAAGCAGAGGTACTTCAAAAGATTTTTTTGACCTTGGCACTGAGCCCAAATTACTACAGTGGGCTCCTGGTTCTTGTCGGTTTTGGTTGTGTTGATAAAGATGGAAAAGAGGCTGGCTGGCATTTCCCTGTGAAAAGCATTTTTAAAAATTATTTCCTTATTTATTTTTAACATATATATTTAAAGTTTACTTATTTATCTTAGAGAACAAGTCAGGGAGGGGCAGAGAGAGGATCCTAAGCAGGCTCCCGCAGGTCAGCTCAGAGCCTGAGGGGGGGTGGGGTTCGAACTCAGAAACTATGAGATCGTGACATGAGCTAAAATCAAGAGTCAGACGCTTAACCAGCTGAGCCACCCAGGTGCCCTCTGCAGTGAAAAGCATTTTTAAGTCAGAGCTGATCTGGCATTTCTCCTCTCTCGTACTCCCTAATTTAAAAAAAAGCAAAAAAATTTTTTTAACGTTTTATTTATTTTTGAGACAGGGAAAGACAGAGAATGAACAGGGGAGGGTCAGAGAGAGGGAGACACAGAATCTGAAACAGGTTCCAGGCTCTGAGCTGTCAGCACAGAGCCCGACGTGGGGCTCGAACTCACGGACCGAGAGATCATGACCTGAGCCGAAGTCGGCCGCTTAACCGACTGAGCCACCCAGGCGCCCCATCGTACACCCTAATTTAGCTAAATGTGTAAGGGGTGCTGCTGCTCAGGATCACAGCAATATTGTGGGACAGAAAGCAGGTGCTGCACTGGGCCACGCATATACTGGCCCTCCGGGGCCACCTGCGCCCGGAGACCTTACTGACTGCACCCTATACTCCTCTTTCAGGTGTTAACACAGCAGGATGCTGAGTGGGAATTTGCCAATTGTCGGCGACCAGGAGGGAACATTAAGGACCTGGATGAAATAAGTGCCCCTTTTTCTCAAGACAGCCATCTTCAGTCGGGGCTGGCTACTTCCCTCAATCATCCTCACCATCACCCTCGAAGAGAAGAGGGCTGTCACCTCCCCCCAGGTATATAAAAGCCTACGACAGGGAGGGAGACTGAGGTATCACAGGATGGAGAGTCCTGTAGTCTTTTCCTCTTCCTTCTTTTCGTGTTCGAGTGCGGTTTCCCTACCCTCTCTCCTAGCAGTCTCCTCCATAGTCAAGGAGGGGACATTGCAACAGGTTCACCCACGGAAAACAGAGGTGATGGCTGTGGGCTTCTTGTTTGGGAGGGGGCCGGTGGACCCGCCCTGAGCCTCTAGGTGAGGAGAGCCAGTGGGATGGGGACAGACTGCCCTCCCACCGTCGAGAGTGGCAAAGCTGTGTGAGCTTTCTCTGGGCCCCAGACACTGTAGAAGGTGGTCAGGCTGGAGCTGCCTTCCAGGGTCCTTGTTCACAGGGACACCACTAGTTCTAGAAGCAAGGAAGGTGTAGGTGGAAGAGGTTGGACTGGAATCCATCTTCCATATCAGGGGATTGTATGAGGGCTGCACAAGAGAGCCCACAAGGGCATGTGTCCTACATAAGGAGGGCCCCAAAGGCCAGTCACGTTGAGTCTGAGAAGCAGGAGTATAGACTGGTGCTTGGGTATGGAGAAGAATCCCCCTACTCAGGGACTGGGCACGGGGAAGGGAGGAGACTGACATTTAAACTAGACTAGACTTGGGGCGCCTGGGTGGCTTAGCCGGTTAAGTGTCTGACTTCAGCTCAGGTCATGATCCTATGGTTTGTGAGTTCCAGCCCCGTATCGGGCTCTCTGCTGTCAGTGTGGAGCCGGCCTTGGATCCTCTGTCCCTCTCTCTCTATCTGCCCTTCCCCAGCTCTCTCTTTCTCTCAAAACTAAATACACATTTTAAGAAAAAAAATAAACTAGACTTTAATAACCAAGAAGGAGAGAAAACAATGGATTCTATGCAAAATGTCACTAAAGGAAAGAAAGAAGCTGCAAGCAGTTTGGGACAAAACAAAATCTTTTCATCTTTGTGTCCCACTGAATTCAGACTATTCGTTAAAACTTTTCCTTTAGATTTGGATCATATGGGAAAAAATCGTGTTAGAACAAGAGGAGCTGGAGAAAAGGAGATCTGGAGGGGAAGAATGAGGGGGAAAGAGGAAGAGAGGGCAGAAGGAAAGGAAAAAGGGGAAAGAAAGGGGAAACCACGTGCGAAACGAGGAGGGGGAGGTAAGGAAAAAAGAGACAGAAAGGCCCACATATATTCTAGAATAAGTCAGCAGCCACATCCTACAGCCCTGAAGTGGTCCTCAGTGTAAAAGCAATGTCCTTGGAAATTCTGAACAACCACCATTCACCGTCTCATATATGCTCTTGACTCTTAACACTGCAGAAGCTCTCGCTCCAAATCAAGTGGTCGGAGAAGCCGACAGGTAATTGGGATGGCAATTAGCTGATGGGCTCTGGAGACGGTAACAAAAACAGAGTCATCCTACGGGCACAATGGAACCAGACCTAGGTCAGATTTGGGGCCTCTGCGACATCACCTCGAAGACGTGTACGTTCCCAGGACGGCATATATTATGAGTTAAGGATGTGCTACGGGGCCCACAGAGGTTCTGCCAAAATGCCTTACTTGGCCAGCAGGCTCATGAGGTAGGTGGAGGTGTTCGTGTCCAGTCTCAGCGGAGGCACCGTGACGTAGGCGGCCGCGTGGGACCAGTCCTGGTGGTAGTAGTGTAAGCCTGTCAGAGTGGCATGGGCGGTGGTGGTCTCGGCCAGCACAACCTTCCCTAGAAGAAGAAACGTCAAACCGTGACTAGGAAGCCAGTGGCCTGAGAGATCACTGGTCTGAGCTTCTCATTTCATAGGCAGAGGAGCTGAAGTCAGAGAGAGGAAGGGACTCGCCTGAGCTTACACGGGGGTTTGAGGGCACAGCTGGGTTCAAGGCCGGAGAGCTCCATATTGCCATGCTGGCTCCAGGCAAGGAGAACAGAAGGGCAAGGGTGCCGAAGAGGGGCAGCACCGCCATTTGGGGGGACCACGGGTGCTTCAGGGCACTGATGGGAGGAAGGAGGGCCAGCGGTGCGGGTGAGACTCCCAAGGGCTCCCACTGGGGGAGAGGCGGGAGGCAGGATCTCGCGGGCAGTTCCACCAGAAGGCTGAAAGCCCTTGCTCTGATTTATCTCCCCAGGTCTGTGACCATGACTTTGTTTCTCCCGTTTCCAGGACCTCACTGGCACCCTGAGCCGGGCCAAGACTATAAGTATAAAAACCTTCAGGTGCCGCCCAGTGCTCAGCAGCAGCCGACACACAGGTATCGGGGCTCGCACACAGGGTGTGGGGTGGCTGGAAGGGAAGCTGGGTCCATACACTGTTACTCCTCCGGGGACTTCCCAGGCATCCCCTTGAAATGTCCGCTGGAACCGGTCCAGGATTTTATGTTAGTTGCCAAGGCAACGACCAGTAAAACCCAAGAGGCCAAAAAGATACCAATTAAGGAGCTGACTGAAAACGTGGAAAACTTTACCAGACCCGGGAGAGGTGACAGACACTTCCGCAGAGCTGTTATGCATGCAAATGCACAGAGGAAAACACTGCTTCTAGCGCACCGAACCCAGGCTAGCGCAGTGCTTCTGCGGGCGGCGGGAGAGAAAAGGGAGTACTCCGGGGGACCCCGCAGGGCTGCAACCCCACCACACGTGCGCACGGTCCACTCCAGCCCAAGGACTCGCCTTGCATCTTAGCAGCTGCGATAACGTCACCGGCCGAGATGCTGGACACGTTGACCAGGTATATTGGACAGTGAGTCTAAACAAGGAAACCGGCAGAAAGGTGAGCGCATCAGCCCCATGAACCTAACAAGCACTAGCACAGCCCCAGCCAAACCAGTCCGGGCCCCGGCACCTCCCTCTGCACGTCTTAGCCCCACTCGCAGGGAGAGAGGGTCTTCTACCGGGAAGGCAGGCTGGCGGCCAGAGCACAGACTAGGGGAAGCACGGAGGAGGCAAGCACCAGGGCCCAAGGGGAATGTCAGGGCCGAGCCTCAAATATTCCACCAGCCGGAGTCAAGATGATTTATAACTTAACACCAGGGACTTTTTAAATTTCCTGCTCATGAACGTGACGACCTAGAGACAGTCATGGATCATACTTCGTATCTAAAATTACAACAAGGGCTGCCTTACCAGTAGACAGAATGTACCCTGAGAAGAAACAAAATGTAAGAGGTTTGGGGTTCAGGGTCTATGTCAGGCAGGACTGGTCTTACAAATGGACACCTGGGTTGTAATATCGATGAGCTTTTCCTCTGCCGAGCGATGCGACAATGGTCCCCGGCTTCACCTGCCTGGGCATATGCTTGTGCTAAAAAACAGGAAGCTGGCTTTTTGTTGTTGACATCTTTCCTTATCCTGGGGTCGGTCTCCGTCAGGAAATCATTGGTATCGTAACCACTGGTGTGCCAGTAAATCAATGTCCTCGACCGGCACCCAGACTTGGAAACTGCTCATGGGAAACTTTTCCCAAATGTTACTCTGATGTCTTCTCTGCTCATCAAAATGAGAGGACAGAGAGCTTAGGAACTGGCCTGACATTTGACGTGCTGGGTGCAACTTTACTAATTCTGAGATCCGCTGGACCTCCAACCTCTGCCTTGTCCCCAGCGTTCCTAACACCACGCCCTCATGCTTACTTACATCCTTCGGGATCGCCCATGTCTTTTCAGAGAAGAGGTTCTCGAGCGTTAGTGCCCGCTAAAACCATGGGTGGGCTTCTTAAAACAGACTGCTGGGCATCGTCCCCAGTTTCTGATTCGATGGGTATGGGCCCGAGAATCTGCAATTCTAAGTTTCTATTTCTAACAAACACGGGTGCTGCTGGTCCAGGCGCCACACTTTAGAAAACTGGTATTCTCGAGGTGACAGCACAGATTATCTGAGCAAATCGAACTCTTTAATGATGGTTTAGGAGAAACAACCTTGGTATATTTCTTGGTATATATCTACTGTTTATAAAGTGCCTTTCTTTCTCTGTCCCCCTTTGACCCTCACTATCCTCCTGTGAGAAGTGATATCATTCCAACGTTAGATAACAAAATAGTATATCAGAGTGGTTGAGTGATGCACATACGCTGAGAGCTTTGTGTTTGGTAAAGGTCTCACGTCTTGTTCGTTTCCCACACCGTGTCAGCACCCCCTCGCCCTAAGCGATACCAAGGAAAACTTCTAAGTGGTCTAGAGGCAGAGGGTTCGATCACGGTTCTCTAAGCAAGCCATCTACCGAATTCCTCTACAGGAAACAGAGTTCATTTGCAGTGAGGCTCTGTGGACACCCAACTCACCCTGCCTCCCATGGGAGCCATTTCCACTTGAGCAATGAAGCCAGACTCAGCAAGCTCACGGCGGTGGGGGGGGGAGGACAGACAGCTGGCAGCTAGGAGGACTTCTGCCAGGTCTGTGGGAATAACAACACCCAGGAAACGGTTTTGGGGTCCTGTGAGCCAGGCATGGTGGTGGCACCCAGGGCAGAATGGGACTCCACTGTGTAGACTGAAGATGCTGGTTTCTGATCCCAGAGTCAAGAATGGGTTTAGGGTGAGCCAGGGTCTACTTACCCTGTTTGCAATGGTGATAACTCGGTGAGTGGCTTCAGCCTCCAGCTGTAAGAAACAAAGGACAGGAAGAAAACAAGCTTCAGCCTCTCTCCCAAGCAAGCCCACCTCTGCTCAAGAGCCCACTTTGTAGAAAGTGCTGGAATATCCAACATTGGGCCGGAGGGGCCAAATGCACCCATAGGGGCTGGCTCGGGGGGTAAGCCCTGGGCAGGGGCACCAAGCTCCAACCACCTCTTCTCACCCTGAGAGAATCTGAGGATTTACTACACCAGGCATATCCTCGCTGGATGCTACTCAGGCCTTAAATAACAGGCAACGAGGGGCACCTGGGTGGCTCAGTCAGTTAAAGCATCTAACCCTTGGCTTCAGCTTAGGTCATGATCTCATGGTTCGTGGGATTGAGCCCTGCATGGGGCTCTGTGCTGTCTGCTTGGGATTCTCTGCCCCCCCCC
>NW_024412419.1:21768236-21829799 GCF_014898765.1 Herpailurus yagouaroundi | reverse complement strand
GAAACATTAAAACAAATTTTTAAAAATTCTTCCCTATCTGGGGCACCTGGGTGGCTCAGTCAGTTAAGTGTCTGACTCTTGATTTCAGCTCAGGTCATGATCTCATGGTTCATGAGTTCTAGCCCTGCATTAGGCTCTGCGCTGGCAGTGTGCAGCCTGCTCGAGATCCTCTCCCTCCCTCTCTCTCCGCCTCTCCTTAGCTCATGCTCTCTCTCTCTCTCTCTCTCTCTCTCTCTCTCTCTCAAAAAAAGAAAAAGGCAACAAAACAAAAGGAAACAGAAACCTAGAAACCCCTCCGTGTTTTCTGGGGTATTCTTTCCACAGCCACCTCAAGCGCAGTAGCAAGGAATGATACTCACTAATATCAAGCTGGAAATTAACCTAGATCCGAGTTTCTGAACTTCGGCACCATGAATATTTTGAGTCGGGTAACTCCTTGTGGCGGGGGGCTATCTGGGCACTGTAGGATCGATCGTCAAGCAGCATCCCTAACCTCTCTCCACTGGATGCCAGCAGTACCACACCCTCGCCCTGCCCCCCCCCCCCCAGGTGGGACAACCAAAAATACCTCTGGACATTGTCAGATGTCTGCTGGAGGGCAAAATCTCTCCTGGCGTAGAGCCTTTAACCAGTAGATGATAACAGTGGTGACTCTCGCTATTAATACCCTACAGTCAGAGCTTGGCTTTTTCCCTCATACAACTGAACAAAGCCCAGTCCTGTGCCCACCCGCCCACTCCTGTCCTTACAGGTCCTCACAGGGCCTTGCATGTCTGATGGCAGTGCCATGACATCTGGTCTCTGGCTCCTCGTCCCTCAGGGCCTCCCATCGATCCCTCATGGACATCCAGCCACCACTCTGCATTGAACGCTTTGAAGAAATGGGAAATAGCTTTCTCTTCACAAACGGCAGGTGTCGGAATGGGGTCGCAGGACGAGAAGGCACGATTTGTCCAGTGAGGTCCCCCCAGAACAGACATCTTTAGCGGGGGGACCGCTGGGGATTTGTGTGGGCACCTTGCCAAACTGTGCCAGGATTAAACCAGAGGGCAGAGGAGAGCAAGGCTTTTCATGATCACCGTGGTGGTTAATATGGTAACAAGGGGGCAAGAGTATAGACACGTATGTGCTTCTGGTTTCTGGTGGGAAGGGTCCACAGTTTTCCTCAGATGCTCTCATTCCTACAACACTAAATCACTGGCTTATAATCTGGAATTTCTTCTTACACCCGAAAGCGCTTTCACTCTGTCTTTTCTTTCCCCATTCAATTTTTGGGGAACGCAGCCCCCGATGTGCTCACATGGTCTCCCTCAGATCCCTGAAATCAGAATCAAATTAGGTGGGTCTGGTTTCCTCCAAACAGTCTTTCCCAAGGAAGCTCAAGGCCAAGGCAGCCTCCGCAGGGCGATGGCTGTTCCCTGAAAAGCTTCCAGATGCGAATTTCACCCATGGAGAAAGCGATAATATGCAACTTATATTTACTGATGCCTCTTCTATCCTAAAGGTTCTGTGAATCCACAGGAAAGAAGCTGAGAAGAGGCATAGTCAGTTTTCCTTACCTCCTCTGGGCGGCTGATCTCGATTCCTTCTGGGCCCGTGATTCCCAAATCTAGCGCCTCCTTAGCACCCTGAATAACAGCAAAAGAAAGAAAATTGAGAGAACCATACAGATACGAGAAAATAACGAACCCCAGGGACACGAAACCATGCCGGACACCGTGCATTCCAATAGGCCTGCCGCTTTGCTCACTTCTGCAGTATCCGCCTTCCACAGAGGGCAGAGTAAGTATGGGGTTCCCTGGCAGCCAGGCTCTCCTGCACCTCGCTTCCTAAGGACTGAAGGTATTTTTTTTCCTCTTAAAATTCCAGTTCTGTAACTACCCAATAGGCTTGGGACATCAAAGACCACCATCAAAGACCACTTGATTGTGGACCATCAAGACCAAAGAAAATCAGAATTTCCCCACCGGAAATCTCTAGTTTCCAGCAACACCTAGAATAACCCTTACCAAGCATCCTATTTAAGATCCAGGAGGTGCAAAGGGATTCATCCACCAGTGAGCAGATTGCTATAATATCTCAGTTCCTCGGGGGTGGTGGGGGAGAGGTGACAGGAAAGCGGAGGAAAGAGGAGAGCTGACTGTCATTTATTCTGATGTCAAATCTCATTAAAAATATTTCTTAGTGGGGCGCCTGGGTGGCGCAGTCGGTTAAGCGTCCGACTTCAGCCAGGTCACGATCTCGCGGTCCGGGAGTTCGAGCCCCGCGTCGGGCTCTGGGCTGATGGCTCAGAGCCTGGAGCCTGTTTCCGATTCTGTGTCTCCCTCTCTCTCGGCCCCTCCCCCGTTCATGCTCTGTCTCTCTCTGTCCCAAAAATAAATAAACGTTGAAAAAAAAAAAATTAAAAAAAAAAATATTTCTTAGAGGTGCTCCAAGTTCTTTTGCTATCATGGAATTTAAATATCATATCACCAGAACTAAGACATTATTATCATCTAAGACTTAGAAACCCTTTTGGACTATGAAGAGATTTTTTTTTTTTTTTTTTTTTACAGACAGACAGTAGACAAGTGGATTTTCTGACAAAGATTTGTCATCTGGGGTGTTAACATCTCACACTGCCTTTTATAACTCATTTTGTCTGGACGAAATTGTGGGATGGGCGATGGGTGGTCAGGAATCCCCCTGAGAACTGTCTCTATCGGTGCCCCAGCCCCCCCTTCCCCAATATTCTCTACGGCCTTGCCTCAGCCACGAGCTCCCCATTCTCAGCATGGACTCGGGGGATCGCTCCAATGTCCTTGCAAGCGTGCAACACTTGATAGAGCTCACTGTCCCGAAGCATATACAAGTCTTTGTAGGTCATGAACATCTGGAAGGAGTTGACACCCTTCTCCCTTACCAGCGTCTCCATTTCTGCTTTCACCTGGAGAGCAAAATGCAAAGGCAATGCCACGTGAGTACAGATGTTCAAGAGGCTGATGGGCCCAGGACGGAGGAGATGGGGGCCAGTGGGAGGAATGACCATACGGCCACCTGCAAACTTGCAGTATCTCATTTTCTTTCCACCCCCCGGGCCTCTGTGAGGTCAGGTGAGCAAATGGATGCAGAAGGCCTTTGAAAATTGCCAAGCATGGGGCTCCTGGGTGGCTCAGTCGGTTAAGAGTCCGACTTCGGCTCGGGGCATGATCTCGCGGTTTGTGAGTTCGGGCCCCGCGTCGGGCTCTGTGCTGACAGCTCGGAGCCTGGCGCCTGCTTCGGATTCTGTGTCTCCCTCTCTGCCCCTTCCCTGCTCGTTCTTTCTCTCTTTCTCTCTCTCAAAAATAAACAAACATTAAAACAATTTTTTTTTAAATAAAAAAAAGAAAATTGTCAAGCATGACACAAACGTAGGAACCATATTGTGACCATCTAGGCATGTTTCTGCTGTCGTATAGGCTTGTCTTGTGTTTCTAACTCCAAGTCAGCCTTATTGGTGAATGCATTAACAGCGTTTACCCCCAAGGCCTGTGCTCCCCACTCCCATAATGGAAGTGGTGTTACAAAGAAGGCACAATAGGGGCGCCTGGGTGGCTCAGTCGGTTGAGCGTCCGACTTCGGCTCAGGTCATGATCTCACGGTCCGTGAGTTCGAGCCCCGCGTCGGGCTCTGTGCTGACAGCTCAGAGCCTGGAGCCTGTTTCGGATTCTGTGTCTCCCTGTCTCTCTGACCCTCCCCCGTTCATGCTCTGTCTCTCCCTGTCTCAAAAATAAATAAACATTAAAAAAAATTTTTTCAAAGAAGGCACAATAATGCTGAAACTCCTGAGACCCAGGGCGCCTGGCTATATGAATATGGAGATTCATCCTAACGTTGTTTACATTGGGGAAAAATGGAAGCAACGTTGATCTGACAGCAGGAAAACAAATTGAGGTTTATCTCCTTGATAGGACATGAAGCGGCCACCGCACCGATGGTCATGAAGACCATGCAGCCACACAGAAAATGCTCACACTTAAGTGAAGGAGTTACTATGTAAAAAGCACACATGGAAAAAAAAAAAAAGACTGGAGGGAAATAAGCCAAGGTAACAAGAGTGGTTGTGTTGGGATAACCAGAATGATGGGCTTCTTTTCTCTTTTTAAAATCGATAGTTAGGAAAAGAATTATTTGATAATAACAAAAAAGAATATAAAATTCTAGATGCATGGAAGTCCCCACAACCTCTGGGGACTTAGGGAGGGCTGGCCTGGCCTCAGTGTTGCTGAGAATCTGAACGGACGCCCTATTCCAGGCCAGCTCTGGGAGGAGGGAATACAGAGGCTCGGGGTAAGGTCGTCCCCCCAGGAGGGTGTCGAGAATAAACAAAACCCCCTCCTCCGATAAGGGCCGGCTGCCATTCAGGGTGGGTCTGCACTTTTACCCAATGCCAGCAGGGAGGTCTTCATGGTATGAAGGTTGGAGGGCTCCAAGGCCTTTCATAAGGGCCATGTCTGACATAACAGGGGAGAGTGGGGGAGCCCCACGCTCAAAGCTAAAACCCAAGGGCAGAAGGACACAAGGCTTTTAATTACCATCTCAGAAGGGACGCAGGCCCTTTAGACCAGGCTCCCTAGCTGAAGAACTTTGTAAAACGTCAATGCTTGTTTTGTTGTTGTTGTTTGTTTGTTTTTTGTTTTTTGTTTGTTTGAAGTAAACTCCAGGCCCAATGTGGGGCTAGAACTCACCACCCTGAGATTAAGAGCTGCATACTCGACTGACTGAGCCAGCCAGGCGCCCCAGTGCTTGCTTAGGATGCCCACGCAGGTCCTGGCACCTGTACCGGTACAGAATTGGTAGTAGAACGGGCATCCAGGCTGCTTCTCTGGGGTAATACGTGGTAAAACTCCAGAAATGAAGCAAAATCTAAATGTCTGTTTTCAGGAAGTGGGAACCTGGGTGGAGGGGACTAGACTCTGCCCCTGGGGCAGCGGGGGGGACGGGAAAGCCAGAAGCGAGGGGCACAGGGGCTGAAGTGAGAAAGGGCTCAGTGGGAGCCAGCCTCAGCCACAGGCCAGAAGCAGCCTCGGGGCTCTCAGAGCAGGAGCCGGGCCCCAGGAGGAAAAAAGTGGCCTAGTCCCATTTATCCAGGTGGCACGGAGCCAGGACAGGACTCTCTTGTTCTGTTCGGAGACCTCAGGTCCGTGCGGTCACTTCCGGCATGAAAACAATACGTCCCCTGGAGCCTGACTCTTGCCAAGCCCGCTACTCAGCAGAAGTGGCACCCGATGAAGAGTATCAAGACACGTTGAGAGCTTTGTGGTCTGAGCAAGGGGTCAGCCGGCGTTCCCCAGGCCTCTGGGTCTGCTGGGACACTGGCTCTTGAAATTAAGCAGAACAAGCCTTGTCACCCCCTTGTGGAATCATGTTGTCTTTTCTTTTGGCATCTGGGGAGTTAGGATGGTGGGGGGCGTCCCCTACCTGTGGGAGGGCACCCCACCCCAGCTGACTCCACCCAAATGGCCCCTCTCCCTAAAAAAAGCACTTACTCTTTCAGGATTCTACCCAGCACTGTTACCTTGGGTGCCCACCAGGTGATCCCCACATGCAGGGCGTAGTCACAGCAGACCTTGGGGTCGGCCAGACCCCGACACTTCTCGTAGGCTTCCACGAGGGAGGTCTCCTTGTCAGGCAGGACATGGCCGATGACCATGGTGGTGCCTCCGACTAGTGCCGCCTGTTGGGGACGGGAAAAGCAGTCTCGTCACATCCTTTCCCACATCCGAGTCACTGACGCAGGGAGACACCTGAGGTCCTTGGGTGGACATTCAGGACAACCACAGACCCTATTAAGCGAGAGGCTGTGAGGCCCCAGTGCAGCCACGCTTGGGAAATTTTGAGGAGCTAGACACACACTGGAGGCCGTGTGTCAACCTTCATCACCCCATTGGATCCAGTACACAAACCTGCCTCTTCCTCATCTTGGGTTGTGGCTCAGTGCTTTGGAAAAAACCACTTAGTGTGTCACTGGAGCCTCAAAGCCAGCCTCTATTTCCCAAAAAGAAGAGTCCCTCCACCCCCCAACAATTTTGACCAACTTGAATATATACATGACATAACCAAATGTTTAGTGCAGTATAATATGTCTATTTATAATGTTTAGTGATACACACAGATTTTTTAAATTTCTAAATTTTTTTTTGAGAGAGAGGGAGAGACAGCATGAGCAAGGGAGGGGCAGAGAGAGAGGGAGACACAGAATCCGAAGAGGGCTCCAGGCTCTGAGCTGTCAGCACAGAGCCCGACGCGGGGCTTGAACTCATGAGCTGTGAGATCGTGACCTGAGCCGAAGTTGGATGTGTGACCGACTGAGCCACCCAGGCGCCCTATTACACATACATATTTAAATCCTAATGAATAAAATGTTAGTTTGGATACATTGTTTTGTCTTATTCTCTCATATTCCATGAAACAATTTTATTCAAAGTTTTCATATGCATTTTCAACATCGAGGCCTTTGTGTTCAGTTTCTCCAAGCACGTTAAGTTCATTTCCATTTATCTTGTTTGAGATGGAGCAGTTTTTAGGTCCCTGTATGATTGATCAATGAAAAATTATCCTATTCACAATCTCCACATGACATCACTTAACAAGAAATCTTTAAAAAGCCTCTCTTGTAATTCCAGGAATAATGGCTAAATCTGTATTAAAGCTCCACCTCCCCCGCCCACACATACACCTTTTTTTTTAAGCCAATTTTGTCAGGTGACCTGCACAAGCCTCCAGAACTAGCAGTGACCAAAGGTTGTTCCACGTTAATGTGTTGTTCCCCAACAAAACTTCATCAAAGTAGAATAATTAAGAGAGAGCTCCACTACTCGGAGTGCTCCGATAGAAGGTGACTCTCTTTTTCCATGAGTAAGTCTGGACAAAACCTGTCTTTCTTTTTGGGTCCTTACAAGAACTTAGATGAACCCAAGCTTGAGTCCCCGCTCGCCACCTCCCAGCTGGATAACTTCAGCCACATTACTTAACCTCTCTGAGATGCTTTACCTATAATAGCTACTATAAATAGCTACTTAACCTCTCTAAGCTTTACCTAAATTAGCTTCCTTCCTGGATCGTTGGGAAAGTCAACTGAGCCATTCTCTAATAAAATGGACTGAGTGAAGTCTGTCCTAATGTGTGTGTTTAATCATCCAGATTTGGACTGTTTATCTCTGTTTATCTCTGACAATGAAATTGTCTTAATGATTCCTGCTTCTCTAGTCAGTCAAATCCTTGATCACAAATCAGATCAGAAATATTGCTGGGGAATGGGGTACTGAAAAAAAAAAAAAAAGTTCAGCCGCCAAACGATTAAAACTCTCGCAACACAGATTCTCCTTGTTGTCCCTGGCTGGGAGACCACTTCCCCTGTTGCCCTGAGTTCAGAGGTCCAACTTCTTGCATGGCTTAAAGCAACCAACAGAGGGCGGTAGTTCTGTGGCAGAGATGGGTAACCAGAATGGCGGGGGGCGGGGGCGGGGGCGGGGGCGGGGGGGGGGGGGAATGAGAGAAGGGGAAGAGCCGCTGATTGTAGCCTTACTAGCTGGCTTCTATTTGTGATCCCGATCGCAGTCAGGCTGATTCATCTTCATAGCAGGTGGTTGTACTCTATTCTGCCCCGAAATGCATTTTTTGCCTTTATATGCAGACATGGGGGTGGGGGTGGGGTTATCTATTGGGATTTTATACACTAAATTGTTTTATTTTTCTGTGCTTCTAGATTCTTTTTTTTTTTTTAACGTTTATTCACTTTTTTTTTTTTTTTTGAGAGACAGAGCATGAGTGGGAGAGGGGCAGAGAGCGAGGGAGCCACAGAATCCGAAGCAGGCTCCGGGCTCTGAGCGGCCAGCACAGAGCCCAGCACAGAGCCCTACACTGGGCTGGAACTCAGGAACCGTGAGATCATGATCTCAGCGGAAGTTGGATGCTTAACCGACTGAGCCACGCAGGTGCCCCTCCATGGCTTTCTTCTGCACTCCCCTCAGTATGTCTGTAGCCTTGGGTAGAAAAAAGGAGACCTGGAAACAGCACGGTATAGGATGATAAGAGAAGCAAGACTTCTTAAGATCTGTGGGTCTCAGAGCGAGAGTAGAAAAGGAGGTCCATGTGCTGAATCTCTAAGTAGTTAAAAGTCACAGATCAAGCTAACTGTTAACACAGAATACCTCCTATCCTCCTACTCTGACAAATACGTGACCAAGAAGACCAGGCCTGAATTTGGAGTT
This sequence comes from Herpailurus yagouaroundi, assembly GCF_014898765.1. Classification (NCBI taxonomy): domain Eukaryota; kingdom Metazoa; phylum Chordata; class Mammalia; order Carnivora; family Felidae; genus Herpailurus; species Herpailurus yagouaroundi. Next base: position 21,821,568 of record NW_024412419.1, on the reverse strand, counting down.
CTTGGGGTCCTTGCAGCTCTGAGCTACACCGTAGGGGATATCGGCCTTCAGCCTTTGCACTGCCCCCAGCCCACACCCCTGCTTTGGGTTCATCCTGCAGCCCGCAGGCCTCTCATCTGCTCACTCCCTGCAAAATGCTGCCCGTGGACCTAGGCGAACAGGCACTGGTGGTCTGGCCCCCAAGGAGGGCAGATTCAAGCATACATAGGTCCTAGAAATGCTCAGGGTCATCTGTTAGGGGATTCCAGGGACCCAGAGTGTGGTCTGGAAGAGGACAGGGGGCTCTGGGCAGACATGGCTCCTCTTGCCTGAGTCTAAGGACAGTCACTGAAGAGTTCAGGTAGGTGTCACTGGGCAGTGGTCCTGACTTTCCCACTTTCTGGCTGTAATCCAGCGCCAGCTGTATACCCACTCGGACCTCCCCTCCCAGAGGAGATCAGGTGGCCATGGATGTGAGAGCCTTTATAAGCTGGGAAGGAGCACATAAATATCTGCAATAATTATTTCTACTATTAACCTCAGGCCTCAAAACAAGAGTTTAACAGGATCAGCAAATACTCCCCCAGCTGCGGGTTCAGGAGCCCAGACCAGATGCTGGATGTACAAGGGTGTATGAGCACTTGTTTCCTCTCAGGCAAGAGACACACAGAGCTGGCTTTTAAAATATGTACAGTTCCAACCCGCGGGACGAATGCCGACAAGCTCTGTCTTCCTGGGAATGTGATCTCACAGATGTGACAGACCTTTTTACTGTCATCCCACATAAAACATCCTTGTAGAAATCAACAGAGAGCATGACCCAATCCTGTTCCCGAGGATTTCAAAAGGATTATGTTTATGAATATGTGACCGTGTGACTACTGAATGTTCCTGTTTTTCTGCAAAAAATGGTGTGGGTTAAGCAAGCTGTGGACAATGTTTAATGGAAGTCAATAGAAATGATGTTCATGGAGGCTAAGTCATAACATGGAAAAAGGGTGCTACTGTAATGAGCGAAAGAGACAGAATTCAATATGTGTACCCAAGATGCTTAGAAGGATGTTTAAACACACAGGCACCCACACAAGGAAAAACATGGAAGGAAATATACCAAAACATTAACAAGGACTGTTTTCAGTGATGAGAGTCTGAGTTATTTTTTTCTAGTTTTCTGAAATTTACTTAATAGAATCAATTACTTTATTTATAATATCTATTTTAAACATAAATTTGGAAGAAGCTAAAAATTACTTAAAGTTTAGTTAACCACGCTTGTGTGTTTAAAATATTTTCTTTTAAAGTTATGTAACATTTCAACCATACGGTAAAAGTATAGAAAATAACACACAGGCATGAACCCACTAGTCAAACATAACAGATGTTAACATTTTGCTGTTGTTTAAAACACATTTAAAAAAAAATGAAATACAGGGGCGCCTGGGTGGCTCAGTTGGTTAAGCAACCGACTTCGGCTCAGGTCAGGATCTCATGGTTCATGAGTTCGAGCCCCGTGTCAGGCTCGGTGCTGACACCTCAGAGCCTGGAGTCTGCTTTGGATTCTGTGTCTCCCTCTCTCTCTGCTCCTCCCCTGTTCATGCTCTGTCTCTCTCTCAAAAATAAATAAATAAATGTCAAAAAAATTTTTTTTAATGAATAAATGTTAAAAAAAATTAAAAAAAAAAAAAAATAAAACCAATACAACCAAAACCCTCCATCCTGTTCCCTGTCCCTCTCCCCTGAGGTTGATCATCCCATCTCTGTTTTCATGCTTTTACTATGTTTGTTTCGTGAATGTTAAAAATGTACACCAAGTACTATCCGTACCTTTTTACAACATGCTTTTTAAAAATTCAACATCTTTAAGATTTGTTTCTTCCATTCTAATTAATTGTATGAATACTCCTCCGTGTACACATTCAGTTCTAATTCATGGGCATTTACCACTACACATGGCGCTTGAGGATTCTTGCACACACATGAACGGTCTCCACTTTCAGGGTATACGTCGCCCGGAAGTGGAGTTGTAGCTTCGTGCACATGTGCACCCCCAATTATACCACGCGGGGCCACGGACGGGCTAACTCACCAGGGCCTCCTGGAGCCTGGTGGCTGACGAAGTCTGCCCGTTTACCAACGCAAGCCCTTAATTTTTTACATACACTGCTGCCCAGCCAAGCATCCCCATTGAGAATGTGGCATTTGTTTTAATCGTGAATGTGGGACTACACATCTCTCACTATTAAGTTAACACGGACACTGGGACTATTTGTTTAACCAACAGACACAGCATCATGATGCACATTTGGCAGAGATGAAACCTAATTTTAGTGTTTCAAAGGGTTACCATGATTTGTCTCTGACATATTTGATATTCTGCTGGATAAGTCTGGATTTGTCTGATGCCCAGTAATGTCACCTCCATTTGTTTCCTAATAAAATCCAACATGCTTAATGGGGATCCATTTTCTGACCGACTTTCCAGGCATACACTTGGCAAGAACTTGTACTGAAACTAAACCTAAACCGGATATAAATGTCATCTTTATGCTTCGGAAGTCATCGCACGGACCCCTGTGGGGCACGCAGGGTCTCTGTATTGACCAGGGCCATGCTCAGCAAGTTGGAAAGAAACTTCAGAAAAATAGGACTTATTTGCTGCCGTCACAGTATTGGAGAGAAGAGTGTACTGGCCCTCCTTGCCTTTGTCAGGACAGAGCTCTCTGGAGAATCACTTACTTATCATCTTCTGCATTGCTGCAGCTCGAATCACGTTTTGCTGGTTTCCCAGTAGCAATGGTTTTTTTAATCTTCCAATTTCACCCCCCTGCCCCTGCCCTGCCACCCTTCTGTCAAAGAAGCAGCTTGTTCCAAGGCTGAACCAGTAAGTCAAGGCACAGACTGTGCTCCGCTGTTGAGAAGGCACTTGAGCCAGAGATAATTCGTGGGGTTTTTCACTGGGGAAGAGGGAGAGGGGCTTCCTGGAGTGTATTTTCATATAGCACATAGAAAAGGGGTGTGTTTGGGGGGGGGAGGTGATTGGAATCGGAAAAGCAGGATCTGCCGCTACCTAGACCTATCGATCAAGGGCAACTTAATCTTTAAAGGGGGGACGCTACAGCACTGAGAACCAAATAACAAGTATTTGGATGTGTTTTGTAGGCTAATGAGCGTCAAGCAAACATTTCTACATTTCCTAATGCAGCTGGGAAAGTCGTCGTCGGTTCAGCTAGATCTGCTTCTCTTGGAATCACCAAACCAGTTCTTTTTCTTTGCACATGAAAATTCTCTTCTTTTATTCACAATCTCCCAAAGTACAAGAGAAATAAAATCACCAGCTTGGTGATTCCTCTCTTGCTCGGAGTAACTTCCTGCACCATCAGGGATCTGTTGGTTGCTTACTGGCCCTTTGGAAAGCCTTCCCCCCGCCCCCGAATATTTACCTCTGAGAGAGAGAGAGAGAGAGAGAGAGAGAAAGAGAGAGAGAGAGAGAGAGAGAGGCAGAGCATGAGCAGGGGAGGGGCAGAGAGAGAGGGAGACAGAGAATCTGAAGCAGGCTCCAGGCTCCGAGCTGTCAGCACAGAGCCCAAGGGGGGGCTCAAACTCACGAACTGTGAGATCATGACCTGAGCCGAAGTCAGACACCCAACCAACAGACTGAGCTGCCCAGGCGCCCCTGGAAAGCCAGTTCTTAAATACCACTCAAGTCCTGGAACTTGAGAAGCTTTCTAAAAGGAGGACCTGAGCACTTCATCAAGTGAGATGATACATCTATGGTACTTAGAACCATGCCTGGCACTCAGTAAATATCTTTCTCATCCTGAAACACAAGCCCACCAGCCAGGGCCAGCTTTGTGGGCTGTGCAGCCCACAGTGCCCTGCATTTAGAAGGGCTCTGTGCTTGGATTGTTTAATGTTTTGCTGTCGTCATCTTAAGTTTCTTAATAATCTTTTAAGAAGGAGTCCCACCTCTTTATTCATGACACTTGCCTGATGTAGGGTGATGAGACTCTTAACAGGCTTACACTTAGCTTTACTGCCAACTCAAGCCAGCTCTCTGACAATTCCCTTCCAGGCCGCTTGAGTGCTGACCTCTGCTCTGACCACTGCCCCATCCATTCTCCTTCGGAGTCACCCCAACCTCTTTCTATCAAATGCCTCTTTTCTGTGAAAAAACAAAACAAAACAAAAACAAAATCAACCCTAGCTTTTCTGCAGAGCATCCATTTGATGTGTGATCTGTCCCTCCCGCTACATACAGCTCTCAAGTCTTTTCTCCACCCATGATTTACAGCCTGTTGAGCAGCTTGCAGCTGACTGGTTTTCTCCAAACTGTGCATTTGCAATTAATCGCACTCCCAAACTTCCTTTTACTTTCCATGCCTACCTTCTGGGTCCATGGCCTCTCCCACACCATCTGGGGCCTGGTCCCACCTCTGATTTTGCAATGCTCTTACCCTAAACATTACCATATCTAAAACTCGCACTTCATTCTTTGATTTTTCTGCAGAGAAAACAGGCAACCTTCAGTTACAATGCATTTCGAGAAAAGGACATTTTCCCACATTTAATCCGCCTGTCACGTAAAGGCATTTTAATGTCATATTTAGAGGCAAAACCGTATAGTGACAAGAATCAGCCTCTAAGGCAGGCAGATCCAGGTTTAAATCCTAGTTGTAAGACACTTACACTTAGTTGTAAGACCTTGGACAAGCTGTTTAATCTCTGAGCTCCATTTCCTCATTTTTTAAATGTTTATTTATATTTGAGAGAGACAGACGGAGAGAAAAAGACAAGAGCATGAGTGGGGGAGGGGCAGAGACAGAGAGAGAGAGAGAGAGACAGACAGAGAATCAGAAGCAGGCTCCAGGCTCCAGGCTGTCAGCACACAGCCTGATGCGGGGCTCAAACCCAGCAACCATAAGATCATGACCTGAGCCGAAGTTGGATGCTTAACCGACTGAGCCACCCCGGTGCCCCTCCATTTCCTTATTTGTAAAATGAGGATAATAATATATACCCATGGGGTCACAATAGTTAAATGAGATAATGCATGTAAAGTACCTAGTGCAGTCCCTGCACACAGTCGGAGCCCAATAAATGGTAGCGATTATCACCAGTAAGCATAACTTGTAGGTAGCACTAATGTGCACACCGTGTGCCCTCTATCACGTGTATCAGATGGTCCAGAAAGGTGAGAAATGTAAGCACCTGAGGCACTTAGAGTGTGGCTGGCAAACAGGACAAGAAAAAGCTTCATTTGTAATAGAAACGACTGCAAAGTACTGTAAGAGTACAGGGCAAAGATAGCATTCCTCCTGATGACACCATCAAGTGCAAATAGGCGGGCCGAGAGCCGGAAGGCGGGCGTGATGGAGGATAGGCAGCACACCTGTCTGGTTTGGGCCAAGGCAGGTCTGATTAGGACCGAACACGTGAGGACCTTGCCGAACCTGGATTCTGTCCGGTCAGCAAAGTTCAGCAGCTCGTGTGCTGTGCCGCTGGGGGTCCTGAGGGAGCTTGGGAGGGGGCGGTTAGGAGCACATTTACAGACAGGACGCTGGCTACACCCCCAGCCCTGGACGCGTCTGTGGTCACAGCAGGCTTCTGGGCAGGGGAAGAACATGACGTATGGCTTCGGAACATGACTCTGGCTGTGGGGTGCCGGCTGCATTGTCATGGCCCTGAATCTGGGGGTGGGGACGGAAGAGACAGGTGGAAGCTGTTTCTCAGAAGACAAAGAAGAAGAAAAGGAGTTTTCGTTTGCCTTAAGATAGAGCTGAGTGTCAACCCAGTGGAGGCGAACGTCACTAACAGTAACCGACGCCCCCTGAGCGTGTGCTCTGTGCCCCGTGAATTCTCACAACGACCCTGCGAAAGAGGTGCGTTATTGTGCCCATTACTCCGATGAGGAAACCTGAGGGCTGATCTTCATATCTATTAGGCTGGGAGGCGCCACTCTTTCCATCCATTCAAGAGGGGCGGGTAACAGAGAAAGGAGGAGATGATCAGAAGGGGTCCCAGACCCCTTAGCAAAACGGGAAGTGGAATCAAATTCCCGGAGGCAAGGGGTGGGAAAATTAGGAGTGTGGCACTGAGCCAATGCTCCTATGGGAGTCACACGCAGAATCAACTAGGGAGGGCTGGAACCAACATGCTGCTCTGAGGGACCGGTGAGGCCGGCAGCGGGTGCAGGGGAAGCAGCCTGGGAGAACGGAGGGAGCGGGGAGCCCAGGGAACAGGGCTGGCTCGAGGCAGAGGTCCAGCACAGCATCAGGAGGGAGGCATCTCAGGGCTGGCCCAGAGTTTGGTTGGGGCTTAGAGTGACATTTGCATTTTTGCGTTCGTTAGCGGTGCGTGGAGGCAGGATCTCAACAGGTAGACTCGGGACGCACACGCTACCACCACGAGCAGCACTGCTGAGGAGTGAGCGAAGGGTCTGGGATGCGGTGTGAGATCCCCATCTCCCCTCCTCCCGCCAGCCTCAGCAATAAAGAACAGGCCTGACAGCCTGCTGCAGGGAGAAGCTGGGTCGCACGCAGGTCAGGAGGCTGGCAAGAGCCCTCCTCCTCCTCCCCTTCTGTCTCAAATTCCTGAGTACAAAGGGGCTCTGACTCTCTTGGGGGCTGCAGCCGCCCGGTGGCCTGGAAGGGCTACCCTGCAGGAAAGACAGTTCCTGAGCTCTGGGATTCCCACCCCTGGAGGCGCCCAAGGCAGTGGAGAGTCACCCCTACCATAGGGACTTTGGATGAAACTTGACCCAGGGAGGATCTCCTGGACAGCTGCCCCCCCAGCCCAAGGACCTGGTCCTTTTCTCCCCCAGGGCATGGGCTGCTCCAGGAGCGGGTCACACAGCAAAGTACTTCCCTCATCTAATCTTCACAACCACCACGGGCAACAGACGTTTTCCTCACCTCAGTGTTTGAGAGGTGGGCCAGAACTGGGGTCGGTATCTTCCCTCCAAATCCCATACTCTTCTGTAATGCTCAGAACAGATCTGACGCCTGTGAAACAGTTACGAAGCACAGAATCTCACAGCCTGGGGTGATCTCACCCCTGCATCAGGGTCTCCCAGAGGGAAGACTTAAAATAGACAACTGATAAGGAAGTACATACATCAGCCCTAACATCTTGTCGTTTCTGGAAGCAGGGATACATGCATACCAACTGGTGGGAGAATGTAAAAGCATGCATGAGACGATGCGCGTTTTCATGGTTAAGACATTTCCTTTAAACCATGGAACGAACTGTGTTAATTCCCAGACACGGCAGATGAGCATGTTGCGGGGACACAGAAGCAGCTTGCTCAGTAGAAAGTGACATCACTCTCACCGAAGCCAGCAGACCACTGTGGCAGTTAACGGCGCCTGAACTCACACTCAGGAAAGAAATTAACGTTTACTGATGGCCTACTGTGTGCAGTGTTCTTAATATTTATTATCTTTTTTTTTTAATTTTTTTTTTCAACGTTTATTTATTTTTGGGACAGAGAGAGACAGAGCATGAACGGGGGAGGGGCAGAGAGAGAGGGAGACACAGAATCGGAAACAGGCTCCAGGCTCCGAGCCATCAGCCCAGAGCCCGACGCGGGGCTCGAACTCCCAGACCGCGAGATCGTGACCTGGCTGAAGTCGGACGCTTAACCGACTGCGCCACCCAGGCACCCCTATTATCTTTTTTTTAAACGTTTATTTGAGAGAGAGAGAGAGAGAGAGAGAGAGAGGGAGAGAGAGGGAGAGAGAGGGAGAACGCATGCAGGGAGTAGGGTATGGGCGGAGAATCCCAAACAGGCCCTGCACTGTCAGCGCAGAGCCCGATGTGGAGCTCAGACTCACGAAGAGTGCGATCATGCCCTGAGCCGAAACCGAGAGTCGGATGCTTAACCTACTGAGCCACCCAGGTGCCCCTTAACATTGATTTTATTTGCTCCTCAAAATGAGTCTCTAATTGAAAGCAAGGACTCAGACAGATATATGTGTGCACAGCATTATTCATGACAGCCAGAAGCTGGAACCAACCCAAGTGTCCAATGGTGGACAGACTGATAAATAAAGTGTGGTATATATGAATGTTATCCAGCCTTAAAAAGGAAGGAAATTCTGACGCGTGCTACAACACAGTTGAAGCTTGAGGGCATTACGCTAAGAGAGATAAGCCCATCACAAATGAACAAAGACTGTATGAACCTACATATATGAGGGACCCAGGGTGGTCAAACTCACGGTGACAGAAAGTAGAATGGTAGTTGCCAGAGGCTGGGGGTGGGGAGAGGAGAATGGGGGAGTTATATTTACGATGGGTACAGAGTTCAGCCAGGGAGGATGAAAAAATTATGGAGACAGATAAGAAAACAGGTAGGGGCACCTGGGTGGCTCAGCTGGTTAAGCATGCGACTTCAGCTCAGGTCATGATCTCACAGTTTGTGAGTTCAAGCCCCGTGTCGGGCTCTGTGCTGACAGCTCAGACCTTGGACCCTGCTTCAGATTCTAGGTCTCCTTCTCTCTCTGCCCCTCCCCTGCTCACACTCTGTCTGTGTCTCTCTCTCAAATATAAACACTAAAAAATTTCTTTTAATTAAAAAGAAAACAGGCTCAGAGGAAGTCACACAGCCAGACTGAATGAGGGTCCATCTGATTCTAGAGCCCCCAAGTTTCTTTTACATTATGCTGCCCCTTCTAGAGCTCAGGATAGCCCTGACCTGACTGAGGGGCTCCCTGGCTCCAAGACTCCTCTGTGAGAAGCTGGAGAAAAGCCCAAGTGAAATTGGACCTAACTGCAGTTTAGAAACAGAGGGGTAGGTGGGGCTTGGGCTTGAATTACAGGGCTCAATCTGAGAATTGTGCCAACATCCAAAATTATGAAATGAGGAGCTCCAGGCTTCTCTCTGATCCAGAATGATTATCTTCACTGCCGAGCATCCAATTTAAATTCATTGTGTTTAATACAAAGCCACAGTACAGAGCAGGCTGTCTCCCGACATGCAGTTACCATGGAGACTGGAGATGATCCTCAAACGGAGTTATGTGGCGGAGAGAATGTGCTGCCAGCTTCTAAGAAGCCAAGGGGCCTGGGGAAACCATTCTAAAATAGAGCCGCACAGAGAGGCCCTTTGTCAACCGCCTCCTTAACAGACCCCTTCTAATCCCAAAGCGGGAAAGTTTACAGGCATCAGGGCACGACCATCTTTTTTGTTTTTTTTTTTTTTTTTTTTTAAAGAGAATCTTTTTTTTTTTTTTCCAACGTTTATTTATTTTTGGGACAGAGAGAGACAGAGCATGAACGGGGGAGGGGCAGAGAGAGAGGGAGACACAGAATCGGAAACAGGCTCCAGGCTCCGAGCCATCAGCCCAGAGCCCGACGCGGGGCTCGAACTCCCGGACCGCGAGATCGTGACCTGGCTGAAGTCGGACGCTTAACCGACTGCGCCACCCAGGCGCCCCACGACCATCTTTATTGTACGTCCAGGCTGCCCATGGATGCCAGAGAGGAGGGATTTATCAACAATCCAGAAATAAGCCGCATGTCACCCACCTTGCTCTCTTTTCCTCGTCTACTCTGATGTGGGTGAGTTCTCATTTTGGTTCCAAAGCTAATCGATAACAATACCATCAAACTGCCGAGGGAGGCTGCCTTGGGGCTTCCCTGGATACATGGCATCCAGGAATGGGGCTGGAGTCAAGGTTGGGAGGCAGGCAGACCTGTCCCTGCACCGATTAGCATGGATAGCAAGAATTTCACTCTTCTGAGACTCAGCATTCCCCCCTGGAGAGGAAGGATAATAAGATGATATTAAGTGTGTGTGTGTGTGTGTGGGGGGCTTTAAAGATCAAAATAAGTGGATGATGGATACAGAAGTGCTCTGACAAATGGGCCTGAGTCCAGGCCTGACAGCTCAGCACACCCTTCTTGTAGGAAGCAGGGGACAGAAGCTCATCTGTGGGTCCGGGTGGAGACCCATGCACCGCCAGGAGCCACCTGGGGACCTGGGATCCCAGAGCCCGTCAGAGGCTCAATGTGCTCCATTGTGAACTCTCTATTTTCCACACAGCAGGAAAAAAAAAAATGCTCTTTGATGGTCCAGTAAGTCTAGGGCATAGAGATTTGGAGCTAGAGTACTCTCCCAAACATGAGTTCTAGAGTATCTTAAGCCTGGCAAGTGACTCAGGCCAGTCCACCAGGCCTGGTGGTAAGGAGGGACACCAAAAAGAATGGAAACCTGACGGGGGCAAGGATGGGGTGGCAATGGCTCAGTGGTTGCAATTCCAGTCCGCAAAAGTTTTATACTCCTCCAGTTCGTTCGGTACTCCCCAGCCTACCCCTATTTGCCATTGACCAACTGTAAGGCAGAGAGGGAGCTGAATGGCTCTTCCCCGTGACGTCATAGCCCAGGATCGTGGAGGACAATATCCTCCATGGACCTGGACCCCCAAAACCCAATAAAGTTTCTTTTAACACACACACACACACACACACACACACACACACACACACACACACACACACTCATAGCTTCCTCCCCCCGCCCCACCTCCAAACAACTTAGGAAAATTTTATGTTTTTTTTATTTATTTATTTTGAAAGAGACAGAGATGGCACAAGTAGGGGAGGAGCAGAGAGAGAGGGAGAGAGAGAATCCCTAGCAGGCTCCATGCTGTCATCACGGAGCCCAACGTGGGGCTTGATCCTATGAACCATGAGATCATGACCTGAACTGAAATCAAGAGTCGGATGCTTAACCGACTGAGCCACCCAGAAGCCCCAACTTGAGAAAATTAAAACAATTTTCTTAATGTTTATTTTTGAGAGAGAGAGAGAGAGAGAGAGAGAGAGAGAGAGCAGGGGAGGGGCAGAGGAAGATGGAGACACAGAATCCGAAGCAGGCTCCAGGCTCTGAGCTGTCAGCACAGAGCCCGATGCAGGGCTCGAACTCACAAACCGTGAGATCATGACCTGAGCCGAAGTCAGACGTTTAACCAACTGAACTGCCCAGGCACCCCCCAACTTGAGAAAATTTTAAAGAAAGGTCTTAACTTTTAGCTGACAGAAAGGGACCACGCTAAGGGCAGAGAATGTTTACCAAGTATGTGATTAATGCACTCAGTGTACAGTTCTCTTCAGTTTTTGGTTTACTGCCTGCACTGAAAAAGTTTGCTCCCAAAGACGAAGTAGCCAAAAGAACTTTGAAAATGAAGAAAAAGCTGGAAGACTTACACTCCCTGCTCTCAATTCTTACTGTAACAAGCATTAAGACAGGGAGGTATTGGTGTAAAGATAGACAAATAGATCAAAAGAATAGAAAAGAGAGTCCAGAAATAAACCCACACATAGATGGTCAACTGCTTTTTTGACAAGGGATAATAATCTTGTCAACAAATGGCACGGAACAATTGGACAGCCATACACAAAAACCCCTCCATCCTAACCATATACCATATACAAAAACCAACTTAAAATGGATTATGGACCTAAATGTAGGGGCTAGGGTTTTCTAATGGAAAATTTAGTAAATCTTAGTGACCTGGAATTTCACAAATATTCCTTGATCACAGTGCAAAAAAGAAATTATGAACAAAAAATCGATAAATTGGGACTTCAAAATTTTAAACTTTTGGGGCATCTCGGTGGCTCTGTTGGCTAAGCATTCAACTCTTGATTTCGGCTCAGGTCATGATCCCAAGGTTGTGAGATGGAGTCCCACGTCAGGCTCTGTGCTGGGCGTGGAGCCTGCTTGGGACTCTCTCTCTCTCTCTCTCTCTCTCTCTCTCTCCCCCTCTCTCCCTCTGCCCCTCTCACCCACTTGCATGTTCTCTCTCTCTAAAACAATTTTTTTTTAAACTTTTGCTCTTCAAAAGACACTGTTCAGAAAATAAAGAGGTAAGTCACAGCCCGGGGAGAAAACATTTGCAAAACATATACCCAGTAAGTGACTTGTAACTAGAAAATATAAACAACTTCAATAACCTAATAAAAAGACTAACAACTCAATTAAGACACGGATCAAAAGATGTGAACGTTTCACCAAAGGCATACGGAATCTATACATGTAAAGACATTCAACATTAGCCACTAGAGAAATTCAAATTAAAACCACAAAGGAGAGGGGCGCCTGGGTGGTGCAGTCGGTTGAGCGTCCGACTTCAGCCAGGTCACGATCTCGCGGTCCGTGAGTTCGAGCCCCGCGTCGGGCTCTGTCTGGGCTGATGGCTCGGAGCCTGGAGCCTGTTTCCGATTCTGTGTCTCCCTCTCTCTCTGCCCCTCCCCCGTTCATGCTCTGTCTCTCTCTGTCCCAAAAATAAATAAAAAACGTTGAAAAAAAAATTAAAAAAAAAAAAAAAACCACAAAGGAGAGCTTCTGGGTTGGTGAACACATGCAGGTGTAGGGACAATGGTGCATGCGGAGAGGGCATGGAAGCTCCACATCTCTTCCCCCAACCTCGCCCTGTGCACCTTTTCCATCTGGTTGTTCCTGAGTTATATCCTTTTGTAACAAACTGGTGATCTCGTAAAACAAAACAAAAACAAAAGACAAAAAACTCACAATGAGGTATCACTACACACCTGTTAGAATGGCTTTTGGCTCAGGTTATGATCCCAGGGCCATGGGATCGAGCCCTGCATGGGGCTCAGTGCTGAACGTGGAGCCTGCTTAAGATTCTCTCTCTCCCTCCCTCTGACTCTCTCTCACTCTCAAAAACAAAACAAAACAAAACAAAACAAAACAAAACAAAACAAAACAAAACAAAACAAAAAACTGATCATAACAAGACGGCAAAGATGTAGAGCCCGTAAGGTATATAAAATGTTACAATCAGTTTGAAAACTAGTTTGGCAATTTGTTAAAAAGCTAAATATACACCTACCACATGACCTAGACACTCCATTGCTAGGTAATTACGCCAGGGAAATATACATATGTCTGCATAAACACTTGTACACAAATGTTCATGGTAGCTTTATCTGCAATAACCAAAAACTTAACAATGTTGAGTGAAAGAAATCAGTCCAAAAAAAGGAATACATACTGTATTATTCCATTTACATGAAAACATGAGAAAAGGCAAACTAATCTATTGTGACAGAAAACAGATCAGTGGTTATCTGGGAGAGAGAAGGATTACAAGGGCCACAAAAAACTTTTGGGGGTGATGAATATGTTTATTATATCAATGGTGATGGCTTCACATGCGTTAAAATGTGTCAAACTATAGACTTTAAAGATGTGTGGCTTATTGTATGTCTTCATTTGTTGAAGAAAAAAAACCCCCACAGATTAAAATAAAAAAAAGATGGTTTCCTAGGTTACCTAATCATGAACTTCTTTATTCTATTCATACTCCTCCTCAAAAGAGTTCACCCACAGGTATTGTTTAATTTTCATTTAATTTAATTTTTATTTTTTTCAAGTTTTATTTAAGTAATCTCTACACCCAATGTGGGGCTTGAACTCATAACCCTGGGATCAAGAGTCACATATTCCTGTGACTGAGCCAACCAGGTGCCCCTAATTTTATTTTTAAATATTGAGAATGCTGTGGAGAGTTTAAATCTAAACACGAAAATTATTTATGGATTAGGGGATGGATTCCTTAATCTTTAATGGCATTTCTAGCTCTAAAATTGTGTGTGTGTGATTGAGCGTGTGTGTGAGAATGTGAAAGTGTGTGAACGTGTGTATGAAAGAGAAAAACTGATCAGTGACAAAGTTTTTACTATGGTTGACCCATAGTTTTGTCTGGGCGTAGTCACTAATTGAGGATCACTATAGCTCCTAGTTTTTAATTAATGAGAAATAAAGGAGATCAGAAGGAGAAAAAATGTGCTTGGCTGCAGTGATAACTTGAGGGAATGGTGAGGCGGAAACCACCGGGGGAAGAGATGCGGCATCCCAACACATTTCTACCTGTCAGTGTGGGATTTTAAGACGCGCCTTACATTCAACACAACAACAGGACAACTTCAGACCCGAGGCAACTACAGCGAGGTTTGGGAAAAGAGATATTTTCAGTGAAGATTTTTGAAGTTTTCGGGGTGTCTGGGAGGCTCAGCGGGTTAAGTGTCCCACTCTTGATTTGGGCTCAGGTCATGATTTCACAGTCTGTAAATCTCACAGCACAGAGCCTGCTTGGGATTCTCTCTTTCTCCCCTTCTCTCTGTCCCTACCCAGCTCGTGCTCTCTCTCTCTCTCTCTCTCTCTCAATAAACAAAGAAAAAAGATTTTTGAAGCTTTCCATGGGCTGTGTTCAACTATTTCTTGAACGACTAAAAAATATGCAGGTTTTAAGAAAAGAAAAAGAAGAAAGGAAAAAAAACACACCATTCATGTACTACGTGTCACTGAAATATACATACAGTAGATGATGTATTTTTCGTCTCTTTTTTTTAACATTTATTTATTTTTGAAAGAGTGAGAGTACGAGTGGAAGAGGGGCAGAGAGAGAAGGAGACACAGAATCTGAAGCAGGCTCCAGGCTCTGAGCAAGCATTCAGCAGAGTCCAACGCAGGGCTCGAACCCACGAACCGTGAGATCATGATCTGAGCCAAAGTCGGACACTTAACCGACTGAGACACTTAGGCGCCCCTTTATTTTCTTTTTTTAAACCTCAAAGGATGGGAATATAAAAGCAGAACTTCTCATACGAGGTATGAGAGGTTTCCAGTACCTCTAGGATCACAGAGGGGGCGTTTATTTCTATTCTATTAAGATTCAATAATCTCTGTATAGATAAATTCTTTGCAAACACTATTCTAGAAATTGAGGAGTTGCCCGGTCACCACAGGAGATTTTTTTCCAATATGAGATATAAAATTTATAAGAAACGATAGATTTCCTCTTACATTTGTTCTAAGAAGGGTCAACTTGGCCTACATTTTGCCTCCCAATTAATGTGGACATAGAAAGAAGTTGCCGGCAAGGTTTTGTTAAACAAGATAACTGATCTGAAGCAGGGCATCTTTAAATAGCTCCTGAGTGCCTGCAGAGTTTGACTGGCTATTTCTGCTTTTAAGAGAAAGAGAGAAGAGAGAAAATTATCTGGAATTCATCACCATTACTATTAGGCTCCATTTGAAACCGAAAACACACATCATTAACCTAACAGTAGAAACGGAATCCAATGTTTTAGTTCCTGTGTGATGCCTAACAGTTAAATATGTAATAGGCTCAGGAGGAAATTGTACAAATGGTTTTCCAAGGGTTGGTCCTTGATTAGCACAACTGGGTGATTGATGGATTGATTTAATGGACCCTCATAGAGTCCTTAGTAAGCACTGAGTATTATTTTAAGTTCTTTACAAATAGGAACTCAATTAACACGCATAAAATACTATTATAATCTTCCATTTTCCAGAGAAGGAAACTCAGAGACAGAGAGAGGTGAATTTGTCCAAATCACACATCTAGTAAACATGCGCTGAAATGCAGATTCCAGTGGTCTCCCCGTCTTTGCTCATTACTACCACACTGCTGACATTCACCTGTTTCTGAGAACAACTACTCTATGTTTCAAGCCATGTGGGTCTGTGGTGGGTCATGAGCTAAAGATAAACGGTGGTCTCTGCCCCTGGAATATTCCTCAATCTAGCTGGAAGACAAACTTTCCACACAAAACAATTCGAAAGCCCCAGATGACAAATTATTTCGGCTGGGGAGGAGACAGTGGGATCCAGGATCTGAATTAGCTGGAGGCAGGACGTGACAGGAGTTTGGTTAAGCCTCGAAGGTTTCCATGGATGGTGGGAAGGGACAGCAGTGGGGAGCATGGGATGGTCACAGGGAGAGAAAACCACCTTTTGCTGATGCATGGGCACGTGTTGCGAATGCGGACTGCATGGACAGGTAAGGTCAGATGGGGAGCTGCCCAGGGTGAAGACCCAGACACCCGAACTTGACATCTGAGACCACAGGGAGTCACAGCAGGGTCTCAAGCAGGAACGTGACATGAGGCACAGAGAGCTGTGAAGTGGAGGGTGGCCAAGGTGATTTTTGATTTTTTTTTTTTTTTAAAGTAAATGTGGAGTCTTAAGTAGTTTAAGCAAAATCGGTGAGGTGGGGGTAGACGAGGGTAACAGTCTGTAGGATGGCCATGGTTTTGCATGTGTTCCCCTTCACCAACCGTAGGCAGGGGACTCCCAGGGAACCACACTCTGTACATCCCTCCCATTAAGTGTGGAAGGGGCCCCGTGAATCAGATGGGACGCCATTACCCCCGGGTTATGTCATATGGGACAGGTGAGGATCTCCGTGCGCCGAGGCTAACCAGGCGAGCTCTTTCTGGCAAAAGAGATTCTAAGTCAGAACGATTTGAAACAGGAGAGGGAGGGGCGCCTGGGTGGCGCAGTCGGTTAAGCGTCCGACCTCAGCCAGGTCACGATCTCGCGGTCCGGGAGTTCGAGCCCCGCGTCAGGCTCTGGGCTGATGGCTCAGAGCCTGGAGCCTGTTTCCGATTCTGTGTCTCCCTCTCTCTCTGCCCCTCCCCCGTTCATGCTCTGTCTCTCTCTGTCCCAAAAATAAATAAATGTTGAAAAAAAAAAAAAAAAGAAACAGGAGAGGGATTCAAAGTGCAAGTCTCCTTCTGGCTTTGAAGATGGAGGTGGGCACGTGGTAAGGAAATGGTGACAGCCTCGAGGAGCTGAGAAGGGCCCCCAGCAGGTGGCCAGCAAGGAGTCGGGGACCTCAGCCCTCAAGTTGCTAGCGACCGAATTCTGCCACAGGCAGGTGAGCTTGGCAGAGGACTCTGAACTCCAGATGAGAAAGCAGCCCAGCAGACACCTTGACTGTTTCTTTGTGAGACCCTGTGCAGAGGACCCAGCCACACTGTGCCGGGACTTCGGACCTACAGAGCTTGGCGCTGGTAAACAGGTATTGTTTTAATTTGTCGTGAAGTAGAAAACCAGTACAACGCCTGCCAGGGTGCCAGGTTCCACTGGAAGAGGCAGGAGAAGGGATGACCTCCAGGTGGCTCAGAAGGGGAAGCCACTTCATGAGGCACTCGGTGTGACTGTAAGTGATTCAGAGGAGGGAGGGGAGCCCAGCTGTGCTGATCCTGACCAGCACAGCCGTGCCAGAAGGGTGGCAGGTCGGCGGGAAGAACAGGCATGGTGTGGCAGCATCTGGCCCAGGAAAACACGATGGGAGGAGGGTGGCTTTTGAGAGAAGGCCCATCAGGATGTCCTGCTGGCAAAGCTAGGGACCCAGGCAGCACAGGGACTAGACGGGCAGTGGAACAGTTTCATCGCAAAGCTAAAATGGGTGGGTCTAAGAGACCGAAGACAGAGCCAAGGCCAGGCCTCGGGTGGACCCAGGCAGTCACACCCTAGGGACCAACATTTATCATTTATCGTACGCACGCTCTGTGCCAGGCACTGTGGGAAGTGTCTTTCATGCATCCTCCTTTAAAGCCCCACGACACCCGTTTGTAAATGGCAGAAACTGTCAACATCTAAGGAGGATGTTTGTTACTCCTCCGGTGACGGGTGGGGTTTTACAAAGCCACCGTTTCAGGATGGCAAAGAGCTCACTCCGCGGTCTGCAATGCACGTCAGGTCTGTGACGATTTCGTCGGGTCCAGGCCATAGCGTCAAGGAAACTACCTGTATGCAGCCCACTGAGAGGTAGCTGGCGGTCCGAGAGGGGTGACTATCCAACTCTGGGGTTTCAGGAGAGCCCCTGAGTGGCGTGGTGAAAATGGTGAAAAGGCCCTCAGACTGAGAAACTTGCGTTCTGGCCCAGTTACCTCTGAGACTTGGGGCAACTCATGCATTTTCCATCGATGGGAGGGTGGAACTAGATTTCTAAGGTCCCTTCCAGCTTTTTACAGGAATGAAGACATAAGTGAATTCGGGAGCATTAATTAATAAGCCAGACCATAGGAACCTGGGTCCTGATAAACAGAGTTATTGCAGAGCTAAAAGACTGGAAAAACATTTTGGCCCGGATTAAACAGAAATGGACAGAGTACTGGAGTCAAGAGAAAAAAAAAAAAAGTGAACACCATTGAAAGGTTTAATTCCAAAAGAGCAAATTTCAAAAGCAAAGTAGAAAAACAGCCTGCCCAGTGGATAAATGGGCTCCTTGGTAAGGATGCTGGCAGGCTGGACACCAAAGGGAATTTATTTATGTACTAGCCTGTCCCATTTCATGAGTCTGCCAGATAGGGCCCGGTCCTCTGCAGTGACAGAAGGGGAGGGAGGGTCAGGACCCTCCACTGGGGGGTGGGATGTGGCAGGCTCTCCAAACCTATGCCATCGAACAGCCCCTTGGCTGATCTCATGCTGGCCCAAGCACTCTTCTTGGATTTGGCTTCTCTTGTAGAAAAGAGTAGATGTCCTGCTGATGCTGATTTTGAGTTAATGGGAGGCTGTCTCTGTGACCAGATGGTCCTGGCACAGGCGAGAGGGAGTCTCTGGGACCACAAAGAGGAACAGACCCAGCCGGACTTCTGTTTAATGACACGTCTATCATGGCCAACTTCTCGCTCACTGATGATGTCAATGGGATACAGACAGGAGGGAAGAACACAGGACCAGCGAATTCTAGCAAGTACGGGCATTCTAAGACCCAGGCTGGGATTTGGGAGCCCATTGACGAGCCTGGAATGTGAATGGAAGGAGAGAAGCAAATAAATAAGACCGGCAAGGGCAGGCAAAGCAGGCCCCAGCTTTCAAAGAAGATGTGAGGGCCAGCTCGGCAGCAGTAACAGCCAGGACATACACTATTCAAAACAGCGGAGAAAGTTCCTTATTAATTCACCTGCCAATGTCAGAATCATCAGGGATGCTTTAAAAAAAATACTGATGATGATTGGGGCGCCTGGGTGGCTCAGTCGGTTAAGCGTCCGACTTCAGCTCAGGTCATGATCTCAGTCTGTGAGTTCGAGCCCCGCATCAGGCTCTGTGCTGACAGCTCAGAGCCTGGGGCCTGTTTTGGATTCTCTGTCTCCCTCTCTCTCTCTGCTCCTCCCCTGCTCACACTCTCTCTCTCAAAAATAATAAAATAAAAGATTAAAAAAAAATACTGATGGAGGAAGAGGCAGACCTAGAGGCACGGATTTCACCGGTCTGGCATGGGCCCTGGGTACTGGTGTCGTAAAAAATTCCCCGAGTCGTTCTACTGTAATTTGTTTCTAAGGGTTGAAAACCACTGGCCAAGATGGTGGTGCTTAATATATTTTCGGAGAAGTGGGAAAGCAGAAAAGGCATCTAGGAAGCTTTTTCCGATTGCCCATGCCTGCCCCCTCTATCAACATCTTAGTGAAGGGGCTGTGCCTATAGCTTAAAAAGCCTGATTCTGATATTCCCACCTCGCTGCGGAGAGCCATTGGTGGGGTGGATCTCAAGACCCTGCGTTAACATTCTTCATTATGTAGCATTAGCTACACACAAGAGAATAAATATAACTTATAAGTAAGTTAAGGAGAATAACAATAAAAGACCTCATGACCCATCTGAAATCCTGGCCTTGCCTCCCCGCGGGAGACAAGCTCTTTCTTCAATGGGGTCTGCATTATTAACAAGCAGGTGGTCTTGGCGCTCCGCTTCCGGGAAACCTAGGTTCTGGGCCGGGGAGGGCAGGGCCCGCAGGTCGGGAGGGTGTGAGGAGGCGGGGAGGAGGATCAAGGGCCCGCTGTGCGCGTGGGATGCAGAGCCAGGGGTGCCAGGCAGCGCCTGCCACAGCGTCTGAAAGCAGGCGAAGCATTTGTTAAAGTGTTAGAGAAATCCCTTTAGACCCAGTACAATGGAGACCCAGATGCTCTCGGAAGAGCCAGGCTTTCAACTGTTTTGTTTTCCCAGCCCTGGCTGCTGCCGCCAAATTGACAGGCACGCAATAGCTTAGGGGGCGCAGAGTTCAAGGCCCCGCGGATCTGTCGGACAAGAACAAAAAGATGCAACTTGATCTCTCTTTCTCTCTAGGCTATAATCACTCGGGTGAGCTTTTCTTTAGGATTATTATTCTATTATAAATCCAGATGCTTCAAGCCAATCAACTGCTACCTTTCTTAGAATGTACAAAGTAGGTCAGCGTTGGTCTATCAGGATGCATGGCCTCTGAATGAGTGCCACAGGCCGTGTGAATAATTAAATCGACATGTCCCTGGAGCAGCACTGCAACAGGAGAGCGTTTTCTCTCCCTGGGAGATGGTCAGCGACTAGAAGAAAGAGGAAGCCCAAGTGTCCCCCTGTAGGAGCACCAAGGTGAAGGGGAAATCCAGGAATGGAGGGGTGGGAATACTGGGGCAGGAAACCGGCTCTTGGGAGGCTGGGAGACTGTGGCAGAATTTTGGGCAGGGTCTATAGATGGGATCCAGGGAAGGTTGAGTCAGGGGCTATGTTAGGAAACAGATGCTCAATATAAGGGCTCGAGCACAAGGGCGTCAAGATCCAATCTTGCTTAGTATGGACATAACAAAGGGTTGGTTTGGGGGATGCCGGTAGCCAGCGTGGCGTAGGATCTTTGGGCCTTTAAACACTGCACAACTAGGGCCTGACATGCACTGGGGGGCCTTAAATCACAGAGGGGCTTTTACGTGTTTTGCAGAGGCAGCTGCTCCCATGGATGAGAAGCCTGGAAAAGATCAGGAGTTACCCACCAACTTGCACAAAGATGCGTGTGCTGGGGTTTCATCGGCTATAAAGAGCTAAAGGCTCTCAGGGGAAAACCTGCCACTCCTGGCTAATGAGGTCCCGGCAGATGACAATGTGAAAAATAAGACAAAGAAGGCCAGCCTGCCCTCTGAGAGGCTGGTAGACAGCGTGGTGACGGCATGGCATCTGACCTTAGACTGAAGGTCTCCCAAGTGGAGACAGGAGCCAGAAAGCTACAATTTTGGGCGCGACGCTCGAGCACACTACAGAATTGACCCCAGCAGGGACCCCGGTGGTAATCAGAGTCCTGTTGGTGGTAAATACTATGGTCTCTCTTATATTACAGCTGGGAGTATTCATTGTTACAATCAGTTGGGAAGATAATTTGGTGGCCTATCCTAAAGCTGAGCGCATGTACCCCTATGACCCAGCAATTTTACTTCTAGGAATGTGCTCGACAGATATGTGATCATACATTTGCTGAAAGATGTACAAGAACATTCATAGCAACGGTATTATTGGCATCGATAATGCCAATATGTGGTACATCAAACAATAAAGCAGTGAAAGTGAGTAAGTTCAATATGAATGAATTTCACAAAAATAATACTGAGCAAAGGAAGCTAATGCAAAGGTACAAACCACTTAATTTTATTTATATAAACAGCCAGGACCAATCTATGGTGAATATACCTAAAATCATGGACTTCTATACTTTAGTTACTTACTTACTTACTTAACTGTATGATGTCTGAATTATATCTCAATTATGCTGTTGGGTTTTGTTTTTTGTTTTGTTTTGTTTTTTTGGTTTCTATGATCTTTTTGTAAAAATTTATTTATTTTCAATTTACATCCAAGTTAGTTAACATATAGTGTAACAATGATTTCAGGAATAGAATTTAGTGATTCATCACTTACGTATAATACCCAGTGCTCATCCCCACAAGAGTCCTCCTTCAATGCCCCTTGTCCATTTAGCCCATCCACCCACCAACACCCCTCCAGCAACCCTCAGTTTGTTCTCTGTATTTAAAAATCTCTCATGATTTGTCTCTCTGTTTTTAATCTTATTTTTGCTTCCTTTCCCTTTTGTTCATCTGTTTTGTATCTTAAATTCCACATGAGTGAAGTCACATGACATTTGTCTTTTTCTGACTAATTTCTCTTAGCATAATACCCTCTAGTTCCATCCATGTTGCTGCAAATGGCAAGGTTTCATTCTTTTTGGTTGCTGAGTAATACTCCATTATACACACACACACACATACACACACACACACACACACACACACGCGCGCGCGCGCGCGCCACATCCACCACATCTTCTTTATCCCTTCATCAGTCAATGGACATTTGGGTTCTTTCACACTTTGCCTATTGTTGATAGTGCTGCTATAAACATTGGGGTGCATGTGTCCCTTCGAAACAGCACACCTGTATCCCTTGGATAAATGCCTAGTAGTGCAATTGCTGGGTCATAGGGTAGCTCTATTTTTAATTTTTTGAGGAACTTCCATACTGTTTCCAGAGTGGCTGCACCAGTTTGCATTCTCACCAGCAATGCAAAAGAGATCCTCTTTCTCCGCATCCTCGCCAACATCTGTTGTTGCCTGAGTTGTTTATTTTAGCTATTCTGACAGGTGTGAGGTGGTAGCTCGTTGTGGTTTTGATTTGTATTTCCCTGATGATGAGTGATGTGGAGCATTTTTTCATGTGTCTGTTAGCCATCTGGATGTCTTCTTTGGAAAAGTGTCTATTCATGTCTTTTGCCCATTTCTTCACTAGACTGTTTTTTGGGTGTTGCGTTGGTGAGTTCTTTATAGATTTTGGATACTAACCCTTGATTTGCTATGTCATTTCAAACATCTTCTCCCATTCCGCCAGTTGCCTTTTAGTTTTGCTGATTATTTCTTTCACTGTACAGAAACTTTTTATCTTGAGGCCCCAGTAGTTCATTTTTGCTTTTGTTTCCCTTGCCTCCAGAGACACGTTCCGTAAGAAGTTTCTGTGGCTGAGGTCAAAGAGGTTGTTGCCTGTTTTCTCCTCTAAGATTTTGATGGCTTCCTGTCTTACGTTCAGGTCTTTTGTCCATTTTAAGTTTATTTTTGTGTATGGTGTAAGAAAGTGGTCCAGGTTCATTCTCCATGTTGCTGTCCAGTTTTCCCAACACCTTTTGCTGAAGAGATTGTCTTTTTTCCATTGGATATTCTTTCCTGCTTTGTCAAAGATTGATTGGCCATGTTTGTGGGTCTATTTCTGGGTTCTCTATTCTGTTCCACTGATCTGTGTGTCTGTTTTTGCGCCACTACCATACTGTCTTGATGATTACGTCTTTGTAATATGTCTTGAAGCCTGGAATTGTGATGCCTGCTTTGGTTTTCTTTTTCAGGATTGCTTTGGCTATTCGGGGTCTTTTCTGATTCCATACCAATTTTAGGACTGTTTGTTCTAGCTCTGTGAAGAATGCTGGTGTTACTTTGATAGGGATTGCTAAGCTGTTTTTTTTTGTTTTTTGTTTTTTTTTCAAACAATGGTATAAAAAGTCAGGATAGTGGTTATCCTTGGTAAGAAGTAGTGACTGGGAGGGGGCATAAGGAGGGGCACTTTGGTGCTGGTAAAGTCTGGTTTCTCAATGTGGGTGCTGATTACAAGGGTGTGTTCAGTTGTGACAATTCTGCATACTTACAGTTTGCATACTTTTCTGTATATATGCTCTGCTTCAACAAAAATAACAGTACGATGACCATAAATCAAACAGGCCTGGCCTGGCTCCAGTACTTGGGGACGGTGAAGTGGATGTGCTCACTCCCTTCAAAAAAGTCCTGCCACTCGTGTACCCTGCAGAAGTTGATGGGGCTGGGGCTCCCCATTTCCTCAGTGAAGCCTTACTCACAGGCCCTGGGGGAATTCTCAGAAGAGAAAGCAGGAAGGGTCTGCCTACTGCCTCTCTTCTCTGGGCTCTGCTAGAGTAGGCAGATTTGGCCCTGGATTCTGGAGTATTAGTCCTGAGCCCATCCTTGCCTTAGAACCGGCTGGGCTACGGAGACTGTGACTCCTCACAGCTCAGCCGTCCGGGGGTCTGGTCTGCTGCTCCTGCAGCAGGATGGGAACGTATCTTCAGGGAGACCTTAGAGGCCAACTGCCCATAGAACTGTGACCCCAAGGCCAGCCTCTGCCTGCCCGAGCCAGACTCCTCAGGGGTGGGTTTGCAGAGCCTCATTGGTCACTGCCTAGCAGGAGCCTCTGAACCCCCAGGAAAATGGATCCTAAGGGGAGACACCTAAGCATGGGAGAAGGGCTCCCTGAGAAGCCCCGGTAGAGCAGAGGCAGCATTTTAGGGTGGAGGGCCGTGGGGATTTGAGGCTGTGGGCCAAAGTAGGACAGAGGGCTGACTACAGCCCCCGGACCGGTAGCTAGTGGATCCCTTTTGCCCAGAGAGTGTTAGAGGCCAAGTCCTTTGTTAGGTCAGACAGTAGAAGAGGCTGCCTCCAGGGTCAGGGACTTGTAGTCCTTGAAATTGATTTAATTCTACATTTAAAAAAATCTTCAGGGGCACCCGGGTGGCTCAGTCAGTTGAGTGTCCGATTCTTGATTTTGGCTCAGATCATGATCTCCTGGTTCATGAGTGTGAACCCCATATTGTGCGCTGTGCTGGTAGCACAGAGCCTTCTTGAAATTCTGTCTCTCTCTCTCTCTCTGCTCCTCCCCTTCTCTCTCTCTCTTTCTCTCTCTCAAAAATAAATAAAAAAATTTTTTTTTTTTAAAAAGGTAAAAAACCTTCATAGGTAACTTTGATGTATAAGCACTGTTCACTTATTCAGTCAACAAACATTTACTGGGTAGTTATTCCGGTTTCTGGTCAGTGCCAGGATCTGGGAAAGCAGAGGAATATCATCAAGGCCATAACGAGCCCACAGTCCGGTGTTCAGGGAGAGGCTGGCATGTGACAGGTAATTACAATACAGAGGAGTGACAGCAATAACAGAGGTTCGGGAGCACAGAAGGGTAAAAGAATCCACACGTGACTTTTTTTGCAAAATGTTAATTTCCTCCTAATTCATTTGGTTTTCGTATTCTGCATTCAGCAACATACCACAGCTCTGGCTCAGCTCAATAACAGTAAATATTGCCCACGACAACTCCCTCTAAAAGAGGCCCCACTACCAGGTTTTTTGGTTTTTTTTTTTTCCAGCTGTTTTTAAAAATAATGAACAAGCTAGGAGAGATAATCCAAGATCGCTAGCCATGTTTGTTTCATAATTACTGCCATTAAAATCATCTAGAAGAAGCATATCTATTTTTCACAATCTTTGGGGAATTAATTTAGCTGATCATCCATAAAGGAGTTCTTCAGATCAATATCACACTCCCTGTCACATACATGCATAGCAACAAACACCAGCTATGATTCTCTTCTTCTTCTAGGTCTGCATTACATGATGTAACCATATAAAAATAAAAATCAGTTCCCGGCCTCGGCACACGGGTAAGTGATGTGATCGGTAAAACAGGCTTACATACTTGCTTTTCAGTAGTCACGGAATCTATGACATCTAGCCTGGAATTTCCTATGTCAGCTGCCACAGTGGCCCCATGAGAGCACCCTCGTCCTTTTAGCAATACAGCAGGGGCATCCTGTTCACATGGGTCTAGTCTGGAGCAACCCCACAAGAAAGGGAAGGAACGCACCTTCAGCGAACAGGAACATTACCTTGGTCCCGTGGTAGAAGTCGTCCACGCATGTAGCGTTCATGAAGGTCTGATGGAAGTGGGTGCTGGTGTCAATGCCTCCAGGGATCACCAACTTCCCAGTGGCATCGATCACCTTGGCCCCTCCGGGGATCATGAGCTCACGGCCCACCTGCTGGATGATGCCATTCTCAATGTAGACGTCAGCCTCGTGGGTGCAGTCATCGTTCACCACCTTGCCTCCCTTGATGAGAATCCTCACGCTGCCTGAATTGGCAAGCATGTTCCTATGGAGGGTGAAAGGGAGGCACCAGTCAAGGTCAAAGTCCCTTTTCACTGTAACCAAGGTCCCACTTCTTCCTATCAGAGTCCAAACCCCATGGGCAGAGTAAGTGAGCAGGGAGGGGGAGGAAGTTTCCCCATGGCCTGAGAACACGGGTCCTACAACCAGCTGGGGTCACAAGCCTCCCACTGACCTCATAGTGAGACTTATTGGGAATCACGACACAGTGGCAGTAGGGGTGCATCCGGGGCCCAAAGAAACATCAGTGTCTACCTTCCCAAAATGATGTGTAGGTTCTAAAGCATTTTCCTATCTACTGTGTTGTTTTAGTCCCAGAACAACCCAAGGAGTGGCATTTTACCAATCAGAAAGCTGAAACTGCTGAGTAAGGGATTTATGGCTTCTCAGTAGCCAAGTCAAACCACAGGTCTTGTGTGAACAGTGTCCCCACTGTACCATATGGTCCCAAAGGTATCAGGGGCTCCCGGGGCGTGTCTCACAGAGCCAAATTCTCCAAGCCTCACAGTTGTTGAATCCGTGTCATTCTTCAGGTGGATTCAGCTCCAGCTGGCTCTCCCATGTCTGCCTCAAGGCCACTACTACCACATTAAGCTCCACAGCTGGCTGCACATGAATAAGCTCATTGGCAGAGCCTTTGCAAAGCACCTGCACTAAAGCTCCACCCCCAGAGATTCAGCTTTATGTGGTCCAGACTGGGTCCCCCAGAACCACTATTTGAAAAAAAGTTTGTGGGGGGGGGGGCGCCTGGGTGGCTCACTTGGTTACGTGTCTGACTCTTGGTTTTGGCTCAGGTCATTATCTCACGGTTCTCAAGTTCGAGCCCTGCATCGGCCTATGCACTGACAGTGCAGAGCCTGATTGGGATTCTCTCTCTCCCTCTGCCCCTCTCCTGCTCTCTCTCTCTCTCTAAATAAATAAATAAACTTATAAAAAAATTTTTAGGGACGCCTGGGTGGCTCAGTTGGTGAAGCGTTGGACTTTGCTTCAGGTCATGATCTCCTGGTTTGTGGATTTGAGCCCCACGTCGGGCCCTCTGCAGTCAGCAGAGCTGGCTTCAGATTCTCTGTCCCCCTCTCTCTCTGCCTCTCCCCCACTCGCGCTGTCTCAGCCTCTCTCAAAATGTTTATTTATTTATTTTGAGAGAGAGAGAGCAAATGAGCAGGGGAGGGAAGGGCAGAGAGAGGGAATCCCAAGCAGGCTCCGCACTGTCAGCGCAGAGACCAATGTGGGGCTCAAACTCATGAACCCTGAGATCATGACCTGAGCCGAAACCAAGAGTCAGATGCTCAACTGACTGAGCCACCCAGGCACCCCTGGAACCACTATTTTTAAAAGCTAGAGAACTTTACCATATGCTTAAAGAAGAATTAATGCCAATCTCTTCCAGAAAACAGAAGAGAAGGAAATGTTCCCAACTCATTTTATGAAACCAGTATTCCTCAGATACGAAAGCCAGACAAAGACAGTGCCAAAAAAAAGAAAACTATAGGGTAATATCCCTCATGAATATACATTAAAAAGTTCTTAACAAGGGGCGCCTGGGTGGCTCAGTCGGTCGAGCATCAGACTTTGGCCCAGTTCATGATCTTGCAGCGCGTGAGTTAGAGCCCTGCATTGGGCTGTCAGTTCTGAGCCTGCTTCGGATCCTCTTTCCCCCTTTCTCTGCCCCTCCCCCTGCTCACACTCTTGTCTCTCAAAAATTAAAAAAAAAAAAAAGCTCTTAACAAAATATTAGCAAGTAGAATTCAGCAATGTGTAAACAGAATTCTACACCATGTAGGGGCGCCTGGGTGGCTCAGTCGGTTAAGCATCCGACTTCAGCTCAGGTCACGATCTTGCGGTCCATGAGTTCGAGCCCCGCGTCGGGCTCTGGGCTGATGGCTCAGAGCCTGAGCCTGCTTCCGATTCTGTGTCTCCCTCTCTCTCTGCCCCTCCCCCATTCATGCTCTGTCTCTCTCTGTCTCAAAAATAAATAAAAACATTTAAAAAAATTAAAAAAAAAAAGAATTCTACACCATGTAAATGGGATTTATTCCAGGGATGCAATGTTGGCTCGATATTTGAAAATTCAATCAATGTAATCCACCATATTAACAGGCTAAAGAAGAAAAATCACATAATCATATCATTTGATGCAGAAAAAAACATATGACAAAATTCAACATCCATTCGTGATAAAAACTCTCAGAAAAGTAGGAATAAAAGTTAACTTCCTAAATTTAATAAAGAACACCTGTGAAAAACCTATAGCTAACATAAGACTTAATGATTAAAAACTGAATGCTTTGGGTGCCTGAGTGGCTCAGTCGGTTGAGCATCCAGCTCTTGATTTTGGCTCAGGTCATGATCTCACAGTTTGTGGGTTTGGGCCCTACGTTGGGCTCTGTACTGACAAGCTCAGAGCCTGCTTGGGGTTCTCTCTCTCCCCCTTTATCTGCCCCTCCTTGCTCGTGTGCTCTCTCTCAAAAATAAATAAACATTAAAAAGAAAAAAAAAAGGTTGAGTGCTTTCCGCCTATAATTGGAAATAAGGCGAGGGTGTCCACTGGAAATAAGGTGAGCAGTCCACTATCACTGCTAGTCAATAAAGGGAATTCTAGCCAGCACTATAAACGAATGAAATGAAATAGCAATGGAAATATATTTCATATAGATCAAAAAAGAAAAAAATAAAACGGTCTCTATATGTAGATGACATGATGGTCTATGTAAAAAATACCAAAAAAACTTAAAAAAAAAAAAAAAAATCTCCTAGGGGGTGCCTGGGTGGCTCAGTCGGTTGAGCATCTGACTCTTGGTTTCTGCTCAGGTAGTTAGTGATCCTGGGGTTGTGGGATCAAGCCCCACATCAGGCTCCATGCTGAGCATAGAGGTTCTCTTTCTTAAGGTTCCCTTTCTCTCTCCCTTTGCCCCTTTTGCCTGTTCGTGCTTTCTCTCTTAAAAAAAAAAAAAAAAAAACAATGCTAGTACAAGTGAGTTCAGCAAGAATGCAAGATAAAAGACCAACATAAAAAGTTAGTTTTTCTATATACTAGCAATGAACACATATACATGATGCAAAAAACTTTAAATGCTTAGGCATAAATCTAAGAAAATATATACAGGATTTGTATGCTGAAAACCACAAAATGCTGATGAAAAAAATCAAAGATCTAAGTGAGTGGAGAGACATACCATGTTCATGGATTGGAACACCCAACATAGTAATATATCAATTTCCCCCTAATGGATATACATGTTTAATGTAGTTTGTATCTCAGCAAAAATATTTTGTAGATAGAGGCAAGCTTATTGTTAAAGTTTATGTGAAATGACAAAGCTAAAATAATTTTGACAAAGATGAATAAAGTGGGAGGGATTGGTCTAACTGATTTCAAGACTTACTACATTGCTACAGTAATCAAGACTTTGTGATATGAATGGAGGGATAGACAGAAAGATCAGTGGAACAGAATAAAGATCCAGAAATATCCCCATGCAAGTATGGTCAACTGATTTCTGACAAAGCTACAAAAAAGCAATTCGATGGCGGTGGGGGGGAAAGATAGTCTTTTCAACAAATGGTATTGGAGCAATTGGATATCCATAGACAAAAAATAAACCTTGGCTTAAATCTCAAATCTTATACAAAAATCAACTCAAAATGGAACATACACTGAGTGGCCACGTTTGACCACTAACCATTCTCTTCCTCTTGGAGCTCCCTTCCATTAGCATTAAATGTGGCCATGCAGTGGAGGGGAATAGGGACCACAAGGAGATCTTGACCAGTTTTGGAGATGAACAAGTCTTTGATAAATGGTGGTTGAAGCCAAGTTTGTGGGAATTTGTCAATTCTTTGTGAATAAAAGAAGCCATAAAATGGGCTGAGGAATATGGCTGAGGTAAGGTACTAATTTAGGACAGAGAAGACCCAAGATTTTTCAAGCAGCTAGGAAAGAGTCAAAGGAAAGATTGAAGTTCTAGGAGAACAAGAGATTATTTGTGATGTAAGGTCTTGCAGCATGGGAAGAATGATGGCCGTCATCAATGGAAGCCAGGTCCCTGTCAACTTACATAGTTTATTTGATTTGATCCTTCCAACAAATCTGTGAGGAAGCTATTATCATGCCCATCCACAGAAGAGGAAACAGACTCAAGAAAGGCTAAGTTCAAGGCTCGTAGGAAGAAGATATGTGAAGATGCAGAAGAGGTAAGAATATACAGCTGTTCTCTCTGTACATCTGGAGGTGGGAGCTCCTGGGAGCATCAAGGAGCAAGAGGCTGTGAGCAGAGTGGGGGAGGTATGGGGGAGTCACTGTGGGGCTGGAGGCGTGAAGGGGAAGGTACACAGGGGAAGGGGTCGGTGCTCAGACAGCTGCGGTCACGGTGAGTGAATCAGAATTCTGTCCAGGGAGCCCACTTTGGTTGGATCTACAACTCTCTTGACCCTTAGGTATCTGAACACAGATGATTGTCATTTAGGCCTAGAAAATATAGGACAAAGTCTGACCAGGGGGATGGAGACCTCACCATTGCAGGGTCTCCCCAAGGCTCAGATGAAGCCCACCTTTCTACTTGGTAAACTTCTTATTCTTTGGGACCCAATTCAATTGTCCCCCTTTCTGAGAAGACTCCCTGACTCCCTGCCCCTTCATAGACTTCATGGCCCTGGAGTCTATCTGCATCTGTGAACTAAGGTCCTCCAAGTCAACAGTATAATCAATGATCATTATTTCTGTTCCCTCCTCATCCCCAGCCTCCTGTATAGGATACTCAAAACCAGTGAACAAGTGAATGAATGGCCTTGCTGCACTTGTTACACCCGCAACATGATCAAGTGGTTTAAAGCAGTGAATAGTAGGCTGTTCCATATTTGTTTCCTGGGATATCTGGCAACTTTACGTTCAGGATAATGCTCAGCTTTCGTCACTTTTCCAATACAGCAAAAACCTGTGGACAGAGCCGAGGCACCAACAGATGTCCTCTTCTTCTTGCCATTTCATTTGCCTGCCACCAGATAAGTTGTGGGGAGGCTGTGTCCCAGGATGAAAAGGCTTTAGAACCTGTTGAAGGAATACCTCTTGAAAGGAGGTAAGTCAGCTATCTGGAGATCTTAGCCTGCTCTCCTAGATACACTTGATTAAGCAGTTTGTTTTTGTCAAGATGACCAGTCTGGAGTGCCTGGAATCTCAACACCAAGAAAGTTTACTGTGCTTATTCACAGCATCAACCACCAGGCTCTCCTGCTGTTAGGAGGGGCTGGCCCTTTGGGGGGGCTGCTGCTGGGGCGGTGCTGGGGAACAACACAGGTGGTGGGAGTAGACCGCAACAGTTGTTTCCCAGGAACATCTGCTCCCCACCAGGTATCATTCCAAGCTCTGGGGAGAAGGGGCCTCTCTCCTAGTGAGGAAGGTACTGGGCACAGAGGCGGCGGTGAGGTGTCAGGCTGGAGAGATGGGAAAATGGGACCGTCACAGCCACAAGCTTATTGCCTGAAGCTGGGAGGAAGCTAAACATTATTTCAGATCTTTTGTCCTAAAACCTGAAAACTGGAGTTTTAATTTAATATGCAACTAGGAAATGAGTTTGTTCTCAGGTGATGGACATAAGCACTCTGGCCAAAGGAAGCCTGGAGAGCCTAAGAGATGCAATCTCCCTCTCTCTCATTACGAAGTCAAGGCCAAGTGTGACCACGAAAGAAGAGACGCACCTTCTCAGTTTGCACTAAAAAGAGGGAAGTGGTGGTGGTGGTAGGGGCGGCCGAAAGAAGACACCCCCCCGCCCCAGCCCTCTGTGCAAATATATAATCCTCACCTTTTAAAGCCACTTTAAAGAGGAAAAGTAGGAATATTTATGCTGGCAAATTGTTTATGTCAGTGTTGTAAATGAGAAAATTGACTTGCTTATTAATCTAGAACACATACTTCAGAGTATACACCCGGAGGGTCGGGACTTTGAAGGGCGATGCGATAATAAATTACTGGGGATTCTTGTCCTAGCTTTGATGCTGCCGTCAAAAGCCAAGGGTATCTTCTTCAAGAGAAACGAGAGCAATAGCTCTTGGTAAGCTAACACCCCGTGTCTGGCATTTTCCATGCATTCAACCACGGGGCAACCCTGAGAAGTGGGAACGAGGCAGGAACATTAGCCCCATCTTAAGAGGAGGAAACACAAGTTTTGGAAATTAAAGGCCACACCACTCCAGAAGGATCGGGTTCATAGTCAGGTCTACCTGAGTTTAAAGAAAGGTCATTAGAGTTCGCTCTGCATAGAAGAGTTACAGGCGATTCTTATGTTATTTATAGTTTTCTGTACTTTCAAACTATACACAATAAACTTGGGTTACCTTTCATAACCTGAGAAGTTATGTTGAGAAGCTTTTTTTTTTTTTTAAAGCTAAAAAGAAGCCAGAGGCATCCAATGTGACCCTTCATTCAGGTGGAGGGCTCAGTTCCTCCCGATGCCTCCTTTATGGGAGGAGCGGGTAGAGCTACGACCGACTGTAACACTCAATCCTTTCTCTAGAACCCTTGGGTTGGGTCCCCGACCCAACCTGTCTTTTCATCTTCCTTGTAGAAATCCATGAAGGTTAACCCAGCTCTGAAGGGACTGGATTCCCAGGATACCTTTAGAGGGAACTCATTCTCAGAACGTAGAGGACCCTGTTAATAATGTTAACAGTTAGTGCACACCTCCTGTACACTGGGCCCTCACCAAACCTGTCACACACATGATCTTATCTGATCCTTACAACGCTCTGACGTAGATACCATTATTGCCCCATTACTGCCACAGAGATGGCTGAGGTTTAGAAAGTTAAAGAAACGTCCTCAAGGTCACATAGCTAGCTTGTAACAAAGCAGGGATTGAAAGCCAGACACTTGTCTAGAGCTGTTGTGGACCGAAAGTTTGCGTCCTTCCAAAATTCATACGCTAAAGCCCTAACCTCCAGTGTGGCTGCGTTTGGAGATGAGCCCCTAAGCAACATTTTAAGGCTAAAGGAGGTCATAAGGTGCCGTCCTGATCCCACAAGGTTAGTAGAAGAGACACCAGAGGGCTGAGTCCCCAACCCACCACCCCCATGTGCTTTGCATAAGCGCTGAAAAAAGGCCCTGTAAGAAAGGCGCTGTCCACCAGCGAGGAAGAGAGTTCTCACCAGAAACCTACCACACTGACACCCTCATCTTAGACTTCCAGCCTCAGAACTGTGAGAAAATAAATTTCATTGTATAAGCCCTGCAGTCTGTGGTATTTTGTTGTGGCAGCCTGAGCAGACTAACACAAGAGGCGACATCCCCGACCATGCGCCATATGCCAACATGGAGGCCGTGCGACCCAGAGCCTGGATCTCAAGCCGCCTGGTGGAGCCACTTCGGTGGATGCTCTGAGCTCCTTCCCCCACCCTCTGGCAGACTTTCGGCTTCAGACTAGGGATTGCTGTCATCAGAACTGCCTGCGGGCCTTCAGCCTTTTGGGGCGACTGAGGCCTCAGAACACTCTAGGGATGTGCTGTCGTGTTTGGATAATATCATAGCACGGTTCCTTAGTATACTCGCTCCCTGTCCGTGATGCTTTCGGAGATTGTCTTTTTATTTCAACGTTTTTTATTTTTTTGGGACAGAGAAAGACAGAGCATGAACGGGGGAGGGGCAGAGAGAGAGGGAGACACAGAATCGGAAACAGGCTCCAGGCTCTGAGCCATCAGCCCAGAGCCTGACGCGGGGCTCGAACTCACGGACCGTGAGATCGTGACCTGGCTGAAGTCGGTCGCTCAACCGACTGCGCCACCCAGGCGCCCCGGAGATTGTCTTTTTAAAATGAACATTTGTGTGCACTAAAATACTCTAATTGGGGCACCTAGGTGGCTCAGTTGGTTAAGGTCTGACTCTCGGTTTCGGCTCAGGCCAGGATCTCACGGTTCCGTGAGTTCGAGCCCCATGTTGGGCTCCACACTGACGGTGCGGAGCCTGCTTAGGATTCTCTCTCTGCCTCTCTCTTTCTCTCTCCAAATAAATAAACTTTAAATTTTTTTTTTCAACGTTTTTTTATTTATTTTTGGGACAGAGAGAGACAGAGCATGAATGGGGGAGGGGCAGAGAGAGAGGGAGACACAGAATCGGAAACAGGCTCCAGGCTCCGAGCCATCAGCCCAGAGCCTGACGTGGGGCTCGAACTCACGGACCGCGAGATCGTGACCTGGCTGAAGTCGGACGCTCAACCGACTGCGCCACCCAGGCGCCCCATAAATAAATAAACTTTAAAAAAATACTCTAATTTCATTCTCTCTAGTGGGTGAGAGAGACACAAATTGTGTTACAGAGCAACTAAAGTGTAGAGGATATATTTCTTGTCTAAAAACCTGAAAACAAAGTTAACACATATTGGTTTAGGGGCACCTGGGTGGCTCAGTCAGTCGTTTAAACGTCTGACTTCGGCTCAGGTCATGATCTTGAAGTTCATGGGTTCGAGCCCTGCATCGGGCTCTGTGCTGCCAGCTCAGAGCCTGGAGCCTGCTTTGGATTCTGTGTCTCCCTCTCTCTCTGCCCCTCCCTGCTCACGCTCTGTCTCTCTTTCTCTCAAAAATAAATAAACCTTAAAAAAAAATTAGCAGGTATTGACTTAAAATTTTTTTTTTTAATGTTTTTATTTATTTTTGAGACAGAGAGAGACAGAGCATGAGCGGGCGAGGGGCAGAGAGAGAGGGAGACTCAGAATCCGAAGCAGGCTCCCGGCCCTGAGCTGGCAGCACAGAGTCCGACGCGGGGCTCGAACTCACGGATCGTGAGATCATGACCCGAGCTGAAGTCGGATGCTCAACCGACTGAGCCACCCAGGCACCCCCACGGGTACTGATTTAAACTGGGTGTCTCTGACCCGTGTACCAGAGACCAGAGCTGTGAGTGAGTGAGCCGGCTGTGTGATGATTGATGGTGAGACTGTCTTGCTACACCAGTATCCTCCCCCCCAATTTTAGATTTCCAAATTGTCTACGTGGCCAAGATGCCTCATCCCACCTAGCCTCCCTCACCATTGACGGTTGACACTCATTATGCTTCTCACCTCCCCCAGTAACCTCATTAGCGCCACCTTCCCACAGATTTCCCTGCTAGTCTTTGCTAAACTAAACGGAAGAAAAGATGTTCTGGCGTCTTTTTCTGCAGCAAGCCTTCTGTCTGTGTACAGACGAGTTCGTGAACATAATGGGGTAAGGGGGTGGGTGAGTGGGGAATATACCTTGGCTCCCTTAGGAGAGTCCCTCAGAAGGGAAAAGCTTTGAGCACAATTGTGCCACGGGCTATGGCGGTCTTTTTCTCTGTTCTGGTGGGGGCAGTATATTCAGAAAACATTCTTATCCATGGTCATGGTCAGTATCAGATTTACTTACTTGTGATGCTTCAAATCACTCGTTTATTCCAAACACAGTTACTGCGTAGACAGAGCCCATGTCTGGGCCACTGGCTTGCCATATAGGCTGTGGACTGAATGTTTGTATCACCCCCAAAATTCCTATGTTGAAGTCCCAATCCCAAACATGATAGTATCTGGAGCTGGGGCCTGTGGGAGGGAATTAGGTCATGAAGTTGGGGCCCTCATCAGAAGAGACAGGAGATCTCTCTCTCTCCCCCACCTCCCTCTCTCTCTCTCTCTCTCCATCTCCTGCCTGGGCCCCCACCCCGTGCGAGGACACAGAGAGAAAGGTAGTCATCCGCAAGCCGGGAGGAGAGTCCTCACCAGGAAACAAATTGGCCAGCACCTCGATCTTGGACTTCTTAGTCTTCAGAACCGTGGGGAATAATTTGTTGTTGTTTAAGCCACTCAGTCTGTGGTATTTTTATTATAGCGGCCTAAGCTAAGATACTACATTAGAAATGAACATTATCATCAAATCATCATTAAATGACAACTGTGCCTTAAAATAGATGTCACCTCCTTTAAGGACTTCTGGCGGTATTCCACATTCCCATTTGTCTAACCAACAACTCTGATCACCCAGCTATGTTGTCTATGCAAATGAAAGAACTCAAACCACATGGCTGTCCTCCCAGGCAGAAATGGAAAAATGCCAGATAGTCAAACGGTATTAGAAGGAATAAATCAGAACTATGGAATTCTAGAGCTGCATAGATTCATCAAGTCTACCCTGACTTTCCCTTCAGTCCCCGGACTTTAGCAACGGTGACCTTGAATAGAAGGGAAGCAGTCCAGCACCAACAGGGGGGCCGGTAAACTGCAAATGTGGAGATCTGAGGAATTCTACAACATATCTGGGGAAGCAGTGATGCCTTCCACGGCAAGATGGTGGATGTCTTTGATACGCCAAGATTCATCCAACTGTATGCAGCTTGTATTCCCCAATTTCCTAATTCCGTGGCATGGATTCCTCATGCTCCTGAGCCAGTGCTGGGGCACAGACAAGGTGATGTGCAAGCTGGGGAAACAGCCCTGTCTAACCTGGGAGTGCAGTCTTTCCTGAGAAAGCCTCTTTATGTTTAAAACAGTGACAATAATTGCTATTTGCTACCTAATAACTGTCTTGTTGGATAAAGGAAAATTTCCTGCACCGCCCACCCTTCTGCCCCGCTTAGTGCTGTAAGCTGTTCCAGTGCAGAACTGCACAGCGGGGGGATCCTGCCGGGTGGACAGTCAAGGTTATGGCAGCTGCTGCTTCTCGCTCATGAAATGCACACAAGCCCATGCTCCTAAAAGGCGCACAGGGTTAGCCCTGCCAAGGAAATGCCAACCCCAACACTGTGTCTTGAAATTGCCTGTGTCTGTCATCACCTTTCCCGGCTCCCCTGTGCCTGCAGGGAGGTGCGAGACAAGGAGAGTCTGCAAGGTCTGTCCTGCACAGCTGCCTCCTGCCAGCAGCTCAGCTGGAGGACGCTGGGGAACTCTGGGGCTCGACAAAGACACATGGGGCCAGAAAGGTGCCAAGTGGATCCTTCTTGCATAAAGACCTTAAAACTAACTTGTTAAAGGGGTGCCTGGGTGGCTCAGTCCCTTAAGTGTCCAACTCTTAATTTTGGCTCAGGTCATGTTCTCTTGGCTTTTTTTTTTTTAAGTTTATTTATTCATGTTGAAAGAGGGACAGAGAGAGAGGGGGACAGAGAGAGAGTCCCAAGCAGGCTTTGCGCTGTCAGCACAGAGCCCGACGCGGGGCTCCATCTCACAAACCTCGCGATCATGACCTGAGTCGACATCAACAGCTGGACGCTTAACCAACCAAGCCATCCAGGTGCCCCATATGTATTTTCTTTTTAATAGGCCTTGGTTTAAGACTCACATGTCCTCTTTTGGTCAAATCCAAAGAAGAATGTGTGATTTTACAGACGCTCAGTCACTGTGATATGAAGGGATGTGCAAAGCAAGAGCTATACATCCACCTTGTGACATGAAGGACCTACTCAGCCAACCCTAATGGTGAATGGAGTGCTAACTGGAGGGGAAGGAGAAGCCAGTTCTGGTCACTGGGGCTACACTGAATGATGTGGCTTTTCCTTTGCTCCAAGCAGCTAACATTTGCCAAAGGATCAAAAGGCAATACGTGGCAGTGGTTAGAAGACAAAAAAAAAAATACACAGCTGCTTTTCTTCTTCTGATCAGCATATAGGAAAGAGAAACAGAGCAGGGGGAAAGCCTACCCTAAAGGGGGGTTGGGGACAGGTGTGAGGGGGCGGGGCATTGCCCTTATAGCATTCTGGGATGGTACTGGAAGGGGATTCTCTTTGAGATGATAAATGAGAACAAATGAAAGATTCAACAGAACACAAAAGCCACAAAGGGAAGTTTAAGGTGAGTGGGAAACAGCCAAGGCTGTAAGTTAAATACATTTAAGTGTTCAGTAAACTGCCTTTCTAAATAATACAGCACTAAATAATTCTTAACTAATATGAAAGCCGTATAATTTTATCATTCTTAATTGGCTTTATCGACTCTTGAGTAGATTTAAAACAGTAGTTCTAGGGGCGCCTGGGTGGCGCAGTCGGTTAAGCATCCGACTTCAGCCAGGTCACGATCTCGTGGTCCGTGAGTTCAAGCCCCGCGTCAGGCTCTGGGCTGATGGCTCAGAGCCTGGAGCCTGTTTCCGATTCTGTGTCTCCCTCTCTCTCTGCCCCTCCCCCATTCATGCTCTGTCTCTCTCTGTCCCAAAAATAAATAAACGTTGAAAAAAAAAATTTTTAAAACAGTAGTTCTAACATGCGTGTCAGGTATAAAGAAAAGTGACAAACACCTGTGAATTCACCATTGTCACTACTGTTGAAGTCCCCACACCTCTTTCGTCCCACCCACCCCCACCCTCAGACATAACCACTTCCCCAGTTAATTTGTATGGACTAATGATAAATAACAATTAGGTGACAAGGAAAAATAAAAAAGACAAGATCACAGCTGTTCCCACCCCATGACCTCCTCTCCCCAACATCTCAGGATCACACTTCACCTGCCTTATGACGACTGACTTCTTCATCACTTAGTACCGTGCTTTCTAAGGTAAGCAGGAATCTGGAACCTATTCCATGCTAATAATGAG
The DNA here is from genome assembly GCF_014898765.1 of Herpailurus yagouaroundi. Lineage (NCBI taxonomy): Eukaryota > Metazoa > Chordata > Mammalia > Carnivora > Felidae > Herpailurus > Herpailurus yagouaroundi. Next base: position 21,783,502 of record NW_024412419.1, on the reverse strand, counting down.
GATGTGAGTGCGTTTTAACATCTAAATGCCCACTGACCATTCCACTAGCATGTTCCACAGGCACATGCACTCAACCTTTCCAAAACCAGCTGCATCATTCCCAATGGCCCACCCAGAAATCTGAGACTCTTCCTGAATTCCTCTCCCAACTAGGCCACTGTCAGCATCAAGGGCTGGTCTGAGTGGTGGGCCTGGTTTGGGTCACCTAGGAGTTTCGTGCAAAATGTGTTGAGGGATTCTGGAGGCGGAACCCAGCCACGGGGAAGGAGAACTGGGTAAAAGGAAGGTAAAAGGGGGATCTGGGGCTTAGGCATCCCCAGGGACTAGGGGGGGGACCTGGAGGCAGGAAGAAGGGCCAGTCAGGCTGAAGGGTAGCACACAGAGGGCAAAGGCTGGACAGGCTGTGGCCGATGTTATGCCCACCCCGAGTCACGCTGGACCCTTCAACCAGTAGCCGTCAGCCATAAGAGTCCAGCACCCGGGCCACACTGGGAGGGCAGGCAGGCAAAGAGGACCCATCTGTCCATAAGACGGGTGAGAGTGTGGTGAACAAAGGCTTCTTCTTAAGAAGGGTTAAAAACAAACACACAAGCAAACAAACAAAGACAAAGGAGCTGCTATAGTGAAGCCCAAGAGGTGGGCCTGGCTTCTGGGGAAGGTGTACGCGGACCCACTTGGGGGGAGTCCTTAGGCTAAGATCGAGCAAGAAGTCTTAATCCCGTCGCTTCATCCGACCTGGCCTGGCGCAGCGTGGCCACGCGCATTAGGGCACGGAGGGCAAAAGTGAAATTCCAAGGGATTAGCCCAAGAGGGTGGTAAGCAATGAAGCCGCAGACCGCCTGTTCCAGGTTAGCTGTGTGAGAAACTGGGCAGTTGTGGGAAGGGGAAGCTGAGTGCTTGAGAGCGGGCATGGCGCCGCGACAGAACAGGCTGGCCGTGGGGCACCAGGTGCACGTGGCCCATGCCCTTGCTCCTTTCAAGCGCTCGCCTGCTCACTGAGGTCAGGGGGCTTTCATCTGAGGCTGGGGGAGACCGAGTACCAGCAAATACCAGTAAATATGAGTCAATCCCCACCCGTGAGCCCAGCTAGCTGCTCCAGGGCCCCGGACGAAGGTCAGGGAGGTGTAAACACGCTGGAGACAAGGGTCCCAACCTCCGGACTGAGGCTTCAGCCAGAAGACACCAGGCTCTTGTGACTGCTAGCCACTATCGCCAGCATAGCCCTTCCCCTGGCAGGCCTTCTGGCAGATTCCTCAGCCCTGCTGTGCTTTCCAGGCTCTCACCAGCTGTCTCCAGGCCCCAGAAATAATTCCATCAGCTCTCTTGGAAGGAGACCAGCTGCAGCTCAAGGGCCTCCAGAGTGGCTGCTTCCTAGAACGCCAGCCAAAGGACGGAGAGGCCAGCGGCCACTCCCAGAAAGGGGGGTGGGGAACGACTCTTCTCTGAGACCCCCATTCTCAGGTGGGGGGTGTAAAAGCAGGAGAAAAGAATGCGTTTTCCTAACTAAAAGTATCCCAGGGGCACCTGGCTGACTCAGTCAGTGGAGCACGCAACTCTTGGTCTCAGGGTGCTGAGTTCGAGCCCCACACTGGGTGTACAGATTACTTAGAAATAAAATCTTAAAACATAAAATCAAATCAAAGAAAAGTTGGGGCACCTGAGTGGCTCAGTGGGTTAAGCATCCAACTCTTGATCTCAGCTCAGGTCTTGATCTCAGGGTCGCCAGTTCACGCCCCACCTTGGGCTCCACGCTGGGTATGAAGCCTACTTCAAAAAACTAAAATAAAAAAAAAATAATAGTAAAATAAAATAAAATAAAATAAAATAAAATAAAAAGTGTCCCAAACCTGGGCTACCTGATAAACTCTAGATTTGGGATAGATACTAAGTGAAAATACACAAAAATTCTAACTTTTCTTATTTATTTATTTATTTATTTATTTATTTATTTATTTATTTATCCCTTTTAAACTAAAACTTGATATGAACTAACTACCACCATATATAACATCTCCCCAACAACAATTGAAGGAAAAAGCAAGAGACAAAATAGTAAATACAGTGTAAGTCCTTAAGAACTTTCAAAACCAGGCAAAAGTGAGCTACAGTGTTTAGGCATAAAGTTGAAGAAAGAAGAGAAACCAAAGAAAGGATTATTATAAAAGTCAGGGTGGGTGGTTATCTCTGGAGGGTAGGGAGGGGCTGTGTTTGGGCAGAGGCACCTGGTGGGGAAAGCTTCTGGAGAGCTGCAAATGTTCTAGTCTTTCAGTTGAAAAAGGGTGGGAGTTACACAGGTGTTTGCTTTAAATGACTCTTTAAATTAGACATTTTCTGCGCTCTTCTGTATGTATCTCATAAAACTCTTAAAAATTAAAAAAAAAAAAGAACTCCATGTCAATATACGGAATGATATGCAATGTGTTACTACAATTATGTAAAAATATCACACACACAGAACAGACCAGGTGAGGGGTGCCTGGGTGACTCAGTCGGTTAAGTGTCTGACTTTGGCTCAGGTCATGATCTCGCGGTTTGTGAGTTCAAGCCCCGAGTCAGGCTCTGGGCTGACAGCTCAGAGTCTGGAGCCTGCTTCAGGTTCTGTGTCTCCCTCTCTCTCTCTGCCCCTCCCCCACTCACACTCTGTCTCTCTCTCTCTCTCAAAAATAAACATTAAAAAAATAATTTAAAAAAACAACAGACAAGGTGAGAATAAATAACAAGGTTTGTGTTTATGAGATTATAGGTGATCTTACTCCTCTAATTTTTCAAACTTCCTGTATAATATTACATAGATTTTATAATGAAAAATAATAATGGTAACTTAAAACTACATAAATTGTTTTATACTGTTAGGAAAAAAATTGAAATAAGGTGCAAAAAATGTTTCCTTTTCTTTTCAGGAAATCTTGCCATCATCCTGCCACCTCCAGGAAAATTTCCTAAAAGGACTGGGCTTTAGGACAAACCAATCTCCTTCCTTCCTTTGACTCCAACAGATTTTAGAACGACACAGACTTTTTTCTCTGTGATGTGGGACGCCTTCAAAGAGGTACCACGCATTTCATCTTGTGCCGCAGATGTGTTTCCAGCTCTCGCCCCCAAATGAAGTGCTTTCACCTGCCATTGACTTTTCACCAATAACGCTTCCGCCCAGGCAATGACATCCTCCTTCCTGCGCCTGTGGCTGCCAGCTGCCTTCTTACGGACCTGATTCACCTCCATCACTAATGTGAAGAGGTACTTTTTCCTTAACCCAGAATCCCTGGAGCCTGAAGAGCAAATCTCCCCAGTGCCTGTAGCAATGCATGGCTAAGGGAGCCCAACCTTGGGGAGATGGGCAGAAGGCGGGGAACCACTGTGAGCTCCATCATCTCCCATGGGAGGCAAATTCTCATGGGTGATGCCCCCAGGCTTGTGTGGGAAGCACCATGCCTGCCTGGCATGGCGGGCCGGGCGGGCAGTCCCAGGAAGCTTGAAGGCAGGCCTGGGGTGAATATAATCAGCTTCCCTCAACTGGGGCAGTGAGGCCACTAGCCTGTGTCTGCATTTCAGTGGCCTGTTTTATAGCAGCCAACAGGAGCAAATGGGGAAGCAAAGGGTGCGAGGGGGCAGGAAGAGGAAATGGAGGGGGGAATGGGTAGAGCAGTGCCAGGAGCCCTGAACTTGCCTTTGCGCCTCTAGCCACGTGACTAACGGCTCCACACCCATCTTCTCAGCTGTGAAGTGGATGTCCGCACCATCAGCCCATCGTTACCACTGAGCTCTTTGTGTCAGGCTCCCACATAATTTCATAGAAATCTTACAACCGCCTGTGAGGTGGCTGGGCATTATTATCCCCATTTTATAGCCGAGGAGGGTGTGGGTTGGAATTCATCCGTACCAGACTGGAGCTCCTTGAGAGCAGAGCCCAGGCATCACTTTATCCTTCTAAGGGCTCGGCATGCAGAGGCGCTCATTAAATGCTAGCTGAAGGAAGCGAGGGTTGGCAGAGAGAGCGGGGTAGAAGCAGTCTGTGTGCACAAAGGGTTAGTCACAGTAAGGGGCTGTTAGCAACAGGAAGGAAGGCTTCTCCAAAGAAGAGTTCCAGGCTGGTTGTGAGGGCGTTTGGTACAAAGCTCAGGGCAGAGGAACAAAGCTGGCGTTGGCCGGGCTGAAAAAAAGACAGGAGGTAGAATAAGCAGGTATGGGCTCGGCACAGCCAGCAGACGAACTGCCTTGGGGCCAAGAGGCCAGGCGGGCTGAGCAAGCAGCTTGGGGAGCCAGGGTAGGAGGTCAAGGAGCACAGAGCAAGAGGCCCAGCCTTCAGAATGAGACCCATGTGGCCCAGGACGACTTGGAGCACGGGGAGCAGGATCCTGAGTCTGGTCAGGGGATGAGCACGTGGTTTGGGGGCTGATCTCCCCACTTGTTTGCCTGGCACAGGTTGAGTGGAGGCTGAGAGAACGGGGACTATGGTAATCCAGGCATGAGGATATGGTGGGCTAAACTGGCGGTGCCTGTGGAACAGAAAAGGAGCGGGGCCGAGAAAGGACTGAACGCTGGCGGGTTCTTCGGAGGAAAGGGAGAACAGACTGGGGAAGACAGTAAGAATGGAAGCACAGGCGAACAGAGCAGAGCAGAGCAGAGAGCTGGTGTGGACAGATGGAGACCAGCTGTCGGGGCATGCCTGTGCTTTATGGACGCCCAGGAAAGAAAGCCGATTTCAGCTTCCCTCTCTAGGAACCCTTTAGATCAGTCAGAAGATGGCAACTGACCCAATCAAGGTAAGGAGATGGCAGGAGCAGGAAACCAACACCTACTAAATGCTACTCAGTGTGCTGAGGCTCTTAACACATGGCATTTAATGGAAACAACCTCACAATTGCTCTTGGAGATGAGGGGCTGTCTCCACTTGACAGCCAGTGACTGGAGGTAATGACTAGCCAAGGTCACACAGCCTCATGGAAAGGAAAAGGAGTAGAGGTAATTCGAAACACCAAATAATACAAGGATCAAAGGTCTGGACTGCGCTAATGGGCTAACCTTCTGATTCACTCGTGCGTTGAACACTTAGGAGACACTTGAGACAAAACACTCTACTCAGGCATTGCCCGTTCTACCTACTAAATCTGTTCCTTATCCATCCTCTCTCTCTTTTTTACGTTTATTTATTTATTTTGAGAGTGAGAGTGTGAGCGAGAGAGGGGCAGACAGAGGATCCCAAGCAAGGCTCCGCAACGACAGCAGAGCCTGACGTGGGGCTCGAGCCCGCGAGCTCACGACCTGAGCAGAAATCAAGTCAGCCGCTTAACCGACTGAGCCACCCAGGCGCCCCACTTACGTTTTCTTTTTTCTCCGAACCAACTGCCTCGGTTCGGGCCCTATCATCTACCTGCATTAAGATGATATCACTATGACCTGGATACTTCTAACTGGTCTCCCGGCCTCCGCCCTGTCAGCATACTGAGCTTGTAGGTTGCCAAGAGGATCACAGAGACACTCGTAGCACCTACGTGGTACTATGCTAAGTGCCAAATACTGCACCAACCCCCGACGAGCTCCCAAGTTTGGAGTGCAAAGAAAGGCATGAACAAAAAGTTCAATATGAGTTAAGAGAAGGGCTGTGTCAGTACCAGGAAGGGGGGCGGGGCGGGAGAAGCACTTCACCCTGAGTGGGATAGAGGCCTGCTCCTCAGAGGAAGTGCCTTGGACGTCAGTCTTGACGGCTGCTTAGGAGTGCACCATGGGGGGCTGGGGGAGCCAAACCTGAGCATTCCAGACAGAAGCAGGGCGGTGTGACCTAGCTGGGTGCCTTCAGGATGGCTGGTGTATTTGAGGAGCCCCAGGAGCCCCAGCCATTCAATGCCTGGTGGGACACACTCAGAGTGTGGACTCTAAGGCTTGCTGGGAGGGCAAGCAAAGAAGGGGCATGATTAGATTTGCATTTTACATAAAAATTCAAAGGACAGAGTATTAGAAGGACACACAGAAAGATATGTTTATAAATTTTGGATGGGTTAAGGTTTTTTAAGCATAATCCAAAGCCAGAAACCGGAAAAGAAGAGACTGATGCAGGTGTGACTATAGAACAACAACAAACTGTAATACAGCAGAAGATGCCACAAAATACTTTTAATAAAGACAAAAACTGGGGCACGTGAGTGGCTCAGTAGGTTAAGTGTCCGACTTCAGCTCAGGGCATGATCTCACAGCTTTGAGTTCGAGCCCCACCTCGGGCTCTGTGCTGACAGCTCGGAGCCTGGAGCCTGCTTCGGAATCTGTGTCTCCCTCGCTCGCTGCCCCACCCCTGCTTGTGCTCTGTCACTCTCTCTCAAAAATAAATAAAAAGATTTAAAAAAAAGAAAAAGACAAAAACTGGTTAAGACATGTTTGCATGGTTTCAGAGAAAGATAAGTACTCCAGTAGAAAAAATAGGCACGCACAGGAGGGGTGTTTAGGTGGCTCAGTCAGTTAAGCATTCGACTCTTGATTTCAGCTCAGGTCATGATCTCAGTTCGTGGGTTTGAGCCCCGCATCAGGAACTGCACTGACAGCGCGGGACCTGCTTGGATTCTCTCTTTCTCCCGATCTCTCTCTGCCCCTCCCCACCTCATATGCTCTCTCACTCAAAAAAATAAACTTAAAAAAAAAAGAAAGAAAAAGTAAGCAAAAAATATAAACAGGAAATCCGTGGGGATGGGGAGGGCGTAAATAGCTCATAAGCAAATGAAAAGATGTTTGTCTTATTAAGAATCCAAGAAATGTGAGTGAAAACAAGAAAATTACATTTTTCACCTGTCGTAATGGCACAGAAAAAAGAGAATAATGCCCACAGGGAGAGGAGCAAGCACTCTCATACGCTATTCATAGGAGTTCAAACTGATACAACCTTACCAGAAGGAAATCTAAAAATCTACATGAAAACTTAAAATGGGCGTTTCACATCTAAGAATTTCTTCTAGGAAATAATCGGACCATTGCACAAAAATGGATTATGAGGGTGTTTCGTTATCATAACATTATATATAATTATATAATTATTCTGCTGTTATGACAGCTAATGATTTGAGAACAAGGTTAGGGTGTGTCAGTGTAAGGACTGTTTCAATAAATAATGGTACATTCACACACTAGACAGCGATGCAGCCACTGAAAAGGATCACGTAGATTTTTTTTTTAATTTTTTTTTTCAACGTTTATTTATTTTTGGGACAGAGAGAGACAGAGCATGAACGGGGGAGGGGCAGAGAGAGAGGGAAACACAGAATCGGAAACAGGCTCCAGGCTCCGAGCCATCAGCCCAGAGCCTGACGCGGGGCTCGAACTCACAGACCGCGAGATCGTGACCTGGCCGAAGTCGGACGCTTAACCGACTGCGCCACCAGGCGCCCCGTGGATCACGTAGATCTTTAAGTAGTGACGTGGGATGTTATATACGATACAGTACTGGGTGGAGAAAACAGATTACAGAACCAGACCCCATGGTATGTGCCTCTAGTTTTGTGTACATAGGTGAGATCTCATATATATTTGAATATATATGAATATGACCTCTCACTTATACATAAACTTCACTTACATACATATGTGAAAACTCACATATATAAACAAGCTTTCTGCATAAAACACTGGAAAGGTTATTCACTAAACTAGTGACTGCAGTTGTCTCAGAGAAAGGGACTGCAGCAGGACTCAATCTCTCTGCACTACTTGATTGTGAAAATGTCTGTATCATAAACCAGCTGTGGAATCGACAACAGCCCTGGTCAAGGGGGCAGTAGTACGGAATACACTAGAGTGGGCTCTGAGGAAGTCTGTGCCAGGACGGGCAATTCACTAGCAAGTTAACGTCTCTCGTACCTTTATTCAACCACCATTAATAGGTACATCTAACGGCCTATTGGATCCTTCTAATTTAACGTTTCAGTGGGCCTTCCAACGGATCCCATCTAAAACTGAGCTCGTTACACTCGGTCTCCACTCGGCTCCCCTTCCAGTGTCTCCCATCCCAGGGAGACACCCCAGCTCCCACCGCAGGACCGAGCCAGCAGCAAGGGCGAGGAGAGCAAGTGATAGCTCCACAGGCCATAGCACGCAGCCCCCTTCCTCCTTTTTGTTCACTGGCGCCCCAGACGAGGCAGTGTCTTCTCAGATGGCTGCTTAAAGGAGCAGAACACCCTCTCAATCCCGGCCCATCTGGCTGCTGCCTTCCACAAATGAATGGGTGGAGACAGGGACCAACTGGCTGACTGGGTTCAAAGGGCTTTTCCTGGTGGTTGAGTCTGAAAATGGGGAGATGCCTTCATTTACTTAAACAAAAAGAGGTAATGAGCCTTCAGAGGCAGGGAGCACCTGCTGAGTAACTCAACAGAAGGGATGAAGTCTCCATCTTGAAACAAGTAAATGGGAGCACATGGTTGTCCTCCCACCTAATTCATCCTGAATGCTGGCATTTCCTTGTTTTCTGGTTCACCTGCTTCTGCCAGAAGAGAGGTGGGGTTGGAACTGATGACAGATACCCAATTACTTGTATAAATACTTACAGTTTATTCTCTTCTACTCTTCGGAAGAACTGGCCAGATTCCCTTGGTTCCCAGTCCCTGCCAGCCTCCTCCCCACCCCCAGCCCAGGCCGAGGACCTATTCCTGAAGGCAAATCTAAAGACTGGATGGCTCAATCGGTTAAGCGTCTGACTTTGGCTCAGGTCATGATCTCATGGCGCATGGGTTCGAGCCCTGTGTCGGGCTCTGTGCTGGCAGCTCAGAGCCTGGAGCCTGCTTCGGATTCTGTGTCTCCCTCTCTCTCTGCCCCTCCCTTGCTTATGCTCTGTCTCTCTCAAAAACAAACATTAAAAATCTGTTTTAAAAATAAAAGCTGGATCCAGAGGCAAGGGAAACAAAAGCAAAAATGAACTACTGGAACCTCATCAAAATAAAAAGCTTCTGCACAGCAAAGGAAACAATCAGCAAAACTAAAAGGCAACCGACGGAATGGGAGAAGGTATTTGCAAACGACATATCAGATAAAGGGTTAGTATCCAAAATCTATAAAGAACTTATCAAACTCAACACCCGAAAAACAATCCAGTTTAGGAATGGGCAAAGAAGACATCCAGATGGCCAACCGACACATGAAAAAATGCTCAACATCAGGGAAATACAAGTCAAAACCACAACGAGATACCACCTCACACCTGTCAGAATGGCTAATAACATTAACAACTCAGGCAACAACAGATGTTGGCGATGATGCGGAGAAAGAGGATCTCTTTTGCATTGTTGGTGGCAATGCAAGCTGGTGCAGCCACTCCAGAAAACAGTATGGAGGTTCCTCAAAAAATTGAAAATCGAACTACCCTATGACCCAGCAACTGCACTACTAGGTATTTATCCAAGGGATACAGGTATGCTATTTCGAAGGGGCACATGTACCCCGATGTTTATAGCAGCACTATCGACGACAGCCAAAGTATGGAAACAGCCCAAATGTCCATTGATGGATGAATGGATAAAGAAGGTGTGGTATATATATATATATATATATACACATACATACAATGGAGTATTACTTGGCAATCAAAAAGAATGAAATCTTGTCATTTGCAACTATGTGGATGGAACTAGAGGGTATTATGCTATGCAAAATTAGTTATAATAATAATAAAAAAATAAAAAAATAAAGACTGGAGCCCAACATGCTCAAGATTAGGACACCTGGTGCTTGCTTGACAAGCCTTGACTGAGCATCAACTTTTGTATATATAAGTGAGATTTTGTATACATAAGTGTCCTGCTGAGGACTGGACCCCAGACTGCACATCAGGTACCTGATTCCCTGTTTGGTAAATGACCTTCTATCTCATGGCCAATAGGCTGGCACACGCTTCCTGTTTGTTGCCTGTCACCTTCTCCAGGGAATGGAAGCCTGCCCATCCACATCTGAGGCCTCTCCACCTGCTAACATGCTCTCCTGACACCAACACTCTCCTGGTGACACGACCTGGAGTGTGGACTCCTGTCCCTATGACTCAGGTATGTGAGTATATCCAAACCCTTTGAAATGCATACTGTAAGAGGCTGTCTACCATATGTAAATTGCACCCCAACAAAGCTGACTGAAAAACAAACGAAAGGGGTAACTGGATGGCTTAGTCGGTACAGCATGCAACTCTCGATCTTGGGAAGTGAGTTCAAGCCCCACACTGGGCATAGAGCTGACTTAAAACCAAAACCAAAACCAAAACCAAAACCAAAACACATTTAACAGAGAATTGCTAAAGGGGGATCAGAAAAAAACAAGATAGAACTTAATAGGAATTACATTTAGTGCTAAGCTTCCTGGCAGTCCAAGCAGAAGTGGAAATGGTTTGGGAAGGAAAAACTTTCTATTACTGGATAAAAGGGAGGCCCTGATTTACCCACCAGGAAGAGCCTTTTGAATCCCAAATAATTCATTGCTCCCCTCCATCCAACTGAACATTTAAGAGAATGCTTTAGAGAAAGCAGATCTGCTCTCTATGTAGATAATTCTAGAAGGGATTTATTGGATTCCTCTCTAAGGAAAGTAAGAAACATGACGGATATATTTAACTGCAATTTTGCAGAAGGTGCAGAAATATTTTTCCAAGCCATTTTTAATATAGAGCAAACATCAATAAAAGGCTGAAGAAATACCACTAAATTTTTACTTAGAGATGACATTTCTGTGTTCAAGTGTTAAAGAGTCCAAAGGTGTTAAAGTAAAAGAGTCCAATTATCGGCTTTTATCTGGTGCTCCAACCTATGTTATAAAGAGAATGCAAACATGTCCTTTCCATACTTTAACTGGTAATGGTAAGGAAGGTGTCTAAAAAGCACTCCTCTAGGGGTGCCTTTCTGGCTCAACCAGAAAAGCAGGTGACTCTTGATCTCACGGCTGTGAGTTTGAGCCCCACGTTGGGTATAGAGATTACTTAAATCTTTTTTTTTTTTAATGTTTTTATTTATTTATTTATTTATTTATTTATTTACTTTTCAACGTTTTTTTATTTATTTTTGGGACAGAGAGAGACAGAGCATGAACGGGGGAGGGGCAGAGAGAGAGGGAGACACAGAATCGGAAACAGGCTCCAGGCTCCGAGCCGTCAGCCCAGAGCCTGACGCGGCGCTCGAACTCACGGACCGCGAGATCGTGACCTGGCTGAAGTCGGACGCCTAACCGACGGCGCCACCCAGGCGCCCCTATTTATTTTTGAAACAGAGAGAGACAGAGCATGAGTGGGGGAGGGACAGAGAGAGAGAGGGAGATACAGAATCTGAAGCAGGCTCCAGGCTCTGAGCTGTCAGCACAGAACCCGATTCGGGGCTCAAACTCAAGAGTGTGAGATCATGACCTGAGCTGAAGTCGGACGCTTAACCGACTGAGCCACCTAGACGCCCCCAAAATTAAATCTTTAAAAAAATATTGCCCCTCTAGTGGGGCCACTACAACCCCAGCCGTCACCTAAGCCAAATTCGTGGTCCTTTATTTCCTCTCCCCTCAGCCTAGTGTTTCACAATTGAGGAAAGTGTGCACAGATGGCTTTAGAAGGTATACATATTTGGACATAAAATGGTGTTGAATCATGAGCTCTCTTTCTTCAAAATTCTATTTATTTAGAGGCACCTGGGTGGCTCAGTCGGTTAAGCGTCCGACTTCGGCTCAGGTCATGATCTCGCAGTGTGTGAGCTCGAGCCCAGTGTCGAGCTCGTGCTGACCGCTCAGAGCCTGGAGCCTGTTTCCGATTCTGTGTCTCCCTCTCTCTCTGCCCCTCCCCGACTTGTGCTCTGTCTCTCTCTATCAAAAATAAACATAAAAAATTTTTTTTTAATTCTATTTATGTATTTATTTATTTATTTTTATTAAAAAATTTTTTTTGAAGTTTATTTATTTTGAGAGAGAGAGAGAGAGCATGAGCATGGGAGGGGTAGAGATAGAAGGAGAGAGAGGATCTCAAGCAGGCTCCACACTGTCAGCGCCCTGAGATCATAACCTGAGCCGAAATCAAGAGACGCTTAACTGACTGAGTACCCAGGTGCCCCCTATTAGAATTCATAATGCGTTTATTTTGAAATGGAAAATAATGGAATTGAGAAGAGTCAACAAAATTATGAAAAGGAATACTATGGGGTAGGTGAAGGACTGTCCTAGGAATATTAAAAGATGCTATAAGAAATTACTGTCATTAAAACTGTATGGTGTCAGCATATGATTAGACAAAAGATGAAAGGAGAAGAAGAAGGTGCCTGGTAACAGATTTCAATTAAATTTAACAAAAGTGGTATTTCAATTCGGAGGAGATAAATGATTTACTTAATAGATGGGGCCGGCATTTCTGGCTCTTTGTCTGGAAGAAAATTAAGTCGGCTCCCTACCTATAGCCCAATGTGTAATCCATCTGGAATTTATTTAAATGTAAAACATAAAGCAATAAGAGTATTAAAAGCAAGCCCAGGAAACTACTTGTATAATTGAGGAGTGGGGGAGCCCTTTTAACTCAGTCTGGAAACCCAGAAGCCATAAGAGAAAAGTCCCATTTCTGACTTTATATGAGTTTAAAAAATTGGTAAAGTAAATGATATCATAGAAACAAAAAAAAGCCGGGGGTGCCTGGGTGGCTCAGTCAGTTAAGCATCCGACTTGGGCTCAGGTCATGATCTCAAGGTTCATGGGTTCGAGCCCCACATCGGGCTCTGTGCTGACAGCTCAGTGCCTGGAGCCTGCTTCGGATTCTGTCTCCCACTCTGCCCACCCTCCCCCGCCCCCAGCTTGCATTCTGTCTCTCTCTCAAAAACAAATAAACATTAAAAAGAAGAAGAAATAGAAAAATATCCTGAAAAAACATATGCAGTGCATATGACAGCTATGAGGCCTTACAAACCGATAGGAAAAATACAACCAAGAGAAAGATGGGCTCATCCATAAGTGTGACACAGAAGGGCAAACTGAAATAACCAACAACATATGAAAAGATGTCCAATCTCTCTAGCAATCAAGAAGATGCAAATGAAAGTCACAGTGAGGTGTCATTCCACATCCATCAGACTGGCAACAATTCTAGGGTGATACCTGACCTTGACAGGACTTGGGGGAGGGAGTGGGTTGGGGGTAGTTGTGAGGGTGCCGCTGCTGCTGAAAATATGGATGATCGCGAGCTTTTAGAGAACAGTCTGAAAAGCCCTCTATTAAAATTTGAAAAGCTCTGTGACTTGGCAAGCCCACTCCCAGGTCCCTATCCATAGAAACAGAAGCAAGAGAACATAAGGAGATGGAAGGTAAGGGAGGCCCATTGCAGCAACGTGGGGAGGACAATAAGCCAACAAAAACCTGTAAACAAACTGAATGCCCATCAATGGGGAACAGTACTATCTAAAGGAAAACTGTTTGGGGCGCCTGGGTGGCTCAGTCGGTTAAGCAGCCGACTCTTAAGACTCACATCATGATCTCACAGTATGTGAGTTCGAGCCCCATGTTGGGCTCCAAGGTCACAGCTCAGAGCCTGCTCGGGTTTCTCTCTGCCCCTCACTCTCTCGCTCTCTCTCAAAATAAACACATAAACATTAAAAAAAATAAAGGAGTAGTGTTCCTCTAGCCACGTCTGATGCTAAGCACCAGGCGTTAGTGTAAACCCCCCAGGCTGAGGGCTCACTCCCAAAAGACTGACCCCACTGCAGACGCCAGCCACCTGGCCCAGGTTGTCATCTCTACCCCTGACGACCTGACTACAAATCAGGGGTTCCCATGAACCCCTCCTCAAGTTTGATAATTTGCTAGAACGGCTCACAAAGAAACGCTTTATTTACTATTACAAGTCAGGATCATCCACGTGGAAGAGACACAGGAAGACCCATGGAACAGGGCAAGACACGCGGAAGAGGGGCCACGTAAGGGCAAGAGACGTGAAGCTGCCGCACCTTCACCCTCCCTGCACCTTGAGGTGTTCACTGACCTGGAAGCCTCTCCCAACGCCTCTCTCCGGGGGTTTTTCTGGTGGTTCCATTACCAAGACAAGAGTGATTCGATCATTGGCCATGGGTGATTTACTCAATCTCCAGCCCCTTTCCCTCCCAGGAAGAGGGGTGGGAGGTTGGGGCTGAAAGTGCAACCCTCTAATCACCTGGCTGGTTCCCGTGGCAACCAGCACCCGTCAGGAGAGTCACCTCATTAGCATAACTCAGGTTTGGTGCTAGAGGCTTATTATGAATAACAAAAGACGCTCTCCTCACCCTGGTCAATCTGGAACTTAAAGGGTTGTAGGAGCTCTGTGCCAGAACTGGGGAAGACCAAATACAGACTTATTATTATATCACAGTATTGCATTATCCATGCCATAGAATAGCATACAATTTTTTATTTCTTTTTAGTGTTGATTTATTTTATTTTTTTTTTTTAAATTTTTTTTTTCAACGTTTTATTTATTTTTGGGACAGAGAGAGACAGAGCATGAACGGGGGAGGGGCAGAGAGAGAGGGAGACACAGAATCGGAAACAGGCTCCAGGCTCTGAGCCATCAGCCCAGAGCCCGACGCGGGGCTCGAACTCACGGACCGCGAGATCGTGACCTGGCTGAAGTCGGACGCTTAACCGACTGCGCCACCCAGGCGCCCCAGTGTTGATTTATTTTTGAGAGACAGACCACGAGAGGGCAGAGAGGGAGGGAGACAGAATCCGAAGCAGGCTCCCGGCTCTGAGCTGTGCCCCACGCGGGGCTCAAACCCACAATCCATGAGATCATGACCTGAGTCGAAGTCGGACGCTTAACCGACTGAGCCACCCAGGTGCCCCTAGCATGCAATTTTTAAAAAGTTAAGTCTATACTAATTGCTTTCAAGCTTCTCCAGGGGCACCTGGCTGTCTCAGTCGGTAAAGCATGAGACTCTTGATCTCAGGGCTGTAAATTTGGGCCCCACGTTGGGTATAGAGATGAATTAAGAATAAAATCTTAAAAAAAAAAAAAATTAAAAAAAGCTTCTTCCAAGATGTAATGATAAGAAAGACAAGTTGTAGAGATAATGTATTTTACCAAAATGGAACTCCAATACATGTAATCCATGACATCCACACACAGACACAGACATAATAGGATCCCATTCTGATAAAATGTGCAAGGACAAAAAATATCTTTGTATCTTATTTATACACGATAATGTGTAGAGAGCAAAATATGGGTGAAAACATCCGTTTGTTTACACTGATTACCAGAGGGTGAGGGAGCATTTAGTTGCAGAGGAGTGGAAGAGAGGGGAAAAGTCTTTTCCTTTTTTTTTTTT
>NW_024412419.1:21756333-21768136 GCF_014898765.1 Herpailurus yagouaroundi | reverse complement strand
TGTGTGTGAGAGAGAGAGAGAGAGAGAGAGAGAGAGTGTGTGTGTGTGTGTGTGTGTGTGTGTGTCATAAAGATGATCACCAAAACGCTAACGGTAGCTGCCTGAGGGTGCTGGGATTTCAGGTGACTTTTACTTTATTTCATTGACATTTAAATATTGTTTAAGTTTTTCACAGTGAAGATGTATTATTCATAAAACCGGGGGAAGGGGAAAGCAACAAAATCACTTTCACTGAAGCAAAACGTACCCACCCGACCTTGAAGGCAAGTCACATCTACGGAGCCCCTGTTTCGTGCCCTGCACTGTACCAGATGTGTTCCATTTCGAATCCTCGAAGCAAAACGGCAAGGAATCGGGATGATGGCGCTCAGGAAGGGGTAGACAGCTTGCCTGGCATCACACAGATTATTAGCAAGTCTGGAAGACAAGATCTGCACCCAGATTTAACTCCTACGCATTCTCTTTCCTGCCTCTGCACTGCACTCTCTCAGTATGGGCTGTACCGGTCACAGGACGTGTACCTTCAGGCTGGCTAACCCATGTGTCCTTCCCCCACAGGAGTCCCTCGCTGTCCTTGACGGCAGTCTTCAAAATGAGCTCCACAGAATCTCTGCCTTCAAGAATCTCAAGTTTACCTCCCTGTTAGCATTTCAGCCCCGGGGGGCCGGAGGGGTGAGGACTGTGCATTACAGATCTCTAATGTTCAGGTCCGTTGACTGCTACTTAAAGAGTTGAAAAACACAGAGGCACCCGGGGTGACTCAGTCAAGTTAAGCTTCCCACTTCGGCTCAGGTCATGATTTTGCAGTTCAGGAGTTCAAGCCCCGCATGGGGCTCTGTGCTGACAGCTCAGAGCCTGGAACCAGCTTCGGATTCTGTGTCTCCCTCTCTCTCTGTGCCCCTCCCCCGCTTGTGATCTGTCTCTCTGTCTCTCTCTCTCTCAAAAATAAAAATAAAGACATTAAAAAAAAAAGTTGAAAAACACAAAAGAAAAGACATGAGCTGTGTTTTCCAGGCTCTTGATGTTCTCTTCACACACAGGATCTTTCTCATGAGCCACGTTCGTTACTTTAAATTCTTTTTTTTTTTTTTTCTTTTTTTAAAGTAGGCTCCACGCCCACGGTGGGGCTTGAACTCATGACCCTGGGATCAAGACTCATATGCTCTACCAGCTGAGCCAGCGAGGCGCCCCTACCTTAAATTCTTACACAAGATAACCCGCTGCTTACTCCAAGCTCACCATAAACTTAAAAAAGAAAAACATACACCTATTTACACAGCTGAGAACAGAGGATTCTACAATTCGGAGCAAAGAGCACATTTTCCGTGCTATTTATTGGCTATTTGGAGCATGAAGGACGTGAACAAAAGGCTGTAAAATAAAAGAGGAACAAAAGAGGGTATTTTAACACAACCCGAGGAGGAGAAAAGGCATTGCGTTTATGCACACGAATTTCTTACTTTAAACACACACACTAAACATAATATATTTTAAAACTTGTCATTGTGCTGTCCTTGATTTTCATTAGGAAAGAAAAATCGTGGGTGGTCTGGGGGCCCAGGGAACTGGTCAGTCTGTGTAAACTCATGCAGATAAAGACAAAGCCTCATTTGACACCCTCTGGGCCCCCTCTTTGTCACAACACTGAGCACACAGACCCCCAGAGGGGGAGAGCCAGGAAGGGACGGAAGCACGGGGGTGGGGGGTGGGGGTGGGGGGATGTGCTCAGTTGCCCCTAACGACCTTCAGCCTTCCCCCTCCCCCTGCTGTCCGAGCCTCCCGCTCTGACACCAACCAGCACAGCCCCTTACCTCCTTGGCCCCATCCTGCAGCTCCTACACCAAACCCTCTGCCCTAATGTCCTCTTCCCCAAATCCTGCCCTAACACCTTGTCAGAAAAGGCTTTTGATGTATCCTAAGGGCGAGGACCATTCTCTCAGCCCGAGGGAGACCTTAGCTCTCCTCTGCCACTGCACGGAGGGTACAGAGTCTGCAAGGCCCGGCCTCACTCCACCTTTCTCTTCCCGCAGTACTTAGCATGGTGCCTGGCTAGAGGCAGATGCACACAGAACGTTAATCACCTTCCCCTTAAAGCATCCACTCAAATAATCCAACTTTTGGATTTTTATCTGCTCTGGATAGAAAGATCTAGATGCTGTCAGAATTACCTAGGCCCGCTTTTTCAGACCCGAGCCCAAAGACAGTGGCATGAATGAGCCTTGGGGGCTCATTCCTGGAGCGCCACTTCCTGGAGCACTTTGGTGGGGTTAAACGTTTTAACGGTGGGTAATTCCCAAAATTCGTCTTTTTTCTAAATTTTTATTTTTATTAATTTTGGGGTTCAGTGTTTTTTTGTTTTTTGTTTTTGTTTTGAGGGAGAGTAAGAGAAAACACGTGCATGCGTGTGTGTTGGGAGAGGGGCAGAGAGAGAGAGGGAAGAGAATCCCAAGCCAACAGCGAGGAGCAACTCACCAACTGTGAGATCGTGACCTGAACTGAAATCAAGAGCCGGACACTCAACCTACTGAGCCACCCAGGCATCGCCCCCCCCCCCCCCGCCCCCCGCCAAATTCTTTACAATTTCATGTGAACACACAGAAAATTGGTATTTTGTGAACTGGAGTGTAGACCTTGCATTCATTTTTTTAAGATTAAAAAATGAGAACAGCTAGGGGGGAGCTTGCTTGGGATTTTCCTTCCTTCCCTCTCTCTCTGCCCTTCCCCTGCTCACACTCTCTTTCTCTGTAAATAAATAACTTAAAAAAAAAAAAAAAAATAAGAACAGGGGCCCTGAGTGGCTCAGTTGGTCAGGTGTCCGACTTTGGCTGCTCAGGTCACGATCTCGCAGTTCGTGAGTTTGAACGCTAGTTGGGCCCTGTGCTGACAGCTGGGAGCCTGGAGCCTGCTTCCAATTCTGTGTCTCCCTCTCTCTCTGCCCCTCCCCTGCTCGCACTCTCTCTCTCTCTTTCTCTCTCTCTCTAAAATAAGTAAACATTAAAAAAATGAGAACAGTTATGAAACACCATACATGATTCCATTTACACGAAATGTCTGGAACAGGCAAATCGATAGAAAGTGTATTAGTGGTTGCCAGGAGCTGGGGGTGGGGTGGGGGGAATGGGAAGTGACTGCTAATGGGTAAGGGGTTTCTTTCTGGGGTGATGACAATGTTCTGAGATAAGAGTACGGTGATGGTTACACAATTATGAATACAGTAGAAACCACTGCATTGTATCCTTTCCGTGCGTGAACTTTATGGTACGTAAATTACACCTCCATAAAGTTGTCAGCAAGGCCTCAAAGATTTCAGACTTGCATCAGGGTGCTTCTAAGTTTCGAGAAGCAGTAACAGGAAAGAATGGAAACTCCAGGCAGGTCTGCAAGTCAAGAAACAGGTCCCCAGGAGGGCATCTGGGGTACAGGTCTGAGGGGAAGTGTCAAGTAATGTCCCCACGGCTCCGGGTCAGTAACTGAAACTGAACCAGTGAAAAGCATGGACCCAGTTTCTGGAGTAGGTCTGCGGCCCCTATCGGAGCTGCGCCAAAGGGTGTAAAGAGAGCATTGCTTGCCAGAGCTGAGCACGGAGGGGTGGGATGGGCCAAGGGCAATGCAGGTGGCTGGCTTGGTATGAAAGTAAAAAGACGTGGGGCGGGCGCCTGGGTGGCTCGGTCGGTTAAGCGGCCGACCTCGGCTCAGGTCGTGATCTCGCGGTCCGTGAGTTTGAGCCCCGCGTCGGGCTCTGTGCTGACAGCTTGGAGCCTGGAGCCTGCTTCTGTTTCTGTGTCTGTGTCTCCCTCTCTCTCTGCCCCTCTCCCATTTGCGCTCTGTCTCTCTGCCTTTCAAAAATGAATAAATGTTAAAAAAAAAAAAAAGTAAAAAGACTCCCCAGGTTGTTGACTGAATTCATTTCCTTACGGTTGTAGGCTTTCAGCTAAGGGCCACTCTCAGCTCCAGGAGGCCACCCAATTTCTTGCCAAGTGGGCTTCCCCAACACAACCACTTCTCAAGAGAGCAAGGAGAGTCTCTAGAGCAAGTCTGCTAGCCAGATGAGGTCGTGTATCATATAGTCAGGGGAATGACATTGTCACCTCTGCCATCTTCTATTGATTAAAAACAAGTCACAGGGGTGCCTGGCTGGCTCATTCGGGTAAGCGTCCGACTCTTCATTTCGGCTCAAGTTATGATCTGAGTTCGAGCCCCGTGTAGGGCTCCGAGCCGACCAAGCGGAGCCTGCTTGAGATTCTCTCTCCCCACCCCCCTCCGCCCCTCCCCAGCTCGCACGTGCACACTCTCTCTCAAAAATAAATAAACATTAAAGAAAAAACAAAAAAGTCCCAGGAAAGCATTACACAGAGGTGTGAACGTCAGGAGCTGGGCATCGTGGCACGGGACACACCAAGAGTCCCTATTCACAATCCTTGCAGAGAAAACATGCCCGCAAGTAACTAAACCATAAAGCAGAATGGAACTAATTCTACAGGATGATCTGGAGGCTTCTTAACCTGTTGTCATTTGAGACCAAAGAGGGCAAAAATCACCAGATGCTTTCTCTGCACTGATATAGCTCGTTGGAAGTTAAATTGCCCTGGAAGTTCCTCCTCTGTGAAATGATGAGATGTTGTCTAAGGTTCTTCTGATGTCCTACGATGACACCTGGCCCACAGTAGGTGTTCAATAGCACCTGTTCCATAAAGGAAGGGATAAAGGAATGAGCACCTGTACATATTAGAATGCAGACATTTTTTAAGATTAAAAAATGATCGTGATGTCCGGGTAGTGTTTCTCATCTTCTATCCTAAGATTTACACCAAATTTTCCTGAATAAAAATGACCGGAAGGGAAAATACTAGATGCTATTTGTTAATTGTCGTAATGGCTCATCCTTAGTCCACCTGGTCCCAGCACCTTTCTTTTTTGAAGGAGTTACACATTCTGTCTCTTCAGCGGCTCGAAAGCCCTACTCTGCATGCTTGTGTCTTATTTTTAGGGGTCCTCCATGTGGGAGACCATCTGAGAACAGAAGCCATGAGCATGGGGCCAAGAGCTCAACTCTTCTCAAGTTTTCTGGAATCCCTTCCAAGGTGAGCCAGAGCCAGGAAAAGCTGCCAAATTATTGTTATTACTGTTTGAACAGGTAAAATATACACACGATAAACATTTAAGACCATATAAATAGTCCTCTCCTCTGGAGATAAGCACCATCACAGGTTTTGCCGTGTTTCTTTGCATGGACAACCTATGCATATTTAAGCATATACTTATCTATTTTGTATTGCACAAAATAGCAGCATGCATGAAATAGCGCTCTGCCTGCTTTCTTTCTGTTGTGATATAAATTGGCCCCTTGTTCTATATCAGAACATAGGGGCGCCTGGGTGGTTCAGTCGGTTAAGTGTCCGACTTGAACTCAGGTCATGATCTCACAGCTCACGGGTTCAAGCGCCGCATGGGACTCTGTGCTGACAGTTCAGAGCCTGGAGCCTGCTTTGGATTCTGTGTCTCCCTCTCTCTCTGCCCCTCCCCTGCTCACTCTCTGTCCCTCTCTCAAAATAAAAATAAAAACATTTAAAAAAACAAGTGTCTGCCTCGTCTTTTTAATGGTTGCATAATAATTCTTTGTAAGGATGTACCAGAATGTATTTAACTAGCTCTCCAATGATGGGAATTTAGGTTGGGTCTGATTTTTGGCTAGTATAAATCATGCCGCAATAATAGCCCTTGGTATTTTTCATTGTGCACTTGTTTGCATACCTTTAGGGTACACTCCTAGAGGTGGTATTGCTGGGTGAAAGGGTATGTGCGGTTTTAATGTCGACAGATAGTGCCCCACTGCAGTCTGCAGGTTTTAGCTGGTAAGGCATCGTGACACGACACTCCCAGCAGTGACACAGCATGGCTGTCACAGAACATCAAAGCTGTCAGATAGCATCTAGTCTCCGCTTCCTCATGGTACAGAGGGAACGAAACCGTTTTGACCGAATTTCTCACGTGCTCTCTATTATCTCTGCACCAATGACCATACAGTCCAGCCTATTCATTTGACAATCATGTGCCTTGGAGCATACTTTTATATACCGTTACATATCTACCAAATTCAGCCCTAGAGAATACCATTAGCTCCGCTTACTGAGTATCTCCCACACACCCATCAGGCTCCGTGCGTGAATGCCATTAGTCCTCCCTACAAACCTGTGAGGAAGATATTAACATTCCTCTAGATCACAAAACCAAGGCTTGGGGAGATGGACTTTGCCTGAGATCTCTGACACCTAGAAAGCAGCAGAGTCTGGATTCAAACCCACCTCTCTCCCATGAGCAAGCTCGTTCTTGGAAATTGCTTGGCCCCCTGCAGACACTGAGGAAATACGTGAGTGGAGGTTCATGGCCATCTCAAATGACAGCTCAATGCAAGCCAAGTCCAGCCATTGGATGGTTAGTAACCCTCTCTCACTTGCCACGCTGCTCCAACACTCATTTCCAGTTCCTAGCTATTTGCATTCCACCCAGGTATTTAGAATTTAACTAAATATTGAGTGTTCCGCATAACTGTGTAATCCCTACACAACTCGGAGACCACAGAATGTCTTTCACAGTGGCCAACTTTGGGTGCTATTTGCTATTAAGAAACGGCAGCCTTTTACAGAACTTATTGATGAAAGTTGGCTTTACTTATAGTCCTTTGCCTTCCAAGTTATTATGGCAGTCCTGTTTTTAATTTATCTTTTATTTTTATTTTATTGTATTAAAATATTTTTTTAATTTTTTTTTTTTTTATTTTTGAAGGAGAGAGAGACAGAGCATGAGCAGGGGAAGAGCAGACAGAGAGGGAGACACAGAATCCGAAGCAGGCTCCAGGCTCTGAGTTGTCAGCACAGAGCCCGACACGGGGCTTGAACTCACAAACCGTGAGATCACGACCTGAGCCGAAGTCAGATGCTTAACCGACTGAGCCACCCAGGCGCACCTATTTTTAATTTTTTTAATTAAAAAAAAATTTATATATAGAGAGAGAGTGCAAGAGCGTGAGAGAGGAGTGGAGGCGGAGGGTGAGAGAAAGAGAGAGAGAAAGAGAGAGAGAGAGACTCTCAAGCAGGCTCCACACTCAGCATGGGCTCCATCCCATGACCCTGGGATCATGACCCGAGCCCAAATCAAGAGTAGGACATTCAACTGACTGAGCCACACAGGCATCCATCCCACTGCAGCCCTGTTTTTAAAGACTATTTCAGACAATTTTATTCCTACATTTACACAAATTCTTTGATGATCAACTTGCTGACGAAGACGGAAGAGAAAGCAATCAGGGAACTTTGTGAAGTTGGTCCTTAAGTCAACGAATTAACATACACTCATGCATTTGTCTTTATGTGCAAACTATATCAGGTATTATGATTAAAACTGCATCCCCCACACCAAAAATTCCTTTTAAGGGAATTCCAATTCTCAAAAACATTATCAGCTCGGTGATAAAATCATGTATGTGATGTTCGCTCGTAAAGATGTGAACAATATTTAAGATAATAGAAAAAATTGGACATAATCTAGATGTTCACCAATAAATAAATGTTTAAAATTTTTTTAATGTTTGTTTATTTTTGAGAGTGACAGGGAGACAGAATGAGAAGCAGGCTCCAGGCTCTGAGCTGTCAGCACAGAGCCCGATGTGGGGCTCAAACTCACAGACCACGAGATCATGACCTGAGCTGAAGTTAGACCCTTAACCGACTGAGCCACACAGGCACCCCAATAAGTAAATGTTTAAATACAACAGTGTTTCTTCCAGTGGAATGGTAGATAGCCATTTAAAAGTTCACATTTCTAAATTAGGTAGAGACATAAAAAAGCTTTTTTTTTTACATTTTTAAAATGTTTATTTATTTTTGATATCAAGAGACAGAGCATGAGCAGGGAGGAGCGGAGAGAGAGGGAGACACAGAATCTGAAGCAGGCTCCAGGCTCTGAGCTGTTGGCACAGAGCCCGAGGCAGGGCTCAAACCCACGAACCGTGAGATCATGACCTGAGCCAAAGTCGGATGTTCAACTGACAGAGCCACCCAGACGCCCCAAAGAGCTTTTTTTTTTTTTAATGTCAAACAACAGAATACCAATAGCATCCATGTTGTGGTCATAATTCCGTAAAAATTCACCCGCTGGGATGAGCACTGGGTGTTGTATGGAAACCGATTTGACAATAAATTATATTTAATAATAAAAAAAATTATGTGAGCATATGGACAAAGCTTTGATGAAACAAGCAGTCATTATGTTAGCTGTATTAGCAAAATGGTCTATGGGTGGTTTATAACTGATTAGGTATTAGAATATTATACTATACATTTTATTTATTTATATTATTTTATTAAAAAATGTTTTTTAATGTTTATTTTATTTGAGAGAGAGAGAGAGAGAGAGAGAGAGAGTGAGCATAGGCAGGGGAGGGGCAGAGAGAGAAGGGTACAGAGGATCCGAAGTGGGCTCTATGCTGACAGCAAAGGAGCCTGATCCGGGGTTCAAACTCACGAACCGTGAGATCATGACCTGATCTAAAGTTGAGGGCTTAACCGACTGAGCCACCCAGGCGCCCCTATTACAAATTATCTCAAAATAAATAAACACTTAAAAAAATACAGTACAAATTAAATCTTATAGTATTGCCTAAGCGCTTAAGGGACTCAGAGTCTAAGCAGTAAACCTAGGTGTTTAGGCAAGGATAAATCTTGTCTCCCTCACTTGCTTGTACGAGGATGGATGCAGACGTGGCAAGCCATGTGACAGGAAAAAAATCTTTCTCTCTGTGAATGGGTCTTCTAAAGAAAAACCTGAGGGGTTACGAATTCGTGACGACCTTGTCATGCTCCCTTGGTAGTATAGGCTTCATTACCACCATCCTGTAATCACACCTAAACTGCCGCCCTTGATCTATACTGGCCATGTTATTGTCATGCTCCCTTGGTAGTATAGGCTTCATTACCACCATCCTGTAATCACACCTAAACTGCCGCCCTTGATCTATACTGGCCATGTTATCACTGCCACCTCTCCTAGACCAACGGTGAAGATCAGCCTGGGGGTTAAATGGGTTTGCCTTATATCCACAATCTGAAGGCTGTTGCTCTATCTCTGTGTCTCATCTTTATTGGGTTTCAGTAGTTGCAGAGGCTTTGTCCCATTATAATCCAGTTGTAAGAATCATGTCCGTTTTAAGTCTTTTTTAGAAACCCACAAAAAAAGGGGGTGGGGGGAATCTATGCTAGAATTCTAATTCCCAAGTAAGAAATCCGAACTCTGTGATTCCAAGCTGCCCCCTTTTGAGGAATTTTTTAAGCCAGAGAAATGACACAACTCAAAATCGCTATTTGATGTGAGAAACGCAAAATAGTTAACAGAAGAAAAAAATCACTTGTTAATCCTGTTCAAGGCTGATAGGACATCTCTGGAATGATTTGGGGACCCATGTTGCAATTATAATCTGTTCTCATCTTTTCCTTAAGAAACAGGAGTAAGGAAATCGCTGTAGCAAGACTAAGGCTGAAACACAACCCTTAGTTTAAAAATGCTCATTTCAGGGGCACCTGGAGGCTCAGTTGATTGAGCGAGCGTCTGACTCTTGATTCTTGTTTTCAGCTGAGGTCATGATCCCAGGGTCGTGGGATCAAGCCCGAGCATGGAGACTGCTTAAGATTTTCTCTCTCTTCCTCCCTCTGCCCCTCTCCCTTGCTTGTGCTTTCTCTCTCTCTCAAATTAAAAAAAAAAAGAAAGAAAGAAAAAAAAAGTTCATTTCAGCTACTGTGGAATCAGGCACAGCTTGAAGTTCTATTTTTTCCTGAAGAATGAGAGTTGGAAACCAACCTCTGATCAAGCCACGACATTATACCAGCCTCTAGGGTTTCTAAAAATGGTTTAATCACAGCAGTACATCCCTCAGAATGTCTTTTAAAAAACTCTTCTTAAAAATGTTTTTAATCACCATTAATCTTACTATTTGGCACAGTCTACTAAAAAATAACATATGCAAACCCTCGACCCAGCAGTTCTACTCCTAAGGTTATACCCAACAGAAACACACATATGTTCACGAACAAAACGCGTACTAGAATATTCACAGCAGCACTATTCGTGATAGTCTCAAACTGGAAACTACCCAAATACCCATTAACAACACAATGGATACTACGGTACATTTACACAATGGGACAATATATAGCAATGAAAATGAGCAAATGAAATGCAACAAACAAAACATTGAGCAAAAGAAGCCACCCATGAAAAAGTTTCAACTGTAAGGATTCCATTTGTAAAATAGTTCAAAAACAGGCAAAGCTGATCTGTGCTGTAAGAAGTCAGGAGGGTGGTTATTAACCCTGGAGGAAGGACAGTGACTGGGAGGCGACTTAAGAGGGAGACTTTGGGGGGATGACTGGCTGGCTTAGTTGGTGGAGCACATGACGCTTGATCTCAGGGTTGTAGATTTAAGCCCCACACTGGGCGTAGAGATTACTTAAAAAGGGAGGGGGAGGCAAAGGGCTTTGGGGTACTGGTAATCTATTTCTTGGCCTGGTGCTGATCACCTGGGTATGTTCAGTTTGCAAAAATTCATTATGCTATATGCTTATGATTCATATTTTTCTAGGTATCTGTTATAATTCACCAAAGAGTTTAAAAAACAAGAGTATTTTCAAAATACACCCTCACCCCACCCTCCCAAAGTCACCATCTTAAGCCTATGTATTGCCCACACCCTTGGCAATAGGGCGAACTTAGAATAATCCAAGTTGAGTTTCACATGTATTGCAAACACGGCTAAAAACACCATTGCATGAAAAAAATTTGGAGGCTATGTTTGAATTTTATAACAGAATGAACCTATCAATCCACAAAGACAAATCTGGATGAAGTGGTAAAAATGAGAAAGGAGGGGACCTCTCCATCAATAGTGGATCATGCCCCGCAGAGGGACAAAGGGAAGGGCAGGACCAGACAAAAGCAGGGAGAATAAAGACCCAAAGCCTGAGAAATTAGAGTGAGCCCATGGCGGATTTGAAATTAACAAAGGGGCTGCCTGTCAATGGACACTGAAGTGACACAAAGATGGTGTGACTGAGTACTGGGCATTGCTGGTGTGTGGGAGACACATTCACAGGGAGTTGAGGCAGTGACAGACCCCGAAAAACTTTGCTGCCAATGAAAACGGACAGATGTTGGGGGTGGGGAAGGACACAACACTCAGTTCAGAACGTAGATACTCTTCTTTTCTCAAGAGAATCTCCTCATTCATAAAACCTCAGCTTCACTTGAGCCAAAGGATTTTCAATTTAAATGGGGAGCCAGAGGTCTCAATGGCTGGAAAATCCTGTAACACATCATCTAGATCATTCACTCAGCCGTTCTTTCAACGTTACTGAATGCTCACTCTGAGCAGTATTTCATGCTAGAAGCTATGTGGATGAAAAAGAGGTCCAGATATTATTTTAAACAAGAGGAGGGAGAACCATTTTGTCACGGAACAGCTCACTGCTAAATTCTTTCGTTGACTGTAAACCTTACACCCACCAGGTAAGGTTCTTGGTTGGAGTGGTGTTTCAAAAGCCTGGACTCTGTGGGCGCGCCTGCGTGGCTCAGTCAGTTAAGCGTCCTACTCTTGATTTCATCTCGGTTCATGATCTCACGATTTGTGAGATGGAGCCCAGCCCCGGGCTCTGCGTTGACTGTGCGGAACCTGCTTGGGATTATTCCTCTCCCTGTCTCTCTCTCTCTCTCTGCCCCTACCCTGCTCACACACTCTTTCTCTAAGTAAGTAAGCAAA
>NW_024412419.1:21748923-21755933 GCF_014898765.1 Herpailurus yagouaroundi | reverse complement strand
CCCGTTCATGCTCTGTCTCTCTCTGTCTCAAAAATAAATAAACGTTGGGGCGCCTGGGTGGCGCAGTCGGTTAAGCGTCCGACTTCAGCCAGGTCACGATCTCGCGGTCCGTGAGTTCGAGCCCCGCGTCGGGCTCTGGGCTGATGGCTCAGAGCCTGGAGCCTGTTTCCGATTCTGTGTCTCCCTCTCTCTCTGCCCCTCCCCCGTTCATGCTCTGTCTCTCTCTGTCCCAAAAATAAATAAACGTTGAAAAAAAAAAAATAAATAAATAAATAAACGTTAAAAAAAAAAAAAAGCATGGACTCTGTGATGGTTGGTTTCTTATGTCAACTTGGCTAAGCTATAGTATAGTATAGTATAGTATAGTATAGTATAGTATAGTGTAGTTATTCAATCAAACACCATCTATATATGTTGCTGTCAAGATATTTTGTAGATGTGGTTAACATCTACAATCAGTTGACTTTAAGGAAAGGAGGTTTTCTTCAGTAATATGGGTGGGCCTCATACAATCAGTTGAGAGGCCTTAAGAGAAAAACCGAGGTTCCCTTGAGGAAGAAGAAATTCTGTCTTCAGACCTCAACATCAGTTCCTGGCTGAGAGTTTCCACCCTGCTGGCCTGCCCTAGGCATGTCAGACTTGCCAGACCCCACAATCATGTAAGATAACCATTATTGGTTCTGTTTCTCTGGAGAACCGCAAGTTATACAGACTCTAAGCAGACCCCTGGGGTTTGAAGGTTGGCTCTGCGACTCCCCTAGCTGGGTGATTTCTGTACTGAAAGCTGGGGATAATAATAGTACTTAATTCATAGGCACTAGAACAACCCCTAGCACAGAGTAAGTGCTTGGAAAGTGTTTGTTAAATAAGTAATTCTGTGATGCTGAGTTTATTTCTTAGCTGGAAAACTGCAGATATTTTTATTCCCAACAATTACCATCAACCAAACATGAACACTCTTTCCCACACCAAAACCAGAACAGCCTTGGAACAACAGCCCCTCACCAGTACCTGATCTTCTAGATGATGAAGGGGCAGGTGAAATGCCAGGCCAACACCACACATTGTGATGATTTGGCAAAGCTGGAATCAGAGCACTTCTGGAACATTCTTAACTACAAGTTCTCAGCTGCTGACAACAGCTGTGCTTAAAGAAGCTCAGACTCAGCACAGAGCTATTCCTACTATTTGCAAGGGTGGGGGTTCATGAAGTGGTCCTAATCATTCTTTCTGTTCCCACTGGTGATACCCCACTGCAGCCTGCCCCAGCCCCTTGCAATGAAAGATTAGATGGGGGAAAACGTGGGGTGCCTGGGTGGCTCAGTCAGTTAAGCATCCGACTTCGGCTTAAGTCATAATCTCAGGGTTCTTGGGTTCGAGCCCTGGGTCGGGTTCTGTGCTGACAGCACAGAGCCTGGAGCCTGCTTCAGATTCTATATCTCCCTCTTTCTCTCTTCCTCC
The DNA here is from genome assembly GCF_014898765.1 of Herpailurus yagouaroundi. Lineage (NCBI taxonomy): Eukaryota > Metazoa > Chordata > Mammalia > Carnivora > Felidae > Herpailurus > Herpailurus yagouaroundi. The sequence continues at coordinate 21,754,472 of NW_024412419.1, read as the reverse complement.
CCTGCTTGTGCTCTCTCTCTCTCTCAAAACTAAATAAATGTTAAAAAATAAATAAATAAAAATTTAAAAAATAAAATAAAAAATAAAAAAAAAAATTAAGGCAAAGTGATCCTAAAATTATTTCTCATTTATTCGCTAGAAGTGCAATAACATCAAACACCTTACTTGTTATTCTCATTTGATTTCACATTATGCCAACTTCTTCCTACAGGTTTTCATGCTGACAAAGATTTTCTGTATTATTGTTCTCCTATAGGTTCCTGTGTACTAAGTCTTACAAGGCGTTTCTGAAATTCTTTTCTTTTTTTTTTTTTTTTCAACGTTTATTTATTTTTGGGACAGAGAGAGACAGAGCATGAATGGGGGAGGGGCAGAGAGAGAGGGAGACACAGAATCGGAAACAGGCTCCAGGCTCCGAGCCATCAGCCCAGAGCCTGACGCGGGGCTCGAACTCACGGACCGCGAGATCGTGACCTGGCTGAAGTCGGACGCCTAACCGACTGCGCCACCCAGGCGCCCCTGAAATTATTTTCTTATGGCTCGGAAAACAAAAATGAACAGGATCAGATTCTATCAGAATTTGGTTAATTTTTACACCAGCAAGATAGACAGGTTTTTAGATTTTTTTAAAGTAATTTCTACACCCAAAGTGGAGCTTGAACTCACCACCCCAAGATCAAGAGTCGCATGCTCTACTGACTGAGCCGGCCAGGCACCCTGGGTCTTAGATACCAAGCGTCCAGCTCTTGGTTTTGGCTCAGGTCGTGATCTCACAGTTTGTGAGTTCGAGCCCCAAGTTGGGCTCTGCGCTGACAGCGGGGAGCCTGCTTGGGATTCTTTCTCTTCCTCTCTCTCTCTGCCCCTCTCCAGTTCGTGCTCTCTCAAAATAAATAAACTTAAAAAAATAATAATACCGACTTCTCTGGCTCTGTATAATTATCTAAATCCTCATTTACTCCAGAGATGTGGCCAGTTGTGATGGCCCTCGGCCTACAGTTCCCTGGAGCTTTCTTTATGTAGGATCATGCTGAATCCTGGGTCAGAGGAGCAGTTATTATTTTTTTAATGTTTATTTATTTTGAGAGAGAGAGAGAGAGAGAGAGAGAGAGAGTAGTGCGAGTGGGGGAGGGGCAGAGAAAGAGGGAGACACAGAATCCGAAGCAGGCTCCAGGCTCCGAGCTGTCAGCACAGAGACCGATGCGGGGCTCAAACCCATTAACCACAAGATCGTGACCTGAGCTGGAGTTGGACACTTAACTGACTGAGCTACCCAGGCGCCCCCGAGGAGTGGTTATTAAGGAGGGAAAACTCCCAGGTATCCATGGTAGAAGGACAGAGAGGTGTGGAGGTACCACAGAGGAAGTCAACACCAAGTCCCCAAACTTAACTTCTGCCAATTGTGTATGCTCGCCTTGCTGCGTAACCATTCCCATAGGAGGAAACGCACAGTGCATAAAGCATATTGAAACTATCCTGGCTTACAACTCCATCTTGGAGGGGCTATGCTGAAAACAGTCAGGTTCATGTCCTATGAACATCTTGTATATACCTAGCCAAGGTCCCCGAGGTCAGGGAGATGGAAGTTAACAATGGCACCCCGGAATTCTGGGGTCGCCTGATTCTTCCCTCTGCGCCCTGTCTCCCAGACATTTTCACAGGAGGTAGGAGAAGGATGCTGCTTTCTCTCCATCTTCCCTATACAAATGGGCTGGTCATACGGATACTGGCCTTCCTCATCTGTGGACTCTCCAGGAGGAAACTGTTGGGATGGATGTTCATGCAGGGCTCAACAGGTTTACACCTTTAAATAAACCCGTAAAATTCTTTCAAAAAGAATAAACCAACAAAACATTCCCTTCGGAAACTTTCCCCCTTGGGTACGACCTGAAGACACATTTCCCCCTGGAGCTCTTTCATAAGAAGAAAACCTCTGTGTCAGATTGTAGGTTTTCCAATATTAAGATTCCTGGTTTTCATCTACTCTAGAGATAGACAGGTCTATTAACTTAGTTTAAATCATTCAGTGAACAGCATTCCAATTAATCCTTTCAGACCAGTTTTGTAAATTCTGAGAGGCACCTCTTAAAAACACCATCCTTGAAAACCAGCAAGATACAGCCGACTGCTGCTTTCCTATGGCCACTCGGTACTGCCCAAATCGGAGGCTTTCAGGTTGGCAACTATCGAATATTCTGGGCAAGAGCCAACAGTGATATCACATCCTTATGCACCAACCTTATGCATCAACCTGGCTAAGAAAGAAAATCCTGGGGTTTCAAGGCTAGAGAGAGCCAAAGGCTCATCAGTTAACTTAACGGCAAATACAAGTCACAATGATTGAGTCCTATGATGCTCTGTCTTTTATCCAAGCTTCCTTCACTCTAAATAAAATAAAATATGAATAAAAGAAAACAATCCTTCTGCCTTGCCCTCCCTACACATCTTTTTTGTTAAATGAATGACAATTTAAAAGTAGAAGCCTGATGCCAAAGAGTCACCTCTAATATAAGCTAAACAATGATTAAAGAAAACCTATAAAATGAAATTTTAGGATTGGGTAATCCTTTCACATGTCAAGATGCTGCAGCCTGGCATGAAAGATGCTTACACAGCCAGCAAGACTATGAGCGCATGGAAAGGTCTGCTGAGCCCTGGTTTGTGCTTCCATTTCTGTTCATCCGCTTTCCCATGGGCAAGCAGCCACCTCCTATCACAGAGCCGTCCCTGTCTTAGGTCAGCAGACAATACAGGCAAAATCTGCAAAGGATGGACACACTGGCTTGGGTGTGGTCACTGGCAATGGGAAGCTTTGGTCCCCAGGCTGCAGGCTGTAAAAGCCGAGAGCCGCACCCTTGGCGGGTCATCTCCAAAAGCCACTTCTCCGTTTCTTGGTTTGTTGTTTGTTGTTTTTAACCACAATCCGCACCAATCCTGACTGCTCCTTCTATGAACACACAGCAGACCTTAGACGTGAGCCCGCAGACAAAGCCGACTGCTCAAAGGGGCTCGCTGTGCACGGAGGCAACCTCCAGTTCGCCGCCGGGCCGCCACGCCACGTCTGGGCTCCTGGTCAATAGCAAGGGGCAGGCGGCGGCGCGGAGGCACCCAAAGCCGGTGGCGGCGGCTTTCAGCCCGCCTCACAGTCTGGGGGGACGCGCGACTCACACCAGGGAATTAACAGCGGGGCTTGGTCCCCAACGCAAACCCCAAAAGACGAGCGCACGCCCTGAGATTTCTACCAGAGCATTTTCTGCACCAGAAAACTGAACACTTGAAATTCTGGGGATGGGGGGGGGGGGGGGCTGGTACGGAGTCGCGTGGATACCAGTGCCGGCTATTGTTCTCCGGGTCTCTCCGGCGGGAGACTTCCCCCATCCCGCCTCCCTGCCAGCATCTGCCACTGGACCAAGCCTTTCAGCTCCGCGAAGAAAAGGGTGTGCCTGCGGCGCTGCGGATTATCGCAAAACCTTAAGCTAGTCCCTACGGGCTGTGTCAGGCCGGGAGACAAAGCTCCTAGTGGGGACAGCTCAGCCCAGTCTCGGATCCGCCATCCTAGGTCGGTTGCCATTCCAAGGGCCACGCCCAGCTGGCCACCTGGACCGCCAGGATCCCCAGGCTCCACGCCTGGAGCAGAGGGTCTTCAGGCCCGAGACCCGCCTCCCAGCCGCCCACCCCCTCCCTTCTCCGGAGACCTTCCTCCAACTGGGAGACCTCCCTCCCCAGAGAGGCCCTCCCCCGGCCGGCGCGGGTCTCCTCCTCCCCGGCGTCTACCCTCTTCAACCCCGGCGGTCTCCACCCTCCAGCGTCTGCCCTCCCATCCTCATTCTTCCTCAGTCCCAGACTCGCCCCGCCTCGCGCCACCTGCACCGCACTCTTCCCTCCCGCCTCAGACCCGCCCCCCGCCCCCTCTCTCTTTCCTCCTCCAACCCTGGTCTCTACTTCCCCCACCACCCAGACCCAGTCACCTGTCCCCACCCAGCTTCCCCATCTCCCCGTCTTTGCCCAGACGGAGGCCCCGCGTCTGCCTCTCCCCATTCCAGCTTCTCTCAGGCTCGGGCTCTTGCCCCTCCCCAGGCCTGGGGCGTCGGTGTCTGTCGCCCACCAAGATCGATGCTGCGGGGAGAGATCCCGCAATGGGCTCCAGCGAAGGCACCCAGCTCGGCGCCCGCTCTGGGGCGGGCAGCCACAGGCGGCCTTTGTAGTTCAGGCAGGTGCCTCGGAGGAGGCAGGCGAACCGTCCTTAGGCGACCGCTGCGTTAGCCAGTCGAGTGGAACAAGCCGTCGGATCTGGTACAGGCTGGGCAAATCCCAACCCGGAGGCGAGATGGACGCAGGGTGTGTGTGCCGGTGGTGATGGGGGGCCAGAGATAGCGCCGATCTAGGGACTCGCGCAGGACGGGCCGGTAGCCAGAGAAGCCCCCGCCCAGCCTCCAGCCATTCACTGCACCTCGACGAGAGAGGCTGGGCACCTACTATGTGCTAAGAGTGAAATCCCTTCAACCGAGCCGTCTCCTCACCTCAGTTCTTTGCAATCCCACAAGCACACATGAAACGCCTACTATGAGCCAGGCACTGCACGGCGCTCCGTGGGCGTACAAAGAGGACCCCATTCCGGCCTCAGTGTAGCCCCGATGGCCGCCCCAATCCCAAACCACACCTCCCGCCGCGTCCCCTGCAGCGGGGCCCCTGGGCGCACCCCTATCCCTGCCCTTTTGTGCGCCTCCCAGAAAAACAGAGGCCACGAGATGGATGTCCCAGCCCAGGGAGAATAAGCCCACCGCCCGCCCCGCCATCACGCACTCCTCCGGGATGCTGCGGCTGCGAGGGTCCGTCGGTCGGTCCGTCTCTCCTCGGTCTTGACGCGGCGCAGGAGCTGCGGGTGCTCGGGGCGGCGGCGGCAGCACGCGCGCTCGCTCGATCGCCGCCTTGGCGCGCGGGGCGCTGGAGTCGGAAGCCGCGGGCTGGGGAGGGGACGTGGGTGGGGGCTGGAGGCGGTCTGGGCCAATCACCGACCCGACGTCTCCTCCCCAGTGCTCCCCCACCTCGCGCTAGCAGGTTAGGGGGAGGCGGGGACAGGCGGCGCCCCGCATCTTCGCCGCCGCGCGCGGCCGCAGCCTTGGGACTACAACTCCCGACAGGCCCTGCTGCAGGGCCGGGGTCCGAGAGGGGAAGGAGAGTGAGGCCGGAGAACCCGCCGACCCCCCGCGCGCCCTTCTCCGCGTTCCTTTGGGTTTCCATGGTGACTCACTACACTTCACAAAGCCCCAGCGCTCACACGCGCTGATGCACGAGTCCCCTGGGAGGGCTACGGGGCGGGTCCCTAGGATACACCGCCTTCCCTCCCCTCCCCCTCCCTGCAGGATCCCACCCGAGGGGTTGAAACAATGCCCCGGCCGCTGCCGGGCCTGCCCTTTGCCGCCTAGTTCCCTCCAAGACCCAGTGTGAGGCCTCTAAAGTGGGCGCTCTGGGGCGCCTGGGTGGCGCAGTCGGTTAAGCGTCCGACTTCATCCAGGTCACGATCTCGCGGTCCGTGGGTTCGAGCCCCGCGT
>NW_024412419.1:21714225-21748913 GCF_014898765.1 Herpailurus yagouaroundi | reverse complement strand
CTTCATCCAGGTCACGATCTCGCGGTCCGTGGGTTCGAGCCCCGCGTCAGGCTCTGGGCTGATGGCTCAGAGCCTGGAGCCTGTTTCCGATTCTGTGTCTCCCTCTCTCTCTGACCCTCCCCCGTTCATGCTCTGTCTCTCTCTGTCCCACAAATAAATAAAAACGTTGAAAAAAAAATTTTTTTAAAGTGGGCGCTCGGCGGGACTGCACGATGGAGAGGACCGGGTGGTCGTTACAGTGAAATGTTCTGACGTACGGTACACAGTGGACGGACACTCGGGGCCAACTAAGTTCGCGTCTGTCCGCTCTGGGGGCTCGAACCTGGAGTTCATTCTCTCAGCTGCACTGAGCTAGGGTTTCTCCATCCGGAGCTCTCAGGTCCAGCTGCCTGTCCTATTTCTGGACACCTCCTTTCAGGACACGGTGAAGCCTTTGGAAATGTTTTATAACTCAATTCACATTTACTCACCTTTTTTTTCCTTCACGTTTTAAACACACGCATAATTGAACTAAATCAACAAATCTGAAAAAGGAGAGGGCGGATCATCAGGCCTTTCTTTGTACCACTTCCCTAAACCTCTCTCAAGCCTTTGCTGTAATCTGTTATTTTATGTCGTTGTAGTAATAATAGCTTAGATACGGTTTAGCAATTTGCCTCTTTTCACTTAATGCCACTTCAAAGGTGTTGCTGTTGATAAAAATGCACCATTGAGTCCTCCCCTCCCACCCCATCCCACGGTCCCTGGAGGGGGGGAGGGGAACCCCAATGGAATACTGCAGAAACCCCTCTCCTCCCAGCTTGGGAGAGGGGGGGAAGGCAAGGGAGCTCCCAGGCGAGCGGGCTGTACAGGCGCAGCCAGAGAGGTAGTTCACGCCTCTCTGCAAGTTATTTTCAACCAATATAGCGCTTCATTATTCCCGAGGGTGCTCCCCTCCTCTTCTCAGCAAAACCTACAGGGGCATCCCGCCTGCAGAGCCTGCCGAAGTGGGGTGTCCAGGACCACTTACCCTGCAGTCCTTTGCCGCGGGTTCGGGGCCTGGAGCAGGCCAGGCTGGCTTTGGGCGGGATGCATGCTGATGACTCACATTGCGTCTCTGCTTCTCCAGGGAGGAAGGTTTACTACTCTGCCCTCACACGTCCTGAGCGTATGCAAGGAGCCCCCAAATGAGCCTAGGGCCTACACCAAAGCATCCCCAATCCAGGGAGCTCAGGAATGACTTGCCCTCCCACTGCTCCAGCTTGGGGCACTGCCCTATGGATTCACAGGCTGGCCAGGTTCTGCAGGGACCCAGGGCTTTAGGCAAAATGGATTGAGCCTCAGGGAGGCGAAGCGAAGCCCCCAGCAGGCCAGCAACAGCAGGGTCGCCCGAGTACCATCTTCCCCGGAAGCTGTGCTTTTTGCCTAAGGGGAAGGGAGTCCTCTAGTGGCAGGAAATGTTTTCTGCAGCATTTTGTGGACCTCAAATTTGGAATCTTGTTTCTTTGCTTCCTGGGGCCTACCTCCCCTGGTAAGAGAAAGAGTGGCCATCTCTCTGCCTGGAGCATTGAAAAGTCACACACCTTAGACCTGGGGGTTGTAAATGTCCCCAGTACTTGAGTTTAGTTTTATTCATATACTTTTAATCTAGGCTATCTCTCCTGGGAAGTAGAAAGGACATAGGGCATGGAGTCAGACACCCCTAGGTTGGAATCGTTGCTCTACTTTTTGGATAATTGACTTTGGGAAAGTTACTTATGCCATCTGAGCCTTAGCTCCCCACAGAACGTGAGGATCATGGTATTTTTTTTTTTTAATTTTTAAAAAAATTTTGCTGTGATAATTACATAAGGAAACGCATGTAAAGGGCATAGCACACTGCCTGGCCTATAGCATGCACTCAACAAATGTAGCTATTATCATTAATTTATTCAACAACAAATGGTCACGGAACAGTGTGAGGGGAAACAAGAATATGACAAGATTTCCATTATAACAGCTACGAAAAGCAATATGCTGTGACTTTTATTGTAAAGCTCATACGACCAGCTTAGATGAAATAGAATAGGAATTCCCATGCAGGAGAAATCTGGTCTAAACAGATCATCAGGGAATGGAGGAGCTGGATTTGGATTTCACCTGGATATTTATTTGCTAGATGATTCTAAGCAAAGGTCTGGGATTCCAGGAGGAAGGAGTATAAATTTGTGGGTGGGGAAGCTGAGAAGTGTTTGGAAGGCACCTGAGGAACCCATCACGACTTGAAAGTCAAGTCTGTGAATGGGGATGGTGGGAAGAGAAAGAGGATAGTAAGGTAGGCTGGTGTTGGGGCCAGACTTCATGAAGCTCAGGGCTACTGGCTTTTATGAGTAAATGTGTTTGGGGTTCCAAATCACTGTAACGACAAGCTTCTGAATAAGGGGCAAGTGAAGGACTATCATATAAGAGGGGGAGAGGGGAAAGGCTAGTAGGTGTTTTGGAAACACATTGGATCCTTACAACTCCACATGTCTTACAGATGAGGAGGTCAGGTGATCTGCCCAGAAAGTCACCCTGCTGTAAATATCATCAGGGCTCCAAACCACATCTGCCTGATGCAGAGCAGAGCCCTTCTACACCAGCATGCTCTCCCCTACAAGTCTTTCAGAAGGCTGACTCTCCAGTGCAGGGACTGTGGCGACCATGAGTGACTCTCTAGGAATTATGTCCCTTCTTCTGCAGTTTCAACCTGTTCCTCCTGAAGGCATCCTCTGAGAAGGGGTGTTCTCCAGCATTCCTGAGTCGTGTATTAGATTTCTTCCTTGGTATTCTCTTTTCACCATTCTCCCCCCAAACCTCCCCCTAAGTCAATGACAACCCTAGCGTGGAGAACACATTGTGATGTCTTCTAAGTCATTAAAACAATTGTGAGCCAGGAGTCAAACTTCTATATTCAGGTCAGTGCCACGGAGCAGGAACCAAAAAAGGAGTCAAGAGGATGGACAAATGGACATTGGGGGAAAGACTGAACAGAGGAAGCCTCTAGAAGAATTAAGGCATAGAGCTAAGGGTGCCTGGCTGGCTGAGGCGGCAGGATGTGGGACTTTTCATCTCAGGGTTGGGGGTTTGAGCCTCATGTTGGGTATAGAGATTACTTAAAATCTTAAAAAAAAAAAAAAAAAAGCATAGAGCTAATCAGATACACAAACAAGGGCGGTGGGGAATGAGAGTAAGAGTTTCAGGTCCCCGTGTGCTGTGGTCACCCAGCCAACGCTGAGACACAGGGGAGGGGACCCAGGGAGGCTGGGGTGGCTGTGCTGGAGCTGAAAACATCAAAGTAAATTCCAGTGGCTTATCACTGCTCTTGAAATGCTGATGAGCTCTCCAAAAATTTAAATCATTTCTTTTGGCCTAGGAATCCTTTTTTTTTTTCTGCTTTTATTTTTAAGTCTGAAAGTTTAATTTTATTTATTTATTATTTAAGTTTATTTACTTATTTTGAGAAAGAGAGAATAATCTGTGTGCAAGAGAGAGGGGGAGGGGCAGAGAGAATTCCAAGCAGCTCCCCTGAGACTCTGGGGCCTGATCTCACGAATTGGGAGACCGTGACCTGAGCCTAGATCAAGAGTCAGATGGTTAACTGACTGGGCTACTCAGGGGGCCCCTCAAAGTGTAATTTTAAAATAAAAGTTTGTCTTCTCTTGGAACTAGAATGGCCACAAACCAACCTGAAGAATCGCTGGATGACTCCAGCTGCTCTAGCCCCTTGGCAGAAATCTACAATTTGAAATTTGCATTTCTTTCACACACACACACACACACACACACACGCACGCGCACGCACGCACGCACGCACACACACACACACACACACACATTCTCCAAGTTAACGGAACCTATAAACTGCATAGTCTCACAATGTCAACATTTTATAGATAAGGATAAGGAGGTTTTGTTTTAAGACATTTTTCTCCCTTAACAAATACACTTCATCTGGGCATTAGCAAGAATAATAGTGACAGCAAGAAACACAACTTAAATATATACAACCACCTTCAGAGAACAAAACAGTTACTCTAAGAGCCACATCTTTAATCATCTTTTTGTTCCCCACCTGTCACACTCCACAGCACAATGCTTTATTAAACCAGCACAATGAGTGGTCCGGGAAGCTGAGAATATTGGAAAGAGTCCCCTTACCCTGCCACCAAGTTGGGTTTTCATTTATAAGAGGAGTCTAAAGAAAACAACACTAAAAAATCCCATTACTGACTTCACTTGAATTTTCCTGATATTATTTTAAAAGGCTTTCTTTAAAAAAAAAAAGTTTATTTATTTTGAGAAAGAAAGCAGGAGGGGCAGAGAGAGGGAGACACAGGGTTCGATTTCATGAACTTGAGACCAAGACCTGAGCTGAAATCAAGAGTCAGGTGCTTAACTGAGCCACCTAGGAGCCCCTGAAGCCAGCCCTTGTTCAGCTAATTTGTCCTCTTCAGTTGCATTTAATCAGAACTTATCTCAACAAGAATTAAAGCGAATATTTATTGAGCATTTCCTGCATTTCCTGAATACTCTAAATTAAAAAAAAATTTTTTTTACATTTATTTATTTTTGAGGGATGGAGACAGAGCACAAGTGGGGGAGGGGCAGAGAGAGAAGGAGACACAGAATCCGAAGCAGGCTCCAGGCTCTGAGCTGTCAGCAGAGAGCCCGACGCCAGGCTCAAACCCGCAAACTGTGAGATCATGACCTGAGCCAAAGTTGGACGCTCGACCGACTGAGCCACCCAGGCGCCCCAATTTCCTGCATACTTTATTCATAGGATTCATTTAATCCTCACAGCAGACTTGTGAGAAAGGTATGACACCCACTTTATGAAAGGGGGAAACAGGATCTCAAAGGCAAGTAACGTGCCAAGGTCAAACAGTTCAAAGGGGCAGAGAGAGATCAAAACCTAGGTCTGACTCCAGGATCCATATTTGTTCATTTAGACCACACTGTGTGTTATTCGCAAATCTAGTTTTTTTGGGGGGATTCATACTGTAATTTTCAGAGTGGTGGCCATCCCATCCACCTTGGCGAGTCTGTTGACTTTGATTAGCTTGCCTCCTGACTTGCACAATGAGAAGTCCCATGTGGGTGTTCAAAGTTATAGTATCTCAGAGCACTTGGAATTGTCCTACATGCTTGCATATTCTGGGTTTTTTTTTTTTTTTTCATTTTTTTCTGTTTGTAGTTCGAGAAATTTCTATTGACATATTTTCAAGCGCACTGATTTTTCCTCAGCTGTGTTCAGTCTACTGATGAGCCCATCAAAGTTATTCTTCATTTGTGTTAGTGTTTCTTCCTTCTTTTTTATTTTTATTTTTTTGATTCTTTGTTAGAGTTTCCATCTTTCTGCTTGAAGTCCCCATCTATTCTTGCATGTTGTCTACTTTTTCCATCAGAGTCTTAACATAATAATCATTGTTATTTTAAATTCCCTATCTCATCATTCCAAGTCTATGTCATAGCTGACGGTGGTTCTGATGCTTGCTTTGTCTCCTCAGATGGTGTTCTTTTGTGCTTTTTTTAAAATCAAGTTTTATTTATTTAAGTAATCTTGACATCGAATGTGGGGCTCAAACTCATGACCCTAAAATCAAGAGTTGCATGCTCCACCAACTGAGCCAGCCAGGCGCCTCTCTTTCGTGCTTTTTTCTTTAATGTTTATTTATTTATTTTGAGAGAGAGAGAGAGAGAGAACGCATACATGAGCAGAGGAGGGACAGAGAGAGAGAGAGAGAGGGAGAGAGAGAATCCCAAGCAGGCTCCTCAAGACTCGAACACACACACTGTGAGATCATGACCTGAGTCGAAATCAAGAGTCAGATGCTTAACCAATGGAGCCACCCAAGTGCCCCTCTTTCATGCTTTTTTTAACATGCCTTGTAAGTTTTTGTTGAAAGCTAGACATGACAAACTGGGTAAGAGAAACTGAGGTAAGTAGGTTTTTAGTGTAATGCTTTGTGTTATTCTAGGCAGGAGCTGGGCTGTGTTTAAGAATTGCTGTGGCTCTGAGTGCCACAGGCTTGTTTCCTCTAATTTCCTTGTTTTTTATTCCTCTGTAATTTTGGGGTTTCCCTAAGAACTCCTTCTTAGATAGACTCTGTGATATGCAGCTTTCCCAGTTAATCCACTGTTAGTATCCTGAAGCCTGTTGATGTAGTGGAAAGATGTTGGAAAGAGAAGTGTTTCATAATCTTATGATTAAATCTCATTGTTTTTAGCAGGCCTGAGCCCCTGGGCTCTGACCTTCAGAAGCATTTCTCAGCCTTTTTTCTCCCTTCTCTTACATGAGACAGGGAGGCTAGACATGGTCATAGCTGGCTAATTGTTCTTCCTTCAGGTAAGAGAAGGTTCTGGTAAGGTTTCCCTTGGAGGTCCCTATTAGGGAGAACCTTCTGGGTTTATTTCAAAATGGTTACCATGCCAGAAACATTAAGGGGATCTTCTCTACTCTTTATCATGAGAAACTGGTGGGGTTCTTGGAGGTAAAACCCATGAAAGTGTGAGGGCCCCTCTACGACTGGGCTCTGCTACAGGCTGAATGTTTGTGTTTCCCCCAAATTCATATATTGAAATCGTAATGCCCAATATGATGGTATTAGGAAGTATGGCCTTTGGGCGATGATTAGGTCATAAGGTCAGAGCTTTCATGAATGAGATTAATGTCTTATAAAAGGGGCCCAGGAGAGCTGGAAGAGGGTCCTTACCAGACCATGTGCCCTATTGACACACTGATCTTGGACTTTCAATCTCCAGAACTGTGAGAAATAGAAGTGTTTAGATTTAATCAAATTAAGATGAAGTCATTAGGGTGGGCCTTAATCCAATACGACTGCTGTTCTCATAAGAAGGGAGAAATTTACGGGTACCTGGGTGACTCAGTCGGTTAAGTGCCTGACTTTGGCTCAGATCATGATCACGTGGTTTGTGAGTTCGAACCCCTCATCAGGCTTTCTGCTGTCAGTGCAGAGCATGCTTCAGATCCTCTGTTTCCTTCTCTGCCCTCCCCAGCTAGTGCTCATGATCTTTCTCTTTCTCCCTCAAAAGTAAATAAACATTAAAAAAAAAAAGAAGGGAGAAATTTAGACACAGATACACAGGGAAAATGCCATGTAACAATGGAGGCTGAGTGATGTCTACAAGCCAAGGACCACCAAAGATTGCCAGGAACCACAAGTAGCTGGAAGAGGCAAGGAAGGATTCTTTCCTAGCCCCTTTGGAGAGAGCATAGCCCTGTAGACAACTTGATCCTGGACTGCTAGTTTCCCAAGCTGGGAAAATATACATTTCCATTGTTCTATAATACCCATTTAGGGTTGTGGTACTCAACCCTAGGAAATTAATAGAGTTCCCTTTCTATGGAAGGCCAGGCTTGGACCTTTCTGGGCTCACCCAATTCTATCATGTCTGTGCCTTTCATCTTTGATCATTCTGTAACTCTCTAGAATAAAATGTAATGTAAAGAATTGATGGTAGTTGTAAACGATTCCTGTTTACAGACATGTAAATACATTTTCTCCAGTAAAGATGCAATCAATTTCATCCAGTGAAAGAGAACAGTCTTGCCTCTATTATTAGCAAATTCATATCAGCAACCTGTCTATAGATGTCTTTGTTATTTGGATTCTCCTTGTTAATAATTGTTATAGCTTGCCGATTCTCTCAGTAATAAGTGAGTTAAAAAAAATTTGAACATATCTTCATTTTATATTTGTTTGTGGCATGATTTTACCTCTTTTTTTAATCATATTTTCATTACTTAGATTATTTTTGTTTTTAAATTTTATTTATTTTAAATATTTTGTTTTAATATTTATTTATTTAAATTAATTAATTAACTAATTAGTTTTAAAGACCCAATGTGGGCCTTAAACTTACAACCCCAAGATCAAGAGTCTCATGCTTTGCCAACTGAGCCAGTCAGGCATCCCTGATTTTACCTTTCTGAAAAAGATATCAGTAAGCACAGAATGTGAAGGGGGACTGTTTTGAAATGTCTACTGAGGGATATTTCTACATATTTCCTTGGTTCTTTCTCCATTCAGTCAGCTAGGGGACTCAACATTCACTGCTTCAGGAAAAGCAGAAAGCATAAAAAAGGAGTTAATTCCTGCCTTTAGTGTTTCCAAAGCCTAGCCCTCAGGCTAGGAAGGAACTGAGGCATCATCAATAGATTTTGAAGAATATAGGAGTATGAGTAAGTCTTTTTTTTTTAATTTTTTTAAAGTTTATTTATTTTTGAGAGAGAGAGAGAGAGAGAGAGAGCAGAAGAGGGGCAGAGAGAGAGGGAGACACAGAATCCGAAGCAGGCTCCAGGCTCTGAGCTGTCAGCACAGAGCCCGACGTGGGGCTCAAGCTCACGAACTGTGAGATTATGACCTGAGCTGAAGTCAGATGCTTAACTGACTGAGCCACCCAGGAGCCCCAGAAGTCTGAGTAAGTCTTATTCATGCTCTGGAGGTTGGATTAATATTTCCAGACTTGGGCTGAGTAGAGCAACAGAGAAGGTGACAAGGGCTGAGCACAGCCTCTGTGGACGCCAAAGAGAGGGTGTCTATTCCCTCTACCCGGTGCCACTGGGGGGGATGGGAGATTGTCCAAATGACATGGAGAATCTAGAGCAGAGGGTGTTTGCTGTTACTCTGTGTAAGCCTCCAGAATTTAAACACACTCCACAGGAGAGGAGCCATAAATTCTCTGAGATTAATTTACTGTTGCTTCTCTCACCCCCACCGAATGGGCACTTGTGATAAGAATCAAGTTCAGCTAGGAAACTAAAGTTTGTAGATTTAGATTCAGCCCCCTCACCATAGTATCCCACTTCTTCTATTCAGGCATCATCATTTATTTTACCCATTTCCTAATCTGCTGCACATGTGTCAATCTTTTTGGTCTCTCAGCATCCAAATTCCCTTCCAGCATGAGGAGAAACAGAGCCAGACTACCTCTATAGAAACCAAAAGTCCCAAACTGGCTCCCAGGCTCCCTTGCCAGTGGGGCACAAGCATGGGCTCCAGATTCTGCCCATCAGGCACATCCACCCCATGTTTGAACTAGGAACTGGTGGCATAAAAGCAGAGAGGCCCTGGAGGAACTCTTCAGCAAGACGGCACATTGCTTGGGCAGCCCACAGCAGTGGAGCTGGTGGTAATGACTAGAGCTTGGCACCGCTCTGGTTGGAAATGTAGTGGTAAGCCCACCGTGCCAGTTCTGCCCATGACCCAGGTACCCACTGATGCCGTTTGAAGCGTTGGGATTCGGAGCCAATGGCCAAGAAAGAATTCTTGAGCAGCCTTCAGTGCAAAAAGGTGGTTTACCAAAGCATGGGAACAGGACCCATGGGCGGAAAGAGCTGCACTTGGGTTGTGAATGGTGACTGATTATATAGCTTCAAGATGGGAGGGGGTTAGGGAGTTAGGGGGTTAGAAATTCCTTAGTTCCTAAGGAATTTTGGAAGCAAGGTATCCAGGACCTTGAGGGGGTTAGTTATTGTTAGGAAAAGGTCACTTATCACTGTCTAGTAAAACCGTAGTCATGAGACCCTTCAGCTGTATATGTATATCTAAGCATATGGGCCATATGCTTAGAGTATGGTTGCCAATGTATATCTTGGGGGGGTAGAGATAAAGAGTTTCCAAAGGGATTTTTATTTTTTATTTTATTTTTTAATTAAAAAAAAATTTTTTTTTCAACATTTATTTATTTTTGGGACAGAGAGAGACAGAGCATGACCGGGGGAGGGGCAGAGAGAGAGGGAGACACAGAATCAGAAATAGGCTCCAGGCTCCGAGCCATCAGCCCAGAGCCTGACGCGGGGCTCGAACTCACGGACTGCGAGATCGTGACCTGGCTGAAGTCGGACGCTTAACCGACTGCGCCACCCAGGCGCCCTTTTAATATTTTTTTTAACGTTTATTTATTTTTGAGACAGAGAGAGACAGCATGAACGGGGGAGGGGCAGAGAAAGAGGGAGACACACAGAATCGGAAGCAGGCTCCAGGCTCTGAGCCATCAGCCCAGAGCCCGACGCGGGGCTTGAATTCACGGACCGCGAGATCATGACCTGAGCTGAAGTCGGACGCTTAACCGACTGAGCCACCCAGGAGCCCCTCCAAAGGGATTTTTATATGTTAAAGTAGACTTACAGGATCCTGAGGGGTCAGGAGAATGTTAAGCTAGGATTCCTTTTTGTTTGTCCTTAGCAAAGTGTCATCATCGAGGCAGCTGAGCCCCTAGAGGAAGGTCACTTTGGCTGTCTCAAGGATGTGTCAACGGGCTGTAGGCAGTAAGGAAATTTAATTTTTCATTTGCCTTTGCTTTCCCACATCATCCACCTCTCCCGGCTACATACCTAGAGCTATGTGATATCCTTTTAATAAATCCCTTTTCCACCCAGATCAGCCAGAAATGGTTTCTTTTGCTTGCAATTAGGAACTCTACCTATAGACTAGACTATTTTTGGACCAGGTTGTTGCATTTTTTTACTATTATAAACAGCCCAGAACAAACATTTGTGAACAGCTATCTTGGTATCCTTGTCTAATTGTTTCCATTTTTAAAAAATGTTTATTTATTTTTGAGAGAGAGAGAGAGACAGAGAGAGAGAGACAGAGCATGAGCAGGGGAGGGGCAGAGAGAGAGAGGGAGACACAGAATCCGAAGCAGGCTCCAGGCTCTGAGCTGTCAGCACAGAGCCCAACGTGGGGCTCAAACCCACAAACTGTGAGATCATGACCTGAGCCGAAGTTGGATGCTTAACTGACTGAGCCACCCAGGCGCCCCTGTTGTCTAATTTCATTAAGGAAAAGCAAATGGCAGGATTGTTGGGGATTCATACTTCTAAGAGTTTTTGTTTTAGCTTTATTATTTTTTTTAAGAATGGCTTTCCAGCCCTTTTCCCCCCTAAGTTTATTTATTCATCTTGAGAGACAGAGAGAGAGAGAGAGAGAGAGAGAGAGAGACCCAAGCAGACTCTGCACTGACAGCACCGAGCCTTACTTGGGAAATTCTCTCTCCCTCTCTGCCCCTCCCTCGTGCGTGCTCTCTCCCTCTCTCTCTCTCTCAAAATAAACTTAAAAAAAAAAAAAAAATAAAGTTTTTTTTTTTTTTAAGAGTTTTGATAAGGGGGTGCCTGGGTGGCTCAGTGAGTTAAGCACTCAACTCTTGATTTCAGCTCAGGTCATGATCTTGCAGTTTGTGAGTTCAAGCCCGGCATCAGGCTCTGCTCTGACAGTGCAGAGTCTGCTTGGGATTCTCTCTCTCTCCCTCTCTCTGCCCCTGGCCCCTCTCAAAATAAATAAATGTAAACAAAATAATCAAGGTGTTTTCTGTCACATGCTCTCCCCTTGCTGATGGCTCCTGAGGAGCCATGTCTGCCCTTCCTGCACTGGGAGAAGTCTCTAAGGCTGAGGCATAGAGTGTAGAAGGGGGGCTAGGGGTGCGGCTGGGGTATATCTTGGTCTCCAGTAAAGACAGAGGCCACTACTTCCTGAGTGAGGTGCCAGGAAGTATGCTTTATACATATTACCCGGTTTAAGTTTAATCCTTTCAACAACTCGATTAAATTTTCAGATGAGAGAATTGAAGCTCAGAGAAGTTAAGTTACCAACTTACTGGTCATACAGCAAGTGGGTGGGGCAGGTAGGTTTCAGGCTGAGGTCTGCCTGACTTTGAATCCTGTGCCTCCCTGGAGAAGTCAGTTCAGGAAGGGGTTTAAGTTCTATAACACTGTCAGAGAGTTTGGATTTGGGAGAAGGTTAAAGTCTGAGCAGGTGTGAGGCCAACATTTTGCCTTTTTTTTTTTTTTTTTTTAACATTTATCTGGGGGGCCTGGGTGACTCAGTAGGTTAAGCAACTGACTTCAGCTCAGGTCATGATCTCACAGTTTGTGAGTTTGAGCCCCACATTGGGCTCTGTGCTGACAGCTCAGTGCCTGAAGCCTGCTTCAGATTCTGTGTCTCCCTCTCTCTGCCTCTACCCAGCTTGCACTCTGCCTCTCTCTCTCTCTCTCTCTCTCTCTCTAAGAATAAAAAAATTTTTTTTAATTAAAAAAAAATAAATGATGAGTCTTTTAAAAAAAAAAAAAAAAGATGTTTGTTTATTTATTTTTGACAGAGAGAGAATCCCAAGCAGACTCCACTTTCAGTGCAGAGCCCAATGTGGGACTCCATCCCACCACTGTGAGATCATGACCTGAGCTGAAGTCAAGAGTCAGAAGCTTAACCGAGTAAGCCACCCAGGTGCCCCCAACATTTTGCTTTTTAGCTTGTGCTGGGAAATGTGGAGCTCCTGAGACACCACAGCTTCTGGGTTTTCCCTGGCCCTTTCCTGGGTTGACCTCGTTATGTATACTAGAATGATTTTAAAAAACCAGGGCATGTGCAGGAGACTTGGGGGGTTCAGGGCTGGGGATCTCCCAGGCGTAGGCAAGGCCAGTGGGAAGGTGACCATAGATCAGCTGTAAGTAAGTGAAGTGAATAAAGAAGCCGTGGTTTGAGGAGCTACAGGGAGAAGGAATATGTGACTGGCCAGGCCTGTGGAAAGGCCCGGCTTGTACAAAAGCCCCAAATGACTGAGAATTCCAGCATCCCTGGCAGAAGTGGAGAAGTTGCAAGGTGGAGACAGCTTTGAGGGGAAGAGGAAGAGTCTAGGTTTGGAGACCTTATATTGCACGATCTCAGGAAGTTGAGCAGCCAAGGAGCTGTAACCTCAAGGATTTGGAACTAGGAGGTGCTGGGAGGCCAACGGAGCATTCAGAGGCCATCTGCAGAGAGCCCTCAGCTGAAGCCTGGGAGAATGTAGGAGAGTGTAGGAGTGAGTGCAGAGGGACAAAGGAGGAACGTTGGGACACTTGCAGCAGGCCAGGTAGGCAGGAGACAGGAAGCTGCTGAGGGTGGGGTGTGAGAAGGGAGATGATTCATTCTCAGAAATACCAAATCAAAGCTGTGCTAATTAACAATAGGTTTACAACCTATTGGAAATGTGTACACCCCCCACCCTCCACAGTGGAGTCCCAAAGCCTTAGACACCGCACTTCCTGATTCTGTTTCCCCTCTCTGGTTAGTGGGCTTATTTTCACAGGCTTTGCGATGAGCATGTGCCAAAGAACAAAGGGAAGAGGGACTGAAAGTCTCATTCCTCAGGGAATGTACATTTGTTCCGATCAGACTACTTTTTGCCTTACATGGGCATAGGCCACATCTGGGTGAGGCTGTAACCTCTGTAACACTCAGCCAATGAGGAACCAGGGGAGGGACTTGCATGCTAGGAGATAAATTGTCTGCTGTAACTGCCCAGGAGAGTGCCTGTCCATCACCTGCTCTTCCAAGAATGTTGATTAAAGCCTCTCTTCACTGTGCTCCCAGTCTCCGCATCCCTCCTTTGACTGGGTCAGTGGGCTTTTTTTCTAACATGGGGGAGGCCTCCCCTGGGCCAAGCACACACACGGCCCAACCAGAGGGGCTGTGGCCGAGCAGGGAGCCACAGTGGTTGTGAGTTCCAGCCCTATGCTGAGTGAGCCTGTGCTGCCTCGCCTGGACCCTTCTCTCAAGGTCAGTTTAAGGGTGGCTGGCACAGCACCCGCAGTGGGAGACGCCCTAGTAGAAGGCCGTCGTGACGGTGTGAGGTGAGCAGTCGCAGTACAGGGAGAGGGTGGAGGTCCCTCGAAGGCTCAGGGGTAGGTGGGAGACAATGGATGCAAGCACTGTCTCGGGGCCAGGGGAAAGTTGGCAGGGAGAGGAAATGGCCTTGGTGGTGTAGACAGCAGCTGAGGGGAGGGCCAGCAGGGTCGGGGAAGGTTCTTTCCAGCTTCAGGACGTGGCCCTGGCCAAGTCCACAGACAAGGAGAAATGTCCCGTGAAGAGCAAGAAACGAAAAGCAGAGGGGAGATGGAGGGGTAGGATTGGAGAAGGTGAGTCCTGTGGGGAGGGGAGAGAGGGCCGGGTTGACAACATGGGAGGGATTTGGGGGCACCCTGGGAAGGAGAAAATAGCAAACATGGCCATGCCTGGAGGATACCTCCCAGTGTGGGACTGGCTGGGGTCTCAGGGTCCTGCAGCCAAGACGGCTCTGGCCCTCCACCCCCATCAGGCACTGCAGATGGCTGCTTCCACTGTATCCAGCACTAGCTTCTCGGGATTCGGAGAGTGGGTGCTTCCGGCACTGTTCCCAGCTACTAGATTCAAAGGCCTTCCGGGAACCACGCCCTGCTTGGGCTCTTCGTGGAACTCAATACCAACGTGCTGCCCTCACTTTGGAGATGCGCTCAAGCTCCCTGGGCTCCCAGTTACCCACCTGTAAAGTGGGGTCAATCTCACCCATCTGTCTACTTCCCAGAGTGCCACTGGGGATTGTATACAAAGGCATTTTGTAAATCATGAAGAATTATAAAACTTCAGAGACTATGACTGATGTCAAGCACAGCTCATAGGTGAAATGGTTTTTTTCCCACTGGCTTCTTTCTCAGAGAAGTTTAGCGGAAATTATTTTGAAGTACTTTGATCTCCTTGGCAGAAAAGCACTGAATAAATTCAAGATGTCATGGCAGATTAGTCTCTTTGCTGTGGAGCTGAGGGTGACCAATTTTACTCAATAGCTGGTGACAACCTTTCAGAATTGCTTAAAACCCCTGAGCCCCACCGAGTCCTAGCCTCTGAGACTGCTCTCCTCTGAGCCAGCCTTGCATAGCCATCCTGAAATAGGGTCCGGGGCTACCCTTGAAGGACTTTCAAAGGCCAGCACCCCCGTTTGTGTGGCTGTGCTCCTTGCTTGGTGATGTGGAGAACAAAGGCAAAAGGAAATGTAGATAAAATTAAATTTTCTTCCAGCCTGCAGCCCATTGACAAACACTTGAGGCCACCAGTGTATGACATTCCTCCACACTCCCAACTGTCTTCATGTTAATGCTTTGCTAGAGGCCAAAAAAAAAAAAAAAACTCCTTAGCTTGACAACAGCCAGGCCTCCAGGATCTCGTAAGTCTTTTTTTTTTTTTTCCAACGTTTTTTTATTTTTGCGACAGAGAGAGACAGAGCATGAACGGGGGAGGGTCAGAGAGAGAGGGAGACACAGAATCGGAAACAGGCTCCAGGCTCTGAGCCATCAGCCCAGAGCCCGACGCGGGGCTCGAACTCACGGACCGCGAGATCGTGACCTGGCTGAAGTCGGACGCTTAACCGACTGCGCCACCCAGGCGCCCCTCGTAAGTCTTCTTTAACATATGAAAATCCTTTGGGGATTTGGAAACTTCCTTCGGTCTCTACCCACCCCTCCCCCCACTTTACAAGTATATCCTTCACAATCCCAATGCAGCTCTTTCTGCCCAGGGGTCCCATCCCTGTGCTTTAATAACACCACTCCCCCCCCCCACCCCCCCAACTGAAAACATCTCAAGAATTCGTTCTTGGTCATTCACTCCCGGACCTCACATCATACCACTAGGTACCAGGGAGTCTGGTCCTGGTGGTCGTTCCTGGGACTTGGGTCTGCCGGCTGTTCCAGCCCCACTTCTGCCGCGGCCCCTCAGCCTCGCGAAACGCGTCCGTGTGGGACTGCGGTATGGCAGAATCCCAAGAATAGTAGCAGCTACCCTTTTTTGGGGGAGGACGCTTCCCCCACATCAATATGTTCAACCCTCACAGTACCCCAGCGAGAAGGATCTCTCATCCCCGTGGCTTAAGAGGGAATGAGCTACTTGCCTGGGTCACGGAGCTGCAGCCAGAGTCAGGGTCCAAACCTGGGGCTGTCCCGTGCCAGGCTTCGGTTCCCTTCTCCAGGTTATTTACTACCTCGGATGGAAGACGGAGATCCTGACGCTCACCTCTCAGACCTGTCAGGAGGAATGGGTGCATATCCGCTCACGTGAAAGCCCTGGGAACACAGAAAGTTCTTTATCGATGTGGTCTGCCTCTCCTTTTTATAATCACTTTCTAATTTCAATGTCTGCACAGGTGTCACCAGTGGGATGGTCTAATGAGGCTTATTTTCCTTCAGATCTCCCCCTGGACCTGTGGTCTGCTGCTCTTGCCACCAGAGAAGGTGGACCTGAGCTGAGGGGTGGCAGGCTTCTCTTCCTACCATGAGCTCTACAGTTCTTCCTACTCAAGGTTCTCTGCCTGGGGGTTCTGGTGGAAAAGGCCCCAGACGAGTCTGGGACTCCCTCCCAAGCACGCAGGGACCCATTCCTTCCACTCAGGACACACTCTTCTGTGCACCCCCACTTTGCTGCCCTGAACAGCCCACGCCACATGTCTGCCATGGTGACGTTTCACCTTCTCACCCCACAGCCTCCATACTCGTTCTCTGTAGTGAGCCCAGGGTCCCTTCCTGTTGTCACACCTGGATTGTCTTCTTGTGGATGCCCCTAGAACAGTGAGATCCGGGTGGTAGATGAGGGCTGTTTTTGTTTGCCAGGGCTGACTGACTTACAACATACCACAGACTCGGAGGCGCCGGCCTGGCTGGCTCAGTCGGTGGAGCGTGTGACTCCTGATCTTGGGGTTGTGAGTTCAAGCCCCATGTTGGGTGTAGAGATTGATGAAGTTTTGGGGTGACGGTGGGGGTCCAGAGCCAACGGCTAAGAAAGAGTTCTTGAAGACCTCTTTGGTGCAAAAAAAGGTGATTTTGTTCAAGCACGGGGACAAGACTGGTGGGCAGACAATGGTGCCTGGGGGTTGTGAAGAGTGATTGGTTATAGACTACGGAATTGGGAGGTAAAGACAAAAGGGAGGCCTCCAGAGGGACTTTGATATGCTAAAGAGGATTCTTTAAGATACCTGAGGCCTTGCTACTTCAAGCTAAGGTTGTTTTTCCTCTTAGTAAGGCATTAACATTATGAAGGCAGGGGGTTCCTGGAGAAATGTTATATACTCTGTATTTGCCTCAAGTATTTGTCAATGGGCTGCAGGTTATTAGGAAATTTAACTTTACTGTGCCATTTCCTTCTTGCCTATGGAGGGGTGATGTTGGGGCTCCAGGAAACTGAGTCTATACATTTCTGGAGATGAGGCTATTGATAAGATTGCCTTTTTCTTGTAATTTACTAAGATATTTGTAAACTGATGGAGACTCCTGTCCTGCATGACTGTGATTTCTATCAGTTACTCATTTGTTTCCTTTCCTTCCCTTTGTTTTTGGGCAGCCAGGAGTGCCTGAGGAATACCGCCCATATCCCACCTGGGTGGGCGGGGGTGGGGGCGTGGGGGGGGGGGTGGTGCTGGGGTTTTAGCCTGTACTTTGCCCTCAGCTTGCCTTATGGTCCCTCATCAGAGATGGCTTAATTTTTTTTTACTTAAAACCACAACAAAAAGTACCACAGATTGGGGGTACAACAGAAACATATTCTCTCACAGTTTGGAGGTGGAAAGTCCAAGATCAAGGTGCCAACATGGCTGTTTCTTCTGTGGCCTCTCTCTTTGGCTTGCGGATGGCCACCTTCTCCCTGTACCTCCGCCTGATCTTTCCTCTATACCCATCTGTGTCCATTTGTCCTCTTCTTATAAGGAGACCAATCACATTGCCTTGGGGCCCATCCTAATGACCTCATTTTATCTTAATGACCTCTAAAGACCCTGTCTCCCAGGTACCGGGGTTAGGACTTGAGAAAATGAATTGGGGGGATGACACATAATTCAGTCCATAGCAAGGGCCAAAGGGATATTTTAGAGGGATCTCCGAAGTCAGAATCTTGCACAAGTGAGGACAGTGCAGCAGGGAGGGGACTGGGAAGGTCCCCTGACTCCTGCCTTGTTCTGCAGTACCTGGTGGTTGCTACGGCTTCAGCTCTTTCTCTCCTCACAGAGGGGCAGGGGCTGGAGTGCTCCCTGGGGCCCCAGGAGGGTTGGACCCTGTTTTTGGTGGGAATCGGTTTGGGGAACACAAGATCCCCTAGGATCTTGGCGGGGTGATTGGGGGCTGACTCATGTCATAGTCTAATGCTGTCTTTCTTTTCTCTGTCACTTCTCTCCCCTCCCTGTCTCCCTGGTGGGTCGTCCCCATTGCTGCAGCAGGACTGAGAATCCCTCCCTTGTCCCACCTCATGCCTGCAAAGTCCCCTTGACCTCAGGCAGGAGAAACTCTTTGCCCAAGAATTCACTTACCTTCCCTGGGCTTCTGTTTCCTTGGCTGTGGAATGGGGAGGCTGGGAGAGGCCCCAGGAGGAGAGCCCAGTGAGGTCCCAGGCTTATGTGACCCCTGGAAATCTCTTGTGGGTTCTTGCAGGACTGGCTTCTCCTGGTCGGTCTAGGTTCTGGGAGAGAGAATGAGACGCACTGGTTACCGGTAACGGCCCCTGGGGCTGGGTGTGCCGACCCATCCATCTAGCTGCTCCTTCTTCCCCAGTAAGCCTTCTGGGGTGGGTGACCTTGGGTTTGGTGTGTCATAATCCTGGTCCAGCAGTTAGCATGGGGGTCACCCACGTACGGCCTGCTCATCAGCACACCAAATTACCAGGCCATCTCTTCACTGTCATACGTATTACTAATATGCCTGGGACACCTCTGTGTAAGTTTTACTTGGATTGTGCTTCTTTTTTCTTTTTAATTTGAGAGAGAGGGAGAGAGAGAGCCCAGGAGTGGGGGAGAGGGGCAGAGAGAGGGGAGAGAGAGAGAGAATCTTAAACGGGCTCCCCACTCAGCAAGCAAGTGCATACACACACACACAGGGTGTGCCCCGTGTGCATATACTTGTACACTGAGGAAACTGAGGAAGCTTGAAAGATTGAAGAGGCTTGGAGAGACACTTGTTACATGCAGGGATGGTTTCATCTTACAGTGGACTAAATTACAGTTCTCTCTCCACAGCCTTGGCTGGCATCTCAGTATATGGCCCTTTGCTTTCTGCTCTGATGAGCCCTGCCTCCACGCAAGCTGACGGTAAGACTAGAGAGGGTGTCCACGTGGACCTCTGCGTCTGGAGTGGTGCGGGGTCTGTCTAGAACTTAGTGAATGTACAGTGAGAGCCATCTTGTGAGTTCTCTTCAGCTCAGCTGGGGACTCTGAAAGTTTCTTGTTTCTCTGCTGGATTGAACTGCATTTGGTTCTTTCTGGATGCCTCTAGAGGCTGGGCATTTGGAACCAGTTGTACATTCTCATCAGTTTAGCCAATAAGAACAACAGCTGTTATCAGCAGGGATTCAAACATATAAACATTGAGGCCCGAGTCTTTTTTTTTTTTTTTTCTCTCATTGGAAAGATGTAATTGTACAAAATTTGGAAAGCTATTTTATTGAATGTTTAAAATGACAAAACTAACATTCTCTGTGCAAAATATTCAACAATACAGAGGTGTATAAAGGAAAGTTAATTATCCCCTCTTCCTCTCCTGATCCCAACCCCATATGGACAGCTTGGGGTGGATCTTCCTACCCTTTTCTCTACACCCTTGCAAACATGCACAAACACAAATTTGAAGTTATTAAGGAGGGGCGCCTGGGTGGCTCACCTGGTTGTGTCCAACTCTTGATTTTGGCTCAGGTCATGATCCCAGGGCTGTGGGATTGAGCCCCAAGCCCCTGCTTGGGATTCTCTCTCTTTTTCCCTCTGCCCCTCTACCCCGTTTGTGCACTCTCTCTCTCTCTCTCAAAAAAATAAATAAATAAAAAATAAACTTATTAAAGAAAATAGCAGCTTTGGGGCGCCTGAGTGGCTCAGTCAGTTGGGCGTCTGACTTCGGCTCAGGTCATTTTCTCACGGTTCCTGGTTCGAGCCCCACATCGGGCTCTGTGCTGACAGCTCAGAGCCTGGAGCCTGCTTCGGATTCTGTGTCTCCCTCTCTCTGGCCCTCCCCCACTCATGCTCTGTCTCACTCTCTCAAAAATAAATAAACATTAAAAAAAAACAGCTGTATTGAGATATAATTCACATGCTGTGCAATTCACCCTTTTAAAGTGCAGAATTCTATGGTTTTTAGTACATTCACAGAGTTGTATACCCACACACGATAGTTTTATTACCTCTTAAAATAAATACCATGTTTCACATGTCTATTCATAATACTTAGTAATTTTCCTTTTTTACTTATTATATCACAAAAGTCCCTCCAGACCAATAGATCTAGGTTTTATTTATTACTTTTAATAGCTACATAGGTAATATGTATATGGGTATATGGGCATACCATATTTCATTGTATGGATATACGATGGTCTATTTAAACATTCAGGTAATTTCCCATTTTTTGTTATAACTAACAGAAGAATAAAGAGTGAGCAGAAATAAATGGAAGTATCTATGGGAGCTTAATATATGGTAAAGGAGGCCTTTTCATCCTATAGAGGAAAATTCAATAGGCACTTTACTTAATAAATCATGCAGGCATATTTTGCTGGCCATCTGGAAGAAGATAAAATTAGACACCTATCTCATACCATGTATACACAAATAAATTCTTCCCAGAAGTCAAAAAATATTTGCAATGTATTTGGTTTAGTAAAGATTAGTATCTCTAATATATATAAGTTTCTATACATTGATAAAGGAAAGTAGGGAAAGAATATGTAGGGTTTATAAGGAGGGAACGTAAATGGCCAATAAACCTGCGTTCAGCTTTTCTGCTGGTTAGGAAAATATGAATAACAGACAATAAAATACCACTTTTCTCATACTTGCATCTATGGCTCAGGTGTTTTCCCCTCCCGGTTGGGAACCTGAGGGTTTACCACTCAGGGCCACAGAGCCACAGTCTGCAGGGGTCTCTCCACAAGCTGGTTTATGGCCCAGCCAGGCAGCAACGGTGGCTAATTGGACTCTTGGAGGTAGGTCATGAATGAAGGGGTACCTGAGTGAGAGGAGAGTACTAATGCGATGAAGATGATGACAGCTCTCATACTACCCAAAGAACAGTAGCAAAGTAGATCTGTAAGTCCTGGCAAACTCACGGAACTGCGTGGGATGCACCTGGGGGTGGTGTGGAGACGGGTGGTGATGGAGAAACTTCATGGAGGCAGTGAGTGGGAAGTGAGTGGGGAGAGGAAGAACAGGGGCTGTGGGCTTCCCTTTGGATATCCAGTCTACTTTCTCTATGGATTGCTGTTGTTCCCAACAGGGGACAGTCAACACTATTTCTTTTTTCCACGCTATGATCTGGCACCCTCTGCTTATGGGTCTTCTGTAATGGATAACTTGCTTGACCATAGAAGCAAGTACGTATTGTTGTCCACACCCACCTCTTCAGTGCTCTCTTGGTTACTTTGGGTTCCAGACATCATAATTTTCATAATTTAGAAACAAATCTGCCTAGTTTATTTTTTAATATATATATTTTGTAATGTCCATTTATTTTGAGAGAGAGAGAGAGAGAGAGAGAGAGAGAGAGAGCAAAAGCTGGGGAGCAGACAGAGGGAGAGAGAGAATCCTAAGCAGGCGCTACACTGCCAGTGAAGAGCCCAACTCGGGACACAAACTGTGAGATCATGACCTGAGCCGAAATCCAGAGTCAGAGGCTTAACTGACTGAGCCACTTGGATGCCCCTGCCTAGTTTTTTATTCTCCTAAAGATTTTATTTTTTAATGTCATCACTACATCCGACATTGCACTCGAACTCACAACCCTGAGATCAAGAGTTGTATGCTCTACCAACTGAGCCAGCCAGGCACCCCCAAATCTGCCTCATTTAGACCTCTTGGACTTTGGAGAAATTTCCAGAGGCTGATAGATGCCCGGACATGTAGTCTCAAAATCTCTAACATCTGTAATATAATATGGGTTCTAGCCACAACTCATTCCTTCACCCACTCCCTCATTCATTTGTTCGCTCAGTAAGTAGTTATTCTAAGCTGAGAACTGGGCTAAGAAGTGGGGACACGGAGACAGGGATGACAGAGATTCTGTTTTCCAGGAGCTCAGAGGCCAGCAGGGGTGCTCACCAGCCAGCTCTGTGAGTGAAGAAAAGCTCTTTCCTCTCTCTGTGGCTCAGTTTCTAATTTTTTAAAAATGTATTTATTAATTCTGAGAGAGAGAGAGAAGAGTGCAAGTGTTCATGTGCACGAGTCAGGGAGGGGCAGAGAGAGAGGGAGAGAGAGAATCCCAAGCAGGCCCCATGCTACCAGTGCAGAGCCCAATGTGGGGCTTGATCTCAAGAAACCAGGAGATCGTGACCTGAGCCGAAATCAACAGTTAGATGCCCAACCCACTGAGCTACCCAGGTGCCCCTCAGTTTCTAATTTTTATTTATTTATTTTTGGGAAAGTGCAATGGGGGAGGGGCAGAAAGAGGGGAACAGAGGATCCCAGTGGTCTCCACACTGACAGGCTGATAGCAGTAAGCCCGGTGTGGGACTCGAACTCATGAACCGTTGAGATCATGACCTGGATCGAAGTTGGATGCTCAACCAACCGACTGAGCCACCCAGGCGCCCATCAGTTTCTGATTTATAATAGAGAGGCTGTGCAGGATGGCTTCTAAGCTCCGATTATGAAGATTCTAAAATTCTGCATTTACTGAATGCAGAATGCATTTAAGACTTCCCAGGGCACATGTGTTACCCAACTCTTTTGGTGAATAGAGTGGCAAATGTGGTCTCTTTGTCACGTAACTGTGACTGTCTCCATCTTAGGACCATGAAAAAGGGGTGGTGTTCCGCTGGCATCCGGAGCCATTATTCCACCGCTGCAGACAGCTGACAATAGGTGTTTGCCCAGTGGAACCACAGACGCACCCTATCTGCCAGCAGCAGGCAGGTTCCATTGTTAGGTCTCCTCCGGTGCCTGGCGCCTTCTGCTGGATGGAGGCTCAATTTATGTTTACAATATAAACTGGCTCATGGATACTATTTAAAAAACCTTTTTTTAAATTGTGGTATAATACGCATAACATAAAAGTTAACCATTTTTAGGTGTACATTTGGATTGTTGTGCAATTATCACCATCATCCATCTCCAGAACTCTTTCCATCTTACAAAATTTAAACTCTGTATCCATTAAGTACTAACTCCCCTTTCCTCCCCCCCCCCCAAGCCCTAGGCTCTGCCAAGCACCATTTTACTTTTGTTCCTATGATTTTGAGTGTTCTAGTACCTCATATAAGTGGAATCATACAGTATGTCTCATTGTGACTGGCTTATTTCATGTAGCATGGTATCCTCAAGGTTCATCCACGTTGTAGTGTCAGAACTTCCTTCCCCTTTAAGGCCGAATGATATTACATTGTATGTGTATATCACATTTTACTTATCCATTCGTCTGTTGATGGACACAAGTTGCTTCCACGTTGTAGCTACTATGGATAGTACTGCACTGAACATGGGTATACAAATCTTTGAGATCTTGCTTTCAATTCTTTTGGGTATTGCTGGATCATATGGTCAGTCTATTTTAAACTTTTTTTTAGGAGCCTCTATACTTACTGTTTTCCATGGCAGTTGTACCATTTTGCATTCCCACCAGAGGTGCACAAGACTTCCAATTTCTCCACGTCCAACCAACACTTGTTATTTTGTTTTTGTTTTGTTTTACTAGTAGCCATCCTAACGGACATGAGGTGGTATTTCGTTGTGGTTTTTGTTGGTATTTCTCTAACGGTTAGCGATACAGAGCATCTTTTCATGGGCTTATTGGCCATTAATAATATCGCTGTTGGAGAAATGTCTATTCAAGTCTTTTGCCCATTTTTGAATCAAGGTATTTTTTTTTGTTTGTTTGTATTTGAGTTTTGGTTCCCTGTATGTTCTGTTAGTCCATTAGTCCATTATCAGATATGATTTGCAAATATTTTCTCTTTCTGGGGGTTGCCTTCTAACCCTGTTGATAGTGCCCTTTGATGCACAAAATTCTGAATTTTCATGAAGCCCAATTGGTCTATTTTTCTTTTCTGTTGCCTGTGCCTTTGGTGTCATATGCAAGAAATCACAAACCAATGTCATTAAGATTTTATCCTACATTTTCTTCTAAGAATTTTATAATTGTTGCTCTTACTGTTAGGTCTTTGGTCCATTTTGATTTTTCTAGATGGTGTTAGGTGAGGGTCCACCTTCATTCATTTGCAGGGGAATATCCAGTTTTCCTGGCAACATTTGTTGAAGATACTGTCTTTTCCCCACTGTTGGAAATCATTTGGCCACATATGGAAGTGTTTATTCCTGGGCTATCTATTGTATCTTATTTCATTGGTTTGTCTGTCTTTATGCCAGTGGTCATTTGAACCACCCTCCTACTGAAGATAACTGAAAAATAAATGGACAAATGTATTTTTTTCTTAAAAGCATTAAACTGCTAACAAGATAGCGATTGTTAGTCATTACTGATCCAAGATCAAAGAGAGGTTGGAAATCTAGAGATGAGCTTAACAGCAGCTTTGGCCTAACTGTTTCTCGTGGGGATGTTTGCCAGTCCTAAAAGAAGTAGCCAAGAAATGAGCCATGCTTTTGACAGCCTTGGGGGTTAGGGAGGCAAAAGGTGAAGTACAAGCTTACCAAGGTAAGCAGGATAAGTGGACTGGTTGTACCTTGGGAATAAGGTGAATGAGAAGAAATTCAGATGTGAGATAGACCTTGGCTTTGAATCATCTGGGTGCTTCAGAAAATCTCAAGCTCTGAAATGGAATTATGTTGGTTCTAAATGTTTAGTGCCTCTTGGCACCTGGTAGGAAACAAAACAAAACAAAAAACAAATGCTCTCTAGAGAAAGATCTCCTTCTAAGTTTCAGATTATTTCCTCATATAGATGTGTCAGTCATACTATCAAATGTAATCAAGCACCAAAGAGAAAAAAGCAATGAGTGAGCATCAACAGAAAACACAAATAGAAACAGATCCACAGGGACCCGTTATCAGACACAGTCTGCAAGGCACTGTGCTTACTATGCTAAAAGATATAAAAACCAAGCTCGACATTTTCAGCAGGGAACCGGGAACCATTATGAAAAGTGACATGACAGCCTGGCTGGCTCAGCTGGTAGGGCATGCGATTCTTGACCTTGGGGCTGGAGTTTGAGCCCCATGTTGGGTGTAGAGACTACTTAAAAATAAAATACAATGTGACATCACAATTTTAAACACAGCCAAATAGAAATCCTAGAACAGAAAAATACAGTAACCGAAATTAAGATATCGGTCAGCTTTAAAAGTGGATTAGACATAACTGAAAGGAAATCAATTAATTCCAAGTTAGGGCAGAAGGAACAATGAGGTGTGCAGCACTGATAGACAAAAGGACGAAAGGCAGAGGCGGGAAGGAAACTTGGAGGATGTGGTGATAAAGTCTGGCAGGCAGAAAACCTGTGACCCAGAAAGTGAAGAGAGAGAATGGTGAGAGGCATTATTTGAAGAGTAACGGTTGAGAATTTTCCAAAATTGATGACAAGACATCATTCGCTATCCAGGAAGCCCAATGAATGCCAAGCTAGATAAATAAAAGGAAGTCCACACAGAAGACAGGTCATAATGACATCGCAGAATACCAAAAGCGCAGAAAAATCTTTTTCAATATTTATTTATTTTTGGGACAGAGAGAGACAGAGCATGAACGGGGGAGGGGCAGAGAGAGAGGGAGACACAGAATTGGAAACAGGCTCCAGGCTCTGAGCCATCAGCCCAGAGCCCGACACGGGGCTCGAACTCACGGAGCGCGAGATCGTGACCTGGCTGAAGTCGGACGCTTAACCGACTGCGCCACCCAGGCGCCCCCAGAAAAATCTTTTAAGGAGAGATAAGTCAGAAAAATAACACTGGCTTCAAAGGGGCAACTGTCGGACTGACGGCTGACTTCTCAACAGCAGAAACAGAACCCAGAAAACAGTGGAATCGGCTTTCTCGTGCGAAGAGAGAAAATAGGTGTCGACCTACAATTCTCTACAGTCAGAACCTCAACATGAACTCAAGGGATGGGGAGATGAGGAGAGAGGAAAACTAACACAATCCTAAAAGCCAGAAGGCAGATGGACAACAGAAATTGCCCCCACAAGCCCACGAGAGCAGGATCCCCAAGCCAGCAGTGGGGAAAGTCAGGACCATCACAACCCACACAGCAGAATCTTCTTAAGGCTCGACAACCGGGGGCACCGGGTCCCTCTGCGTCGGGGTGTGCACGGGGTGGGCTAGCAGAGAGGACTGGTTGCACTGTTCAGGAGGCAGCTCCCTTGGTGCTCCTCTCCTAGCACTGTCACTGGGTGACTCTCTCCCCCCATCCCAGCACCAGCCTGGAGACTCATTCTCAAGAGAAGAAAGAAATGAGGGTCTCTGGACCCCAGGGGAATGGGAGGTAAGGCCAGGGAGAATGAGGAAGTGTATGCAGAGCGGATTTTAAATATGGATTTCCTGGGGCGCCTGGGTGGCGCAGTCGGTTAAGCGTCCGGCTTCAGCCAGGTCACGATCTCGCGGTCCGTGAGTGCGAGCCCCGCGTCAGGCTCTGGGCTGATGGCTCAGAGCCTGGAGCCTGTTTCCGATTCTGTGTCTCCCTCCCTCTCTGCCCCTCCCCCGTTCATGCTCTGTCTCTCTCTGTCCCAAAAATAAATAAACGTTGAAAAAAAAAAAAAAATGGATTTCCTCACCTCTTGCAGCCAGCAGCTAGACCCAGCTAGGCCTGCCTCCTCCCCGCAGGCTGGAGGACGCTCCCGGGGGCTGCTGGTGAGCTTGAGAGAACAGGGCTGCTCAAAAAGGGCCCGGCCGACCGCCCCCCTGCCGCACGGCTGCCGGGCCAGTCTGTCTGCACACTCAGACTCCCCAGTAGCTTCCTCGTGTGCCATTCTTCATTGCAAGGGTTGTTAAACATTAAAGGAAAACCTCGCGTGAGAGACGAGAACAAAGAGGAAAAAAAAATCAACTTGAAAGAATCAGAGACCATGTGGCAGAACAAAAACCAGTAACAAAAATATTGCATCTTGAACGTGGGCATTACACCCACAAAACCAGACTGGGACGTTGTGCAGATGAGGTCTCTGTAGGCTCCAAGCTCCCTTCTTGCCCTTTTGAGTTCTCTGAACCACAGAGGGGTTAGGAGGCGGCCAGTTGTATTTCCAGGCTCTCCTGGACTGCTTCTGGTTGCCAGTGGAAGATGCTGGTGGGGGCTGGAAGGTGGGAGGAAAAAGGGGAGGTTTTCCTTCTGCGGTTTGGCAGGGCCTGTGGCAGAAGCAGCAGAGAAGGGCATCCTTGGGGTCAGTGGTGGCTCCAGCAGCACCGGATGGAGCAGGGGCTCCCCGAGTTCCTGGTCAGTAAGCAGCAGGTGCGGCTTCCATGGCGCTGGTGGGGGTGCTTCCGGCAGAGCACCCGCGGTGGGGGCTGTGGATGCCAGCAGCTTCCTGATCTTTGGGTAGTATCCTCTCTTCCCGGCTGCTCTTCCAGCCCTCCTGGTATTATTTAACCAGTCCTTTCCACTAAGTTCTTCTTTGTTGGAAATATCCAGGCTGGTTTCTGGGTTTTTTTGTTTTGTTTTGTTTTTTGAGTGAACGCCGATTGGGATGCTACAATAAAGAAATATTTACAAAACTAAGAGTACTTAGGCATTAAAAATGTGAAAGCAGAAATAAAATCGAACGGAAAGGTTAAAGATGGTGATGGAATCACCCAGAAAAACAAACGCAGAACTCCAACAATGTTAAGTACTGTTTATAGTAAACTGTAACATTATTATATAACATTATCATGATTTAAATTACTTATTCTGGTGTTACCCTGTAAATACTACTTGGTGGCTCCTGCCTGGCGTGTGACCAGTGTTGCATGTGTGTCCTGGGTAGTACATTTTATTTATTTATTTATTTAAAAAAAAATTTTTTTTTTTTTGGAAAAACGGTTCCATGCCTGACCTGGGCTTGAACTCACAAACCCCAAAGTCAAGAGTTGCATGCGTTGCTGACTGAGCCAGCCAGGCAACCCTGCTTAGTACAATTTAAGAGAGGAGACAGTCTTCTAATTAATAATACTCTGACAAGCATTTAAAAAAATTTTTTTT
Source organism: Herpailurus yagouaroundi (assembly GCF_014898765.1). Classification (NCBI taxonomy): domain Eukaryota; kingdom Metazoa; phylum Chordata; class Mammalia; order Carnivora; family Felidae; genus Herpailurus; species Herpailurus yagouaroundi. The sequence goes on along the minus strand of NW_024412419.1, from coordinate 21,721,030 downwards.
TTTCAACATTTATTTATTTTTGGGACAGGGAGAGACAGAGCATGAACGGGGGAGGGGCAGAGAGAGAGGGAGACACAGAATCGGAAACAGGCTCCAGGCTCCGAGCCATCAGCCCAGAGCCCGACGCGGGGCTCGAACTCACGGACCGCGAGATCGCGACCTGGCTGAAGTCGGACGCTCAACCGACTGCGCCACCCAGGCGCCCCTCTGACAAGCATTTTAAATATATTCGTTGACAGATAAGCGTTATTCAGATGTCTGCATAAATAGGAATTGATGTTGAACAGGAAGAAGTTTTTCCAAAGGGCTAAAGTTTATTCAGTGATAGAACTTGGGCCTTCCCTTCAGCAGTCTTGGAATTTGGTTGCCAGGCATATCCGTGTCAGAAGTCCACCCTCGCTAATCATTTCCATCACACGCAAAATCTTAAAAGCCTACTGGTGGCGCTTTCCATTTCTCTGCAAACTTCTTACACTGCTTTCAGTTATGACAACGGAAGGGCAACGTTTTTATCTGCTCATACATACTCTACTCCATGGGAGGCAAAAACACACCCCTCAATTCTCTTGTTTAAGGAGTGGCTACTTGCAAAACAGCGTACAAATGAAGAACTGAACATTCACACATACGACACGTAGTATCTCTATACGCTGTAACTGAAACTTTGCTTTACATTTTTGCCATTAAAGAATTAGTCTAATTTTTATTCTCTCTCCGCAAAGTAGTTATAAGAAACACTTGTAAAAACTTTGAAAAGGCGCTTTACAATCCTGGAACGACAAATTCTAAAGTATAAAAATGAAGACACGTCTTCTATGATTCACAAAGAAGGATAAAATAAAACCTGCAAAGCTAGAATTTCTGAATGGCTTTGATAGGAATTTGCTAAAAGGAACCAGAACGTCAGAACTTAAAGATTTCCTATTTTAACCTGAATTGGGTTTTTAAAAAGCTACACACTTGCGGACAGGTGAAGCTCACACGAGAACTGGCCGCCGCCACTAATGATGACAGTAACCGAGGGACAGGGACGTAAGTGCTAGGCGTGCCCGGCTCTTCCTGCAACCGATGGAAGCGGTTGGCTTTTTTTTCCCTTATGTTTTAAAGAAAAGTAAATATACATCGGGCAAAAAATTTAAACGGTACAGGAAGATCTAAAACCATAAGGAAATATCCTTTTTTCCCATAACCCAGAAAATCTGAGGTCTTCAAAATCATTCAGCAGTCATGTGAATAATTTGCAAACCAAAGTGAACCTTGGAGTCTCATTAGCTAAAAAGAACTCTGAGTCATTTGGAATGATGTTGACTTTCTCACAGATCACCTCTGTTACAGAGGAAAGCCACGTAGCCTTCTCCTTCTTAAAACAACCAGTTACAAAAGCAACATGTACCCCTCTCCGAAACAAGTCCAGGCATCTCCTTGCACTTCGTGGATCGGTTCTTGGCTCTGGACAGAGTCCCTGGTATCATCCCTGAAATTCAGGCATCACATCTGACACCAAACAAGACATTTTCAAAAGTTAAGAAAACCTCTTGTTAATCAAAACGAGTCATCTGGTCCTTGTGAGATAGAGGCTGAACTCTGACAGATTCATGTCGCCTGGTGATTACTAAATAGATAAAGATCTTTATTCAACGTTGTACAAAAGCGCATGAGCCATAGAATCCCAAGCGCTCAAGCTAAAACCAAGTCAAACCTTTCCTAGAGAACAAAGGGAAGGTGAGACAGCAAGGGACCAAGGATGGAAACTCCTTCAGAGTAACTCCCATCCCGGTGATGAGACGCTGGGTGCTTCCTCCCCAGAGAGCGCTCTCTCTGGCAAGCAGGAAAGGCTGACAGAGACAGGTGGCGGGAGCTCAGCCAAGCCCTTCCTGAATGCCTCGGATCCTCCTGGCCAGCTGCACATCCTTCGGGAAGAGAGTAACGCGGCCGGCATGTAAGGAGAGAAGATAGGCGTCCTCAAAGAGATGAACCAGAAATGCTTCTGCAGCCTGGGGGCAGAAAGACAAGTCCAAAGACTGCCACATGGGAGGGAGGGGGCACGTGGTGCTGTTCTCTTGGAGCCCTGCTGCACCTTGTCTCCAAGGGCTCACGGGACTGTGTGAAAGACCGTCACGGAACGAGGGGGAACCCTGCCTGGGAATCCGGCTACCAGCAAATGAGGATCTGGCCTCCAAACCCAGGCGTTCCGTGATGCTCTCTCTCAGGAGGCAAGAGTCAGCGCGTGACATTCCTCGGGCAGCCCCGTGGATTTCCAGAGTGCCTTTCTCCCATCGTCACCCAGCTGTACCTCGGCCCCCCTTCTTACCTCTTGTAGGGCCAACAGGGCCTGGGCTTGCCAGTAGAAGTCCACACCACGAGTGAATTTAACACATATCTCTCTTGCCTGTGAAGGAGTGGGGATGGTTGGGGGGGGGGGGGTAAGGGAGAAGGGGGGTGTGGGAAGGAGTGAAGAGTTAAAGAAGAGAGATTCAAGCGAAGACGGACTCTCTCTAGGAGTTTCCATGAATCTTCACTTCTATTACACCTTCCTGCCCCTTAATCTTAGAACCTAAGCAGTAGCTGGTGTCAACTCCTGGGAGCTTAGGAACTGGTGTGTCTCCTATCGGTGGTGGGGAGAGGGGGAGGCAATCTCTCAGGGCAGGAAGAGGGATCAAAGCGGGGATGGATGAGAGGGCTCCTATTTATATAATCCAAGAACACGGTTTCAGAGGTGGTAGGGTTAGAAATTGATTCCACGAAGAACCATAAGGAGCCCTTGGCGGATTCATGCTTTCAAAAGGTGAAGAGTCCTCTGCCAGGTTGGAGGGGAGGACCCCTAGGCATTCAGGCAAGAGATGATGAGGTCCCCAATACCTGGGGGATTTAGAGAAAGAAGGCAGCACGGGGGTTGGTGGAGCTCACCAGGCGGCCAAAGGGGCTCTTCCTTAACAACAGGTCTGTGCTTTTCTGAAGCTTTCGGATCTCCTTCAGAACCCGACTTCTCCGGGGACCACGCTGACGGGAGGAAGCGCCTGAGCAAAAAAGTTCGGTCATAGAGTGTAGTGGTCAGTAGGTGGGGCCTCGCAGCCTGCCTGAGATAGGCAAACTGTCAAATCACTAGTCTGTAATACGCTCCACAGAAGCGGGCATTCCGGTCCATTATTTCCTGCCATTATCTTCAGCAACTAGAAATAGCAGTCAGATGCCAAACAAATATTTGTTCAATGAATGCGTGATCCTTTGAGGGTATTCTCTTAAACGCCAACTCTTTCATGAAGCCTCTCCTGATTCCCAGGCCCTTCCAAAATGATAGGCTACCTCCCTCCTCTGAGCCCCCTGGTACTTTGGGCATCTCTTCTATCTTTGCCATCTAGGTTGGAAACTCAGTGATTTTGTGTTCAGGTCTATTTTTAGAGCTGGAAGGAATTGGAGAGGTTACCTAGCACAACTCTCTGTCTCGGTTATCCTGAGGCTGAGAGGTGAAGACAATTAGCTAGAGCTTATGTGTGGCCAAGGAGGGACCTCAGATTTGGCATAACTCAGTGCCAGTGCTGGGTCACTGGGCTAATGGAGCCAGAGCCTTTGGCCTGGTTCCAACCACAACAAAAAAGAAAAAAGACCTTAAAATATTCCCCAAAGTAGAGGTCAAAAAGCCAAACTCTCTGATCTGAAATTAAAAACACAAGAAAAAAAAATCTTCTAACTCAAAGAAACTTAATTGAAATTAGACTATTTATTTATTTATTTTAATGTCTATTTATTTTTGACAGACAGAGAGACAGAGAGACAGAGCATGAGCAGGGGAGGGGCAGAGAGAGAGGGAGACACAGATTCTGAAGCAGGCTCCAGGCTTCGAGCTCCGAGCTGTCAGCACAGAGCCCGACGCGGGGCTCGAACTCATGAACCATGAGGTCATGACCTGAGCCGAAGTCAGATGCTCAACGGACTGAGCCACCCAGGAGCCCCTGAAATTAGACTTGAATCAAAAGTCTACATCTCAAAACTTATGAGATGCAGCTAAATAGTACTAGAAGAAAATGTACAGTCTCCAGATTGATTCTCTATTAGAAAACAAGGATGTCAAAAGACAGCTAAGTGTTCAACTCAAGTGTTAACAACAGAATTATTAAAATAAACCAAAAGAAGACAACCAAATATTCAAGATAATAAAATAAATTAATGAAAAAGAAAATAAACCAAAAAACAATACTGTTGCTAGGTCAATAAAAACAAGGACCAACAAAAATGAATGAACCTCATAAGCTGAACAAAGAATAAAAAAAAAAAAGAAAAACAACATGAAAATGAACATTTTGAAGGATAAAATTGTTTCAGAAATATTATTCAAGGGGCATCTGGGTGGCTCAGTCGGTTGAGTGTCCGACTTCGGCTCAGGTCATGATCTCGCAGCTCGTGAGTTTGAGCCCCACGTCCGGCTCTGTGCTGACAGGGCGGAGCCTGGAGCCTGCTTCAGATTCTGTGTCTCCTTCTCTCTCTGCCCCTCCCCACCTCGTGCTCAGTCTCTGTCTCTCAAAAAATAAGTAAACATTAAAAAAAAAAAAAAAAGAAATGTTATTCAAGGTCCAGTCAAGGAGAGAGAAGCAAACCAAGTAGTTCTGTGGAAGGGATTTCATAGTGAACTAATTACAAAGTGTTAGAAGAGCTGCATGAGCAGATGGGGACAGTGAGACAATCCAGAGACGCCTGTGCCACGCAGCTGGCCCTGGAGACTTTATCTCTGGTGGTGGGGAATGTGGGTCAGAGAAACAGGGGCAGTGTCCAGGAGACTGGGGACATTTAGGAGAAAGAGGGAGGCCTCAACTTCAGGAGTCAAGCTGCTGGCATCTGCCTCTCCCGACCACTGGTCCACAATCCACGGTCATCTGGAGGCAGCCTTTAACAGACCGGCGCAGCAGTCGCAGAGAATGGAAAGATTAGCACAACTAGGTATCACCCGTGCAAGAAGGACAACACTGCGGAAGGAACTGAGCTCAACAAATAACCAATGCTGGAGGAATCTGAGTGAATAGAGAAAAAAGACTTTGAGAGCCATATATGTAATAATCTCAGAGGGGTAAAAGAAGGCATGTAATCTATGTCCCAGAACAAGCAGTTATGAAAATGATCATGGGAAAGATCCCATGATCTTTAAGCGGTTAAAGATCATGGGAAAGAACTGGGGTTAAATATTCAGTAGTTGGGGGGCACCTGGCTGGCTCCGGCTGTAGAGCATCTCGATCTCATGGTTGTGAATTTGAGCCCCTTGTTGGGTGTGGAGCCTACTTTTTTTTTTTTTTAAACATTTATTTATTGTTGAGAGACAGAGAGAGACAGAGCATGAGCAGGGGAGGGGCAGAGAGAGAGGGAGACACAGAATCCAAAGCAGGCTCCATGCTCTGAGCTGTCAGCACAGAGCCCGACGGGGGTTCAAACCCATGAACCGCGAGATCATGACCCCAGCCGAAGTCAGATGCTTAACTGACTGAGCCACCCAGGTGCCTTCGTGGAGCCTACTTTCAAAAACAAAAAAAAATTCAACAGTTGGGTCTGGCAATGCCAACATAAGGAGTTGGGATTTGATCCTAAATAACAGGGAGCTGAGGGAGTGGGAGAGGTGATCTTACATTTTAAAGAGGAGTCCACCTGCAGTGTAAGGAAAGAACTGAAAAGAGACAAGAGTGGAAGTGGAGTGCAGTCAGGTTAGGGTGCTGGTGGCTGGGACTAGCTGGTGGGAGCAGAGATGACAAGTGGTGTGATTAAGGATGTGATCTGGAGGTAGAATTGCTGGAGCTTACTTGTATACGGGGACAAGAGAAAAGAACGTCTCCCAGGGTTCTGGCTTGAACAGCTGCGGGTGGGGACCGTGCCTGTGCCATTTGCCGAAATGGGGAAAGCCAGGGATGCAGAGGTTGGAAGGGAGTAATCAAAAGTTCGGCTTCAGATAGGCTGCGCCAGACGTAACCACGAGCTCTCAGGCAGAAAGGCAGCTGGACACAGGGATGTGGAGTCAGAGGAGAGATCTGGGCTGGACATGTAAATGTGAGCGCCATCTGTAGGGGTGGTATGCAGAGCCACAGGACGGGATGAGACCACATGGGGGGCCGGGGGAGGGGGTGGGGAGAAAGGAACCAGACAGCAAGGAAGTCCAACATCAAGTTGTTAAAGAGGTGACACAGACAGTAAAATACACCAAGCAGGAACTGCAGGGTGTGTGGGTCACGGATGCCAAGGGGATGGCCCGCTGTGTCCAATGCTTCTCGGAGCAAGAAAAGGACACAGGCATGTCTATTGGATTTAGCAACACTAAAGTAGCTGGTGACCCTGACAAGAGGACTTCAAGTGCACTAGAAGGGAGGGAAGTAGTTGTGGGGGGTCAGACTGGAATGGGTTCAAGGGTGCCTGGGAAGAGGGGAGACACACGTGTGTGTACTCTTACATCTGGCTATTTCTAAAAAAGGTAGCTATGAAAGGCAGTAGAGAAAAATGGGGAGTATGCGAGAGGCAGGGAAGGTAGGGGCAGGAAACACCCCTGCCCTTTTTCTTTAGACAGAGCATTTGTGGAATGCCAGTGTGGGGAGTAAGAATGTAATTCTAAATGCAGGTGGAGAGGATAAGAGAAAGCCCAGGGACGGAGAGAGAAAAATATGACCAAAAGCCCAGGTAGGAGGAGTGGTTTTTACTAGGAAGGGGATACGTGGGTTCTCTGCTGTGAGAAGACAAGGGAATCCAGTCTGGAGGCTTCTTATTTCCTCAGTGAGGCAAGCATGAGACCAGGTCATCATCAGCTGAGCGTGAGTGGGGCGGGGGGGGGGGGGGGGGG